>NW_019525658.1:388732-403732 GCF_002814215.2 Seriola lalandi dorsalis
ATTAAAATATTGTGTCATTTAAAGAGAATTCTTGGCGGGCTGTCTTTAATCATTTTTGTCTGTTTAAGTAAAATATAAAAATGCAACATGATCTGTAAACATTTGATTTTAGCCGCAGTGCATGTCGGGTCCTGTTCAGTGTATTTAGGTTACGCGCTCATTCAGCAGCCGTGTTATTTCGACCTCAAGAGTTTACATGTTAAAAAGTGAAACATTTTCAGCCCCACGTGTTTTTCATGCTTGTCACGCACCCCCGTGTTTCAGGGCTTCTTCAAGAGGACGGTGCAGAACAACAAGAGGTACACGTGCGCGGAAAACCAGGAGTGTAAAATAGACAAGACCCAAAGGAAGAGATGTCCCTTCTGTCGCTTCCAGAAATGTCTTAACGTCGGGATGAGGCTAGAAGGTGAACTTCACTTTAAATCACACGTGCTCCTGCCGCCATTTCATTATCACTTTATTAGTTTACTCTTCTTTTTTTTCTGGGAGGGAGAAAATGTCTGTTTTCGACACTTGGCTGCATATTTGATCATCCTGTAATGTTAATAATAATAATGTAGCTGCACTTAATGTGTGTGTGTGTGTGTGTGTGTGTGTGTGTATGTATATATACATACATATATACGTACATATATATATGCATATATATATATATATATACACATATATCAATGATAAATTGACAATTTTATCACAGAGAAAAAAACCCTGATTTGTGGGCCAGTGGTTCTCATGTTGTTTCATACACACACATTAATTCCCAGACAGCAATGCAGGAAAGCACCTGCTTCCGTAGCAGAAAAGGACACATTCTTGACTTACTGATAAAACCCGGAGCCTCCCCTGTTTTAAATCAAACGCTCTATTTAGGCTGGAAGGAGGAGTGAAGCAGCACAGACTCTGGGGAATCTCTCAGGCCTAAAAAGGGAAGCAACATGTCAGTTATTCTCTCAGTGAAGAGTCTAGATTCTTCTGATTTTACTCTCACACTGTTTCATGTGTGAATCTGTGTTTCGCCTCTCGTCTCTTGTGTGACAGCTGTGCGTGCAGACCGCATGCGTGGGGGGAGAAATAAATTCGGGCCCATGTACAAGAGAGACAGGGCCTTGAAGCAGCAAAAGAAGGCTTTGATTCGATCCAACGGGTTCAAGCTGGAGAGCGCCGCTCCTCCGCCGGCCTCGCCGCTGCAGACCGACTACGGCTTCACTGGCACCCTGCACACCCTGCCCACCATCTCCAAAAGCCTGCTTCCCTCCACCCCCAGCTCCATCACCCCCACAGACTACGAGGCCAACCTCTATGGACCCCCGTCCCTGGGCATGGCCATGCAGTCCCATGTGCCCCTCACCTCCCAGTACCAGTACACAGCCTTCCCCGGCAGGGTAATCAAAGCCGAGTGTCCCGACTACACCAGCTCCCCCGAGTCTCTGACAGGATACCCCTACCCTGACATGTACCCCTCGGCCTCGCCGCAGCCCCCCAGCCTGCCACCGCTGGTTCTGGAGCTGCTGCGCTGCGACCCAGACGAACTGGTGGTGCAGAATAAGATCGTTGCTCACCTGCAGCAGGAACAGGGGGGGCGGGGCCGGCTGGACAAACCCAGCACCTTCAGCCTCATGTGTCGCATGGCGGACCAGACTCTCTTCTCCATAGTGGAGTGGGCTCGGAGCTGCATCTTCTTCAAGGAGCTTAGGGTGAGTACCAAGCCCTTTATGTACGAATATGAATATGAATATGAATATGAATATGTATGAATGAAGTGAGGGCGACAGCGACCCTGCAGGGAAACACTCCTTTGTCTGTCTTTTCTTTCATCCCTCCTTACATCAACGCTCCTGATTTCAGTCAAAAAATCACTTGTTTCAACAAATGAACTGGTTGAGGAATATAGAATGAGAATCTGTTCCTCTCCACAGTTTCTCAACATGTTAATAGCACTAAACATAACAGGAACAAGGTTACATCACATCTGCTTTGGAACAGGAGAAGAAAGCCTGTTTTTCAGACCGGGGAGCTTGTTTTAAGTCTGTTCACAGAGTTCACGCCTCATATTCCTCTGCAGCATTAAAAAACATGCATTCACACTGATCAAGTTGACTCATACACCCACAATGCACTCACAGTTCACTGGCCGTACGTGCAGAACACACCCGCAGCCACTTTAGGCAACAATGCATTTTTGTATGTGGTGAAATTCAGCTGACAGAGAGAAAGTTAAATGTTAAATTAAATGTTGGCAGTGATGGATTCACTGGATCAAGCACCATGAGACTGAGAGGGAAAACACCAGCTGCTACATCAACACATAGATGATTAGACGCACTTACAGGAGCACAGACCCACCCACCTTCACACCTCCATGTTGATCTCAGCTGCTCACCTGTATAGTGTCATGAGTGTGTCTTGCGGTCGATGTCATCACGGTGCTGCAGTAGCTGTTGGAGCTGTATTTAGAAAAATCTGTAGATGCAGAATTTTGACTGATTTTGAAATATAAAGTTTAACTTATGAAATACTCATATTAGTTTGAGTAAAGTGGCCATAAAGACGCAGAAGCAGAATATGGATGATGTGATTACCTGATACTCACCTGTGCAGGTGCTGGTTACCTGACATGGTCCTGCTGTGTCTCTTCTTCTGCAGCCTGTCAGGAGCTTTTTGGAGTTGTTAGCATTCAGGTTAGAGAACGGAGACCGACAGTTTTCATGTTTAGTCACATTAAAATCCTGTTTTGATTATTATTTTCTTTTGGAAGTATATTATTTAATAAAATCCAGTTTCAGATATTGAACATATTTTACATCCGGCTGCTTTCTAAGTATGTGTGTCGTTACTCCACCTGACCTCCGCTGGTTAAAGATCATGCTAATGGATTAGCCACTACAGTAGGAGACACACACACACACACACACACACACACACACACACACACACAGACTGTTAAAATATGGTGCTTGACAATAAGACTGTATGAGTGAACATGATTTGCAGTAAAATATCCACAAGCTTGAGGCAGATAGAGATGAGTCCATAACTACAACAGATACGCAAAGCTTTTTATGAAATGACTGTATCACATATTGATTCATTAAATTATGGTGCATCATTAACATTTTACATTTTATCTGCTTGATGGATCCGGTTTTCCGTCTCTGGTGTTGCACGTCACACACAATGATGTCTAATAGACATGTTCAAAAAGAGATTATTTCCATTCATGACAGCTGTATTTTAATGAACCATGACACCATTATGTTTAATGTGATGATGTCGCAGCTCAAACAATGTAAAGTTACTATAGAGCTGTTCTATTTTATTTGGCCAATCAAAGCTCTTTACATCACAAACCACATTCATGTGGCTCAAGGACACTTCAACATCTGGGAATCAAACTGTCGATCCTCCCACTCTATCCCCTGAGATACAGCAGTGTCTCCTTGGTGCGCGCGCGCACACACACACACACACACACACACACACACACACACACACACACACACACACACACACACACACACCTCTCTGAAGGGGAATGATTGGACATCCATCTGTGTCTCAGGCTGTGTCTTTGTGAGTGTGTTGGAAAGCTGATTCAATGTCTCGTGCTGCACAGATCAATACTGTCACTGTTCTGCTGCTGCTGACAACATGGCTGAACACACCTGCTGCTCCAAGTGAAAATGGAGGATGATAATTCTTTTGCAACGAATCAGACTTGTTACACAACAATGACGAGCCACGGTCAAAGTGAGTGTGACCAACCAGTTAAACAGTTTAACTGAAGATTTGATTCTGGCTTTGGTGACAAATACAGTTGATTTATTCAGGTACAGTTACAGTCCTGCGCTGTTAAATGTTTTTCTGTTAAAAAACAGTAAACAACTGGAAGCAGGGTTGCCCTTATTTTACTGTAAAATTATCGGTACCATGCTGTTGCTGATATTTAGTTTGCTACTGTTTTTGTAAATACAGCAAAAAGCTGTTATTTCCTACTATTTCAGTAAAATACTGATGGAGGATTAGCAGTTTATTACTGTTTATTTACACTTTTTTCACAGGAACTATATTTGCAGATTTTTACTGTAAACTGTAGTGCATATATAAAACATGCTGCAGTATACACTATTGATAAATTAACTGCTAACAAAAAGAACTACAGTGATTTATTTTTTCCCTGAACTTTATGAGTTGATAAATTAATCCTTGGCAGTCTTGCTATAAAATTCTATGTTTTAATACATTGAATAAACGTGATCTTGCAATTGCAACTTAAAATTTGAAGAGAAATAATACTGCTTCAAAGTCTTTTAAAAAACCACGTCCCTCTTTATTACGCTTGTGAAAACACAACACGCAAATAAACCAAAATCTCAGTCATTTAAAAAAGATCTCTAACAAGTGTTGTATTCTGCATGAACATTTAACACTGAACGCAAATAAACACAAGAAATATTATCAAAAATAATCAAGTGGTTGTCTAACATAAGCTGTCGTACTGTATGTGTATATTTATAAGGATTGTATGAGGGAACAGCTAAAGGAGTGAATAAGTGGCCAAGTGAACTGAAAAAAGAGTATGGCTAAGACATTAGCAGTGTGTGAGTGAGTGTGTGAACTGACTTATGTAGAGTCTCACTCAAAGTCCTTCATTTCTTTAGTAGACTGGAGACACAAGGCTTGACTGATGCCATCTTTTTCTGGGTGACCTTACCCATTTTCCAAGACTTTGACCCGCCCAGCCTTGGTGCCTCTGTCAGGATTTACCCCCATGAATGTCCTGAAAAACAAGAGTGTGTATTCATGGTTGGTGGGGAAATAGGACAGTGTACTTTCAGGGTGCAGATTAAGTAATAGTTGTTTCGCCTTGATTAGTGTCAGAAAAGCTTCCTTCACATGCTCCAGTATCAGATGTTTTAGGCAGCTTGTATGTAACCTGTGAGACGAAACTCAACAAACATGATCACAGCTGCTGTGAACACACAGTACCAGCTGAAGGATGTAAGTATCTAACCTTTGAATTAATTCCAGTGTGCATGCAGCATCATCTTGGGACTGGAGATTGAAGATGTAGTGAGTAGAAAAGACTGAAGCCAGCGTGGTCAGCTGGCTGTGTGACCTCATAAATGACGTGCCCCTCAATGCTGATCATGAAGTGGTGAATACAGCTTCCTGAGAAAACAGCACTGACATGTCACACTGCAAATGACACGTGCCAGGGAAACTGAAATCCTTCTACCCATTCACAGATGAGTTCTGTTTTTTTTGCTATAAACATTATAAGGTGTTGGGATATAGAGCTGAACCATGTGGAACAGCCACATTATGTCTGTTCATTGTAATAATAGTGGAAATAACATATGATGACAGTTTAGCTAGCTGGCTAACATTAGCCAGCTAGCTCCCGGTCAATTCAGTCGAGACGGTAAGGTAACGTTATCTAAATCAAACCAGCAGCGTCCTTTGGAGACGTGCACTTAGCAGATGCTAAGTTAAGATGAAACTCACCTTGTAGTTTGGAGGATCAGGATCAGAGTCCAGCTCCTCTCTCTGCCACACGGTGAAATGGTGATAGAAAGTAACCATTCCAGTTTTACCGATGTTTTCAGATCACAACAGAAGCTTTTTTTCCCGCTTAGCAACTGCACAGCTATACCTCGAAGTAGCTAACGTTAGCTGACAAAGTACACACTGTTTGCTTGTGTGTGTGTGTGTGTGTGTGTGTGTCAGCTCAGACTCTGACCTCAAATGACTTTAAACTTAATTCAAGTCCAATGCTTTTTACATTCACTCTGAATACAGTTCATTTTAGCGAAATAACGCTAATGCATTGCAAAAAATACTTTAAATTACTGTTTTCTTTCCTCCAAGCAAACTCGTTCCCTCCTCCATCTACACCACGCCAGAGTTCTCAGTCTGTAAAACAGAGACTTTCAGTGGTGTTTTAGTCCTGACAGGCAGAAACTCAGACTTTTGGAAACAATGACGTAGACACCACCTCGCCTCCTGATTAGCTCTCAACATGATAATGAATTACAGTGTTACCGACCTTGTTGTCTTTGCTAGCAGCTGTTGTTGAGTTGAATTATGCGTTTTACTGCTACAACTCTTTGCTATTCCTCGTTTTTGCAGAGTAGACAATCTGCCTCCTGCTTACACCAGCACACGCCCAGTGTTTGGGATTGGTCATGTGACATGTGTTTTCAGGTGTGTTAGTGTGGAGGGAGATTATTTCTAATATGGAGCTAAAACACTCGTCTGGACCCGTCAGTCCTCTGCTGGTGGTCACGAAGTGAACAATTCACATTAAAATGAAATGCTGGTATTTTGGCAGGACACATGTTATTTATGTTTATCTGGAAATGACCCAGCTAAATGAAGCAGAAGCGGAACGTGATGAACAGATCCCTGCAGTGTGTAAAGCTTTGTCTAGTTTCTGTCCGTCTGAGCAGCACAACATCTTCAATCTGCCTCATGTTGACCTGTGTCTTACTATTATCACTTAAAGCTCCATCCAGTCTAAAGGTCGATGTCCATGTGTAGTTTAATTATAAATCAGGTCTAGGTTCTATATTAATACTGTGAAAAGTGCTCAGTCCACAGCCTGTATTCAGAAACTGAGCCTTAAAAGCAGCCGTCAGGACCTCTGGAACTTTGTGATGTCACAACGAATCAGTCACCAAGCCCCGCCCACCTGGACCCACCATCCACACCTTTTTTTTTGTTGTTTTAATTGTTTTGTTGTTGTCTTTCTGTCAGAGACTTTTTGAACTTATTGTTTCCAGTTTTTTAATTTATTTATATATATATATATATATATATATATATATATTTTCAGTTTTCAGTTGCTGTTTGATTTGGTTTAGGTGCCACAACAAACAAACTTCTCTGATGTCATAATGACGTTCAGAAGTCAAAGCATCACTGCGCAGCCTTCCCAAAGATAGAAATATGAGAGTTTGTTTTTTTATATATTTGTTTTTATTTTAGTCCAGATTTGACCATCTATTCAGCTCATTTCAGCTCTGACTGACCATCGCAATTTGAGTTTTATCAAATTACAGTCGCAGGCTACAGTCCGTTGCCTGTGGTTGGCCTGTCAGCCAATCAGAAGAGAGCCTCAGAGAAGCCTGAGAGAGGAGATGTAAAACTACATTGAGATGGTTTTTGGTTCTTAAAACCACAAATATATCTTTTTATGGATCAACACTTCAAATAAACAAAATGTAAACTCTGCTTAAAAAATGACAACATCATAATAATGTTAACACAGATGCTACAGATATACAACAGTACATAGACACTGTGTTAGCAGGACTGTCCGAAGTACAAATTACAAATATGACAAATCTGAGAGATGGATATCTCAGATTTTCTTGTTTTGTCATTCAGCTGCAGCAGCATCCATTTAGTTGGATAATCTTTTATTAAGTCATTTAATTTAAAATGATGTGCTCATTTATAACACCACAGCAAAGTGTGATCAGTTCAACATCAGAGCACCATGTAATGATCTTGACAGTAAATATAACCTGCTGTCTGAATCCAAAAACCAAAGCCAGGGTCTGAAAATGACTAAACATGATGACTGAATTCTCAGCTTGTGAGAACATCAGGAGGATCCGTCTTTTTGTTGTTTCTTTCACAGCATCCTTGTCTCAGAGACAAAGACCACATTGTGGTGATGATGTGATTTGTTGCATCTTCTCAGACTGACAACAAGGTATCTCTATGCTGCAGCTTGTGTTAGAGGAAGACTGGGCCGAGCTGCTGAGAGAGGAGAGAAGCTCAGAGGAGTCGATACATTACGACTGATCACATTCTTTATGTGTGTTAAAGTCCAATGATCCATAGCGGTGTGTGATGTGTGATGAAATCCTCGAGGGCACAGGAAACAAGAGCTGTAAAATTGTTGAACTCATTTGTATTTTAGCATTGTTTGATTTAGTCTCACTCTGTAGCTGCAGCATTAAACTGGTCTGAGCCCCGTTCATGTGCAGCCTTTAAAACATGCGATTGTGGTGCTCGTGAGGATCATCACGGATGGTCTCAAACCCCTGTAAACTGAATGTGTGAGAGTTTTACTATCACATTAGAAAATAATATAGCCTTCATGGTCTCAGTTCTTTTCTGGTCGTTGCACTGACAAGAAGATTTCAACAGACATTTTTCTATATTAAACCAAAACGACAATCCTTCCCCAACGCTGCGAGTGCCAAAATGAAACCACCAAAAAAAAAGAAAGAAAAATGAGTCATGCTCTAGTTGCTGTGAGCAGACATTCTTCCACAGCCTGTCGCTCTGTGTTCACAGAGATTTAAAACGTTTCCTCATTGTGCTGTTTCACATTAATAAAGATAAATATAGTTGTTATCATTATAAATGTGGACATTTAAATTGCTGTTTTGGTTCGGATAGACCTGACAACGAATAGGTGACAGTGTGTGAGTGTAATGAATGTAAATTAATTTTCAGGTGTCAGAAAATATAAATCTAAAATGAAAATGTAGGTTTTCTGCTTCAGGCAGTATTTGCCTTTGCCAAAATGAAGTGATCATTTTCATTTGCGTATCATCAATAAACCCCCTCATAGGAAAATGTGAGTTTTCCTGTTTTATGTTTCTTTTCAGTAAACAACAGAGAACTTTGTGTTTTACACATCTGATGTGTCTGTGTTGACAGTTAGAGCATTTTTATGTTCCGTGGACGGAGGACATGGACAGTGAGAACAAAGCTGTGCATGTTTTTGCCAAGAAAGCCTCCCGCAAAAAAGAGCCGTCCCCCCGGCTGGATTATTACATTCCACGCAGACGATAACGGGGGAATGTCAGTCCTCCGCCACAACTCTGTGCCCCACTCGTCTACATTGTTATTAAATTGTGAGCAGAATGGCAGCTATTGATTGCTGCGGCTCCCCAGCGGTGGCCTTTGTCATGTCTTGTGTTTGACCCTCCATTCACCTGTTGAACATGGGAGATGTTGCTGAGGGAGAGCACACAATGAACATGGTAAATGTGCTGCTACTACAGGCAGTGTGCCAGAGACAGTCAATTTAAAAGTAACATGGCCAAAAAAGATTTTGAAGAGTTTTGTTCAAAAATGGCTGTAACAGATCTCCACTCTGAAGCACCCAATACAGAGACAGTCTCAGAAAGGCTGCACGCAAGGTAAAGCTTACTAAATATTCAGATTTGTCCTGTGTATCTGTGTAGCACTTTACGATTGTTTCCTGCAGTGTTGGATTTAATCTTGTATTTCAGCAGGTTTGCTGGTGAGGAGCAGCACAGGTTAAGTCTGGTTCCAGTCTGTCTGCAGCGAGTCCATAAGCTTCCACAGTATTACTGAATATTAAAGCAGTTGATTTTGGCCATGCTGCTCTGTGTCCTCTGCAGCTCACTCTACAAACTTCCTCTACGTGGTTTAAAAACTCTGTGCACATATTTAGTCTCTACTGATAATTCCTCAGAATATAAGGAATGGCAGCAGTGACAGTGTGAATAAAAATGTCTTGTCTGAATTTAAATGTTATAGCGTGGTTTTAAAGGGTGATACCAGTGTGATATATTTCTAGAATGCCAGTCACTGATATGAAATTAGTCTCTTCTGCTCATTTTATTATTTCAACTCCCAGTTTCATCCACCATCTGTGGAGGATCGTGGGTTGGACCTGGCAGTAAGTCTGCAGTCACTAACCTTTAAGCCTAAATAAGAATTGCTGAAAATATTTATTTGTCTTGAATTTCATACAAAAAACACAACAAAACAATCAAACTACAAATCAGTGTGTCTGACATGAAGTGAGTGAGAAATGGCAATAAAAAGATAAAACATGCAAATATAAACCACATGTTACAAATTGACTGATCAAACAATGTTATTGGGAATGATAAAATAATATAATAATTCAGAGTTTTACTGGTGTTAAAAGGTCAACAGTGGCCTGAACTCTAAACTGTGTTAATGTAACAAGAAGGTGGTGAAAAAAAAAATGTCTCTGCTCACCCCTGAACCAGGACTGTGCTGCACACTCTTTATTTCTTCATGGCGATGAGATGAAATGTCTGTAGAGCCGCTCTTGCCTGTTTTTTTTGGCTGCAGCTGAGAGTCCGACTCGTCCTAGAGAGGAAGCGCAGGAGGTCGCCGAGACCTCTTGCTTCCTTAACCCCTTTCTTTATCATTGTACACCCAGACCCCCCCCACCCCCCATCCATCGCTGCACCAGTCCAGAAGAGTGTGGGGCCCCTCCCCTCTTCCACTGATATATCGTTTCATTCGGATAGACAGTAATTCTGTCAGCTCCGTGTCAGACCAATGTGTGTTTGGGCCTATTAGCAGCTGCGGCTACAAAATTACTGACTGTTGTGTCCTTCACTTTGGAGACAATATTGCACACCCATCCCCTACAGCCAGGGCAGATGAGGAGAGGGTGGGGCGGGGGTGGGGGGGGGGTGGGGGTGGGGTGTAAGGGAGAGGTGAACAGGTTGAGGAGGTCTCAGACGATCATAAATACACAACGTGCAATAGCTCATACACTGAAGACATCAGCACACACTGACAAACACACCCACTGTCACACACACACACACACACACACGTTTTTTATAATATATAATTATCTAATAATCAGTGTTAATGATGAAGTGTTAAAGATATCACATATGGCAGGAAATATCATGACATAAGAGATTATCGTATGGTGATATTTTTATAATTAAATTATATTGTAGTTTTTATATTTATTTTTTTTTGTTTTATTTATACATAATTATCTAATATTATCAATATTAATATATTAGATATAATCAAATATCAGACTAAGCCTATAGATAGAAAAGACTATATATATATATACATATATATATATTATATGGTTCTATCTGCGTTCTGAGCAGTGTTGAGATATTGAACTTCAAAGTTGTTGTGTGTATTCTACACGTATAGTATAGTCTATTCTACACTATAAATATCAAAATCCTATTAAATTTGTAAATGGAGTTTTCTGGAACAGGTCAAATGCAGGTAGAACCTTGTAATCCTGAGAACTCGCTTTTGATTTTCTATTTTGCAAAACATGAAAAGAAGCAACAATTTTCAAACAGTTTACTCATCATTAGCTTTAAAACATGACATCAGTGTTGTAACAGAACTTCTACATGTAACAGAAAGTTAAACTGAATGTTTTTCATAATGATTCATTATTTTCTCATTCTAAGAAAGCATTGCAGGTTGTGTATAAAGGTCAGTGCTAAATATTTGTTCCAGTCAGAGGACAGTCAGATATAGGAAGCATTAGTTTAAGTTTCTTTTAGGTTGGATAGAAGTAAGTGCAGCAGGTCAGTGTAAAGGCAGGTTTAGATTTGTTTTATTTATTTATTTATTTATTTTTTTGGGGGGGGGGGGTTGTGAATGAATGAATGAATGAAATTATTGTGACCCTATCAATTCAAATGTAGACTATTTAATTACATTTAAGGTGTTAGCTGGCTAGCATGCGAACAGTGAAAATACTGAACTTGCCTTGCATTTGTAACCTCACATCTCTTCCCCTTTTCCCGCCTTCACTGAACTGTGAGGTCACATGACAGAGAAGCAGAACGTGATTGGTTGTCTTGTATGCATTCAAGAGCTGATTGTCTCAGAAGTAGAACCATATAAAACCCAGTTGGAGTTGAACCTTTTGTTTTCTCTATAAGAAGTAAAAAAAAAACACACATCTCACCTGACGTTAATATTTCATCAGAATAGAAGAAGAATAAAAATATGTGAATAACTCAATGTCAGATAGAAGCTTATATTTCCACAGGGCTGGTGTAAATTCAGTAGTGAGCTTACACATAGAGACAGAGAGGGAAACATACTGTACATAACACAACAACACAGAGTGATAGAGAATACACCTGAGAAAGAAGGATATTGATTTCCTGTGTAGGACAAGACAAGTGTAGAGGAATAATCTATCTACACATCTGAAGGAATATCGATCAGGATTTTCAGGGTTTAATCAACAAAGCTACAACATGAACATGTGAGTGAAGCTTGGACTGTAGATCTGCCTTAAAGGGACAGTACAGGATAAGAGGCAGGGTTGTGTGAGGTTCTTATACGTAGTCAGTGTATTTCGTACCTGCAGTAGATTTGGTTTGGATCGCTCCCAGTCTGGTTCTGCTGTGGATGAGGACAGCAGCAAAAAAAGTCCCACAGAAAGAATCCAACCGGCTGATCTGCAGCGTAATACAGTGCACGTGGTGAGTGTAGGGATCAAACAAACTGACTGTGGATGAATACCTCATACAACCTCATCTTCACCTTCTCCCTGTCTGTCTCTCTGTCTGTCTGTATGTCTGTCTGTCTGTCTCTCTGTGTGTGTGTGTGTCTGTCTGTCTGTCTCTCTCTCTCTCCCTGTGTTTCCTGAAGGTGGGCGATCAAATGAAGCTGCTCCACAACTGCTGGTCTGAGCTCCTGGTCCTGGATCACATTTTCAGACAGGTGCAGCATGGGAAGGAAGACAGCGTCCTGCTGGTGACGGGCCAGGAGGTAGAGTCTCCGTCCAGCAACTTCCCATCATCAGCACAAATCCCAGTCTGATTCATTCACCCACCTCACTACATTCTTTACGTCTTCTCCACACCTATGGGCTGTTTGTTAAAACTGTAGCAGCTTGACATTAACACTGATGTGTTTTTACATCTGGATATCATTAGAAACTAGCTGTTATCAGCTGAAACAGAGGAGAGGGAAACTGTTTTAGCGTTAGCAGCAAAACGTAGAATAAAGATTAATATTAAGATTAATTTGCATTAATCAATCTCTGTTATATTCCAAGTCATTTACTTCATGATAAAACATCATGTCAGTGTATCATTCTCCCAAGGATGAGATACATTTATTTCTTCAATACTATAATGTAAATTTTGATTAGACTTAATCATCGGAAATATGAGCTCCAGGGGCCCATGAAGCTCCGGGGGTCCCCGAAGCTTCACTTAAGGTTGGAACAAAGGACCTAATGACATGATTAATCACATGACTCTGTACATCTATATAATTAACAGCAGAAGAAGATCACAGCAGTCTTCAGCTCTTCCAGATGGGCTTTGAATCTTAAAGTTTCACGTATATAACCAGCAGCCTGTGTTTGCAGGTGGAGCTGTCGTCCATCTTGTCCCAGGCTGAGGCCACGCTGTCAGGTCTGGTCCAGAGGGGTCAGGAGCTGGCGGCGAGGTTGCGGACGCTTCAGGTCGACCGCAGAGAGATCGCCTGTATGAAGTTCCTCCTCCTGTTCAACCCTAGTGAGTCAACTTCCTGTTTGTGTTTCACTTCTATCAAACTCTACCCTTGACTGACCCATTAAAAACAGAATGTGTGGTGAAAGGCCTGGGCTTGCACGTGCAGCCTGTGGATTGTGTTTTCTGAAGAATGGTGTGTTTTGAAACAAAAATCAATCAACTCTGTGCGGCTGCAGAGATAGTGAGGCCGTCTTTTGGCTGAATCTGAATAGCAACACTGATATTTTAATGAAAAAATGTCACCACTGCAGATCATCTGCAGTGCCTATTTATCTATAAGGTTACAAGTGTTTTCCAAACTGGCCTTTTTCCCTCCAATAAATTCACTTATTTAAATTTCTCAGGTTGACAAAAGCCAATATTAACAAAGACATCCTCCTCCATTGTCCACTAATGGCATTCAAAAGAAGCGTAATGGATGGGTCTATCATTCGATGGTAGGGCCAACATTCGTGTAGCGGCTTGTGCAGATGGAGAGAGCATAGATGTGGCTTGCCCAGATTCCCAGAAGTGTTTGCTGTTTAGCGCTGGCGAAGCAGGGAACAAAGAGCTTTTGAATGGTAAGAGCACTTGTCATAGGCAGAAAATATTTGCTGTCTTTGCCGGCAGCTTCTTTGCTCGCGCTTCTCGCTCTCCCTCATCTTCAGAGTCAGGTTTGTCGGGGGTAATTTAATTGCCCTTAAGCAGTTTGAAAAGATGATTCAGAACATTGATTCAAAACATTTAATTACTGTGTGAATGGATTCTCTAAGATGGGCTCAGCTGATGCTGAATGCCGGTCTGCCCGAGGGCTTGGCTATTGTCTCATACATGCACACACACACACACACACACACACACACACACACACACGCACACACACAGACATATACACACACACACACACACATACACATACATGCACACACACACATACACACACACACACACACACAGAACCACCCACATGCTAAGTATAGATACAGCATATATATAAAACCTAGTAGCTTAATGAATAGGAGGCATGCAGCTTTCAAACTGATTGATTTCTTCTCTCTAAAAACATAAAATAACATACGAGAACAAATTGAATTGAATTTTTTATTTCCCTGAATGAAAATGGTCAAATGTTATATTGAATATTGTCTTCAGTGCAGATATACTATCTCTATGAGCCTTCAAAATATGTTCAGACCAAAAACAAACTTGTTTCAGTCCAAACAAACTGATGCTGGTTCATCACCAGCCTTTTCTTTAGATTTCAGTATCAACTCATGAAGGTGGCTCGTGAATCAAAATGTGTCCTGAGGATAAAACTGATGCTCCAGAACATATTATAGTAATTGGACCTTGAGATAAGATTTGTTTTTTCAACCTGTTATTATTTCTAGCTTTCTCACTCAAGATAAGAATCACTCAAAAAAACTAGCTATTCTGAAAACATTTTTAATTTGGAAAATATTTCAACACAATATTTGACACCCTCAAACGCCTCCATTTTTCCAGCTGTTGTTTAAATTTACACAGTACAGTGTCTCAGTGTTTCTGCAACTAAAGCAATGAACAAACAAGGAAGTCTGAGACTAAATGTCCTTCTTTCTACAATGGAAATCAAACATGGCTCAGAGAGACTGTTGCCGGTTGCTATGTCAGACTGTGCTGGTCTGATTTTGTTCTTCTGATGTCATGGCTGAAGTCTGTTGTATTGTATTATTGTCCTAATGATGCATCAGAACAG
>NW_019525658.1:406232-421816 GCF_002814215.2 Seriola lalandi dorsalis
GTAGGAGAGACCTCCAAACCTCAACCTGTCGCTTCAGCACAGCCACAACAGCACTCATCATGTCTCCGTTGACACAAGCAAATATTTAATAATGTAGGAAAGCTAATAAAATATGTCAAGAGTATTTTCCAGATTTGTTCAGTATGAACATTTGGTGACTTTGCAATTACATTTATTTAAAATGGTTCCTTCTTATGTTAATAAAAAAACATAATTCATTTCAAATGTATTTGCTGTTGCAGATTAGCAGCTGAGTATTTTCCTTCATTTCCTCTTCGTTTTGTTTTGGCCTGACTGATGACGTTTCTCATCCACACCTGTCGCCATCTTTGTGTCGCTATTTTTTTATTATGTAGCTAGGTGTAGCTACGAAGGAAGATGCCATTTCAAATTTGCCTAAAGAGCTCTGATTGAGCTATTTGCATCACTTTAAACATGAGAGACGGGTGCTGTGACCCAGTCAAACACACGCAGTGATCTTTTTTAAAATTCTAATTAAAGCTCCAATAAACAATTACACTGAATTAAAATGAGTTTCTAAGTGACACATTCCTGCATATTGTATATATTTTAAAACAACACCACAGGCCTTGTCAGCCCGACACACACGATCACAACACTGTGCCGTGTGTTTGCAGCAGCCAGTGTTTCTCTGTTGAACAGTAGCACTCATGTATTTTGGACGACAGTGTGACTGACAATCACCGTGACGATCACAATGATGATCACCGTGACCAGCTGATGAACAGTTTAAACAATGTGTGTGTTAATATTGTGCAGCTCGACTTTCTCACTGTGGACATTTAAAAAAAATCATCCCTTTGCTCGTACGTCGATGTGGCAGAGTAGACAATCACTCCACCTGCCTTAACCTACTGTCTGAACACACACACACACACACACACACACACACACACAGACATACACACACTCTGTGTTTCACTCTGTACAGTATATTTATGTTGTGAAGTGAATATCTGCTGCAAAGATGAAGATACATTTCAACACTGAGAAACGTTCTCTGCTTTATGTTGAGGTCAATTTGCTGTCGTGGAGCTGATTCTCTTGATATTGCTTTTGTTTGTTTTTGTTTTTTGTTTTTTTTCCTCACTTCTTTTTTTCCTGTGAGTTTAACAGTTTGTCCCGTTTTCTCCCAAAAGAGTAAAGTGACTAAAACATTTTGTTTTCTTTGAATAAATTTTATTGTAATAGCATTAAACCAATAAAATTCCACAAAGTAAAGCTCTGCTTGTGTGTCATTCATCAGCTGTGCACAACTAATGCAGAGCTCACACTGTATATACAAGGGACAAGAGGCAGCACAGCAGTCGTAGTGTTATTTCACTTAAGGTCCAAATCAAATCTAATTTAGACCAAAGCAGATGTTGGGAGGACAGTGGGACATCTATACACATTCACAGACATGTAGTAACAGTTTGAGCCTCTCCACTGTGGGGAAGACGAGGGAGTTAAGATGGCTGCTGCTTGTTAATAACATAGAACATAGAAGAAATCTGACTGCAGCAAGACATGTGCTTCCTGTTTCTCAAGCCTAAAATCTCCATATGTTAACTCCTTTAACTCCTCCTGAGTTTTATTTGAAGTGTTGATCTATAAGAAGAAATTTAAACCATCTCAATGTAGTTTTACATCTCCTCTCTCAGGCCTCTCTCTGGAGCTCTAGTAACAACAGTTCGAACAGCTGACTGTTTTCTTAGTGAGCCAATAAAAATATAGCAGATTTCACACTCGGAGAAACCAAATCCTGTAAGGCTGGATGGGTCCAGGTGGGCGGGGCTTGGTGACTGGTTTGCTGTGACATCACAAGGTCACAGAAGTCCTGATGACTTGTGTTAAAACATCGTACAGTAAAGGTAGATGTCCATGTGTAGTGTGATTATAGATCAGCTCTAGCTTCTATATTAATACTGTGAAAGTATCAAAGCCTCAGTCCACAGAGAAATGCACACAGCCTGTATTCAGAAACTGAGCCTTAAAACCAGCCGTCAGGACTTCTGGAACTTTGTGATGTCGCAACAAAGCAGCAACTGAAGAGAGGCTCAGAGCCTCCTCTCTTCTGATTGGCTCACTGACCTGCTGTTACTAGAGCTCCAGACAGAAGCCTGAGAGAGGAGATGTAAAACTACACTGAGATGGTTTTTGGTTCTTAAAACCACAAATATATCCTGTCATGGATCAACACTACAATTATGAATTTACCCTAGGGGATACATAAATTATCTATCTATCTATCTATCTATCTATCTTCAAATAAAACACAGGAGAAGAGGAAGTTTTAAGGCTCAGTTTCTGAATACAGGCTGTGTGCATTTCTCTGTGGACTGAGGTTTTGATACTGTCACAGTATTAATACAAAACCTAGACCTGATCTATAATCACAGATATAGAGCTGCCAGAATGAATCAAATAAAATATCTACACTTCACATAATACTGTTGATATTTATCTACATTTTACGAGCTTGAAGATCTTATCATCACTAAACAGTCTATCATGTAGAGAGCTGATAAAAACTAATCAAATAGTCAAAGTTGTCATATTGACATTTAAGGTGTATTGATTGATTTACAAACATCAATCATGCATTGAGTTAGACACAAGAAAACATACCTTAAACGGACTTTAAAGTTGTGGTCCTTTGACGTGGGGTTGTGTGAGGTAAACATATATAGTCGGTAAATTACCTGCAGTACATTGTGTTCATCAAGTTAGGATTCCAACCAGCAGAGTGGCGGAGCGATGAGCTGTCACTTTAGAAACAATCCAACATCTGTTTAAATGTAGCTTTATGTAGAATATTTTCAGCTTTTTATCCTCCCGTGAAAACAGCACTTTCCTTTGTTTTCTACATTTTTCAACCCCTGTACCGTATTCCTATGCAGAGGCACTATAATACGCTGCAGTCACAGGTCATCCGAGTGAATCACAGTGAAAATATTCTACATGAAGTTACATTTAAACAGATGTTGGGTTGTTTCGGTGGGCACAGCACATCAGTCTGCCACTCTGAGGGGTGTTGCCAGTCGGCTTTACTAACTGGGAGCATGCTGAGCAGAATCTACTGCAGGTAATATACCGACTATTGATGAGTACTTTCACACAACCCTACGTCTAATATTCACAACTAACCCTTTAACACTGTCCAGTAGCTGCCGGCAGCCTCTGAACTGCTCAGTCAGTTACATCGTTAATTATTAAAGATGAAAAGACAGAAAACATCCTTTCATTCATCATTCACTGATGAAACTGTTCATAAGACGGAAATTGCGTTTGTGTGTGTGTGTGGTGTGTGTGTGTGTGTGTGTGGGGGGTCATTTCGCAAAAGAAACAACAACCCTATACATACATAAAAAGCTTTATATTTTAAACCCCCCCACCACCATGGGTGCACTCCGGTACTTAAACACATAGCACCAAATCTTTGTTTATAATCAAAAAACACATGGAAATGTACATTTATACAAAATGGGAGGTTTAATGCAAACGTATGTGTGAGACATTCACAGTATCACACATGGCTCTGTGCCTTCTCTCATCATGTGATCATCATTTTACAGTAAGACACTTAAACCTGGTGGTCAACGCTGAAAATGTCAGGTAACAATGAAACAACATGCCATGGACCACAGACTTGAATCACTATTTACACTAAACATGAGGACACAACAACAAGGAGACATTACATCATTTTAATTCATGTAATTTTATGGAAATTAAACTGTTGCTTCTGTGTTTGGTGTCAGAAACTGTCAGAAACTGCATGGTGCAGTAAAGCCAGTAATATCTAAATAAAAGTAAAAAAAGAATAATACTGAATACATGTGCATGTAGTCATGCAGATACACTGGTTTAGTTTTATTAAGTGAAGTTTTCAGACAGCTGATGCTGAGTTTTGTGCCTCCACCCCAGAACAGCGGAGTGAATATGTCCTGATTAAAAGATGAAAATTATAAGAATAGAGTTTTCATGAAGTATATCTACTTTACTGAACAAGCTCCAGTCATGCAGTAACCAGGATGTTTGGTGTTGCTGCGACACAGGAAAGTGTCTCGTCTTTAGCTTTAGCCTCTGAAACAGGAAGCTAAAGTCAGTCAAGGCAACAGTGTTGATCTGAGCTCAGAACACAACGGTGCCAGTGTCAAGAGAGGCGGAGCTCGCTGCTCCATCTTCCCTCCACGCTCATCTTCTCCCACATTCTCCCTCCCAGCTCTTCCTCAGGTGGGATCTGTGTGTGTGTGTGTGTGTGTGTGTGTGTGTGTGTGTGTGTGTGTGTGTGTGTAACCAAGTATCAGGATCCACTCCATTTGCAGTTCAACAACCTGCGGTGAAATAAAGCGAAAGGCATTAGCTACGACTCCGATTAATCTGACATTTAATGTGTTTTTGCATCACAGGAGTGAGAGTGTGTTTGTGTACAAAGGAGAAAACAAGAAGGGAGGGAAATGAAAAGCAGAGTGAGAGAGAGCAGGTGTTGGAGTGGTTAATGGCCGACAGCGTGAATAGCTGCCGCTGTCCGTTCCTGATTAAGGGAATGAACTTGTCCTTTGTCTTGGCGGTCAACAATGAACACCCAGCAGCACTCAGAATACCATCCATCAGGCGTTCCTCACACAGGGCCAAACATTTAATGAAGCTATTACAAACTTCCTTCTCCACACTGCCGCGCAATTGAGAGCCAGTGACAGTGACTTAACCCTCAGCAGATATGGGGACCATCTGTTGTGCCCGCTGCACATTCAAATCAACAAAAGACACGGGGTCGGGTTTTCACACAGGCCTAATGCTGCAGGTAAATGAAGAGAATCTGAGAAAAAGGAAAAGCTCTCCTGCTGTCTCTGCCTTATATCTGCTGTGTGTCAGTGGCTGCTCTTCACACCCTACACACTGTGCACAAGCTTATATTGTTCAGACTGAAGCCATTAACAGACCATGTTTCCTACAAATACCAAGAACCTTTAAAAAAATGACAACTATTCTGTTTTCTCCTTAAGTGAAAATTAAAAACATAAAAGTACTCGACCATCATTCCACATGAGAACACCAGCAGCAGCACAAACACTTCTACCACCAATAACATTAACATAAACTCAAACATCTCAGTCGCTTCATTCAGCCGACTTAAATGAGGAATCTCAATGAGCATAAATGCAAATACTTATTTTTCTTTTTTATTTCATCCTCAAGGTTGTTTTAAAATGCTCTATATGTGGAGTGATTTAAAGGCAGACAAAGAGGAAGCGGGTGGAATGGTTGAAGGTACACAGGCCACAGGTGGATGCTGGGCTGTGAAACATACAGGAAGTATAGGTGCACAGGCAACGGCTCTGACGAGCTTATTTCAGAGATGAAATGTCAGAAATGTCAGGATGGATTGATTAGCAGTGGCAGCAGTGAGAGATCAGTGCCGCCTCCTGACTTTGTCACCATCACAAGGTCAAACACCTCCTTCAGTGTGGAGCAGCCAACGGGGGGGGGGGGGTCTCTGGCCTTAAATGACTGTGTTTCCTGTTTTACTTTGAAATTATTTTCCTCATGTCCAATTACCCTTGCCTCCCTGATGCATTTAATTAAAGTCAGGAACACATGGAATGTCTTGTGTTTCATTTTGGCACCATGTTATCAGTTTAGAGCAACACTGTCTGCATGACCTGAGCGTCTCTCGCCTCACGGCTGCACCACGTGATCTAGAGATTCGGCCTCTCAACATAAAAAAATATAGATATATTTTTAACCATTTTAGCAGCTGCATGTGGAGACATTTTAGTCACGTTTACTGTCAAAAATAAATAAATAAATTCAAAATGAAGAGAAATCCAACATTCAGTAACCTGTAAACCCTATGTAGAGAGACAGAGCAACCGGCAGTGGGTTCGGGCTGCAACTCGGTTTGCTGCTGGAGAAGTCGTCAGTGTTCAGGTCATTGAATGTCACTATCTGCAGGAGCCAAGACTGAAAACCTGAAATGTTCTGATAATATTAAACATGTTTAATTTTATCTGAACGTCAGAGATTTTCCTGTGACGGTGACGTCAGCTGAGAAGTGGTTTGGTGACAGGATGAACGTCAGGCTCCTGGTGATGTCAGCAGGTCTGAAGTGAAGCAGGTTTGTGAAGGACCACTGCTGCTGTTTCTCTACATTTCAATCACTATTGTTCTGAGCAGACAAAACAGCAACTCACATAACACAATCACACCACTTCACCATTAACTGTCTGCACCAATACCTGTGCATAAGACACAGTTCACACACTTTGATAAAAACAAGGTCGCTGCGTTCCATGCCGCTAACACAGCTAACGCTGCTAACTGCAGACACCAGAATCTTTCACCATCATTAAACTCTTTATCACTTACTGTAGCTTTCTTGTCTCCTGGTCTAGTTTTCTATTTTTATTCATCAGTGCCGGGGCACTTTAACATTGAACTCAAGGATCAACAGATTAGATTTTGGGGGTCAAAGGTTAAAGTCATGGTGACCTCATAAAACACGTTTTTGACCATAACTCACAAATTCATCCACTAATTATGACACAATTTAACACAAATGTCTATAAGGATAAAATTAAGTGATTTTATAAGTGATTTTATAAGTGATTTTATATCCAAAAGGTCAAAGCTCAACTTCACTGTGACATCATAATGTTCTGTAAACATACATCTGGTTATTGTTCAACACTGTAACTCAGGAAGGTGTGGACTGTGACCATGTTTCCTGACACTGGTGGAGGAAACAACCTGATTCTAATTCATTTTTATTTAATTTGAGCAAATGCAAATCAAAGAACTTGAAGACCAGTATCCAGTGATGTTAGCACTGTACCTGATGGTTTGAACCCAGTCAGCTGGACCACCTGTTGAAATGAAAAAGACACATCAAACGTTCAATCAAATTCAATCAGTGTGATAAATGACAACACATTGTGCAGTGACAATGCAGACATGCTACTTACTTGGTTTCCTGATGCTTGTTTCAAAGAGAAACTCACAAAACTCTCTTTTCTGAAACTCTCTGAAAGACAGAAAAATACTGATTTGTATTTAAAGTCGTCATTCAGGACCAACACATTTGTTTATGCAAGGACAAATATAGAGAAGTAACACAAAGCAAAATACAAAGAAATCACAGAGACACAAAATGCAAACAATATGAACGACAAAAGAACATTATGAGAATTCTCAGAATTAAATCTTTTGGTTCTTTCTTTATGCAGATTTTCCTTGATTTAATCATCAGCCTCGTGTCAGACGACCATAAGTCACTTCGTCTTCTCCAACCTGAGCACACAGGTCGTTTGGTCTTCATCCTCTGATACGACCAATTGGAGCATCGTCGTCATGGTAACAATTATAAAAGGGAAATGAACAGCAGTTTCCTGTTTGGAAATTATGTGTTTTGTTGATCCTCAAACAAAGTTTCATCTTATCCTGTCAGTTGCCAAAATAATATGGACACTTTCTCATTCATATCCCCACATCTGCACATAGAGAGTCTGACTCTGTAGAACTGAATATGAAACTGGTCCTGTATATGATTATTTCCCTGATATTTTTAATGTTTGGCTGCACCGCAACAGCCATCATGAATGTCACTGACTGACTTGACTGACTGAAGATGATATTTGCACCACTGGTCAGCAGAGTGCCGAGCCATATGGTGCTGAGCCGCTCTGGTTTCCCAGCTGCTTGGGAACTGCAAGGAAGAGGAGGAGCACTTCCAATACATTGAGCCTCGCCTCCATTACAGCAAATAAACTACACACAAGACACAGCGAGCAGGAGAGAGGGAGGGAGAGAGAGAAGTCACCAACTATGACCAACTTTACATGTCAAACAGAAAGAGTTAGACCTGCCTCTAATAAAAGTCTGTGACATTCTGAAGTTGAAGTAAATAAAGACTAAACTATTGTGGATCCAGACAGAGGCTGTGCTCTGTGTGAGAGACTAAATAACAAAGATAGTCTGTCTCTGGGCGCCCAATAATAACCACAGGCACCAGCTGTGTAAACAATGACTGACTGAGTGACTGAGTGACTGACTAACTGAGTGACTGAATGACTGACTGACTGACTAACTGAGTGTTGCCACTTCCTGTGGAGTTGGATTTTTATTTTTCCTGTGACCAACTGACCAATCAAATCCCAGTCGACTCTTCTCATCAACCAATGCTGTGACCAACATTTACCCTGGAAGTTGGATGTTGGAGCTAAGACTGACATGTTGTCCCAGTAAAAGAAGTCAGAAGCTTGTTGTTATTATTGTTAATAACACCAGTTAATAAAAAGTATTACACAGTATTTTGCTCAACACCATAGAGCAGTTCAATGTGACTGATTTAATGAGGAAAAAATAAGAGCTAATAAACAGAAAAAAAGAAACCTGTGGGTGAGGTCACAGAGGCTACAGCCATCTTTATTTATACTATGTCTTTTGTAAATACTGGACAAGAGAGAGCCTAAAAAAACCCCTGAGCCTCAGAACACACACACCAGCCTTAGGTCAGGCAGCCTACCATTCTTGATGACCAGGGACGTGGAGGTGCAGCTGGGGGGTCCAGAGGTGTCACTGGTCTCAGGGCTGGAGGGGGTGGGTGGACTGCGGCACCAGGAGGTCATTGGGGCCCTTTGGGAAGGCAGGAAGCTGGTTGGCTGGGAACAGTTCTGAAAGTAAATCCCAATCAGAAGTGCTGTGAGGTCGTCAAGTATAATATGTGTATTACTACTTTCCTGAAATGTATAAAAAGGTTGTTGTTTCTTACTCACTCACCGTGAAAGACAAGGCCTTTCTCTTCTCTTTGATCCTCTTTATGGCATTCCTCACCTAAATGAGAAGCAGCGTTTACACCCACTGGTTTGGCAGCCTCACATGCTGCACAAAGATACATTCTGAAGTTCTGCCACAGCGGCGACAATGGACTGAATGCCTTCTTACCTCACTGTTGTAAACAGCGTACACCAAGAAGATGTACAGGCCCTGCAGAGAGGAGAGGGACATGTTAGAAAAGACATGTGAGAGAGAATAAACTTAATTCATACTGGCAATATGGATCATGATCAAATCCATTCAGTGCTCCATTCTGTTGTCCCAGGCAAACAATTCTTTTCTCTTGACCATCAGATAGAGAATTGCTAAATAGCTCCTCATGCTCTCCATCTGTGTGGGTTTCTACTCCCTTCTGGCACAAACTTCAGTTGGATTCATCAGGGTGTGGCGCTCAGATCTCATTTGAACTGAATCCAGATTGAATCTGTGCTCCACTAGAGTGGTACCAGCTCTAACAGTTCTTAAAGTGACAGTTCAGGTTATTGGACGTGGGGTTGTGTGAGGTACTGATCTATAGTCAGTGTGTTAGCTGCAGTAGATTCAGATCAGCTCCCAGTTTTCTGAGCTGTGGAGTAATACAGTGCACACTTCAGGTGTGCTTGTTCATATTAATGCAGTAGTTCAACGGTTCACAAACTGTAGTTCCAAACAAAGGTTTGTGTGACTGCAGATGAAGTGGTGAAAATATTCAAAGTGGCTAAAACAGGTTTTTCTGCCAACTCGGCCCACAGCAGCTCATCCCTCAGATTCTGTACCGGTGCTCCTGCTGCTTTCTATAAACTGGGAGCTGAGCTGAATCTACTGCAGGTAATACACCGACTAAAAATATGGACCTCACACAACCCCACATCAAATAACCTGAACTGTCAGCCATCTGAACAGCTGGGTTACGCTTGAAAAGACCAAGTTTGTATTTGTTGTCTAATCACATCAGGAAGGAACAAGTATTTGTAGGTATTCCCAGCTAACCACACTGGAAGGCAGTATGAAAAACGTACTGTTACACAGAGGTGTTATAATCTTTAAATCGTGGCGTAATGGTGCACAGTTTCACAATGTCTCCTGGAGGTCATTCATAGTGTTAGCTTCAGAAGCAGTGGACATTGGAGAATTTTGGAGAGAGGGGATTTCAAAGGCTGTGTGACCATCTGACAAGCACATCTATTGAAGTACATTGACAACTTTAGCTGCTGTTTCTGTTCTGTTCTTTAACCCATTAAGACCGATGAGATGCACATGGCAGAGCTAGTCTATGAAGCCAGGGAACGGCACACCCAGCTTCCCGGCCTGGCATACCACCCAACATCCATCACACACAGAAAATAGTGGATTACTCTCTTTGGGTTTGGATGGAGTTCCTGCCCTATCTGCTCATCTTTGGGTCTGGTTCACTAGTGAGAGTCAGATGAAGTGCAGGTCGACAGGTGGATCAGTGTAACATCAGCAGTGAAACAGGGTTTGTAGAGAAGAGGGAGCGGAGCTGGAAGGCAAAACTCTCAATCTTCGTTCTGACCCTCACCTGTGGTCATGAGCTCTAGAAACTATGTTTCATCCTCAGGGTGTCTGGGCTCAGGCTTAGAGATAGGGTGAGGAGCTCGTCTTCCACTGGAGGTTTTTGGCAGGAGGTGGGGTCCCACAGGAGTGGCTGGAAAACATAGCTAGGGAGAGGAACATCTGGACTACTTTACTTTACTTGCTGCCACTGTGACCCCACCTTGGATAAGTGGAACAAAATGGATGGATGGTTGGACATGTGACTGATGAAATGTGTTGTGATTCGCTGAAGTTCATGTTGGAAGGTGAAATCCATCATGGGAAATGTATTTCATTTGTTTCTTCGGTGCAAAAAGGTTTTTAAAGTCGTGGTTCGGACAATGGCTGACAGCTTGAGTGAGGGGAGAGATGCTGAAGTAGAGTAGAGCAGTTACCTATATGAAAACAACAATGACAACGAATTAGAAGATTCAGACACTACCCTGCGAATAAGACCCAGTATGGCTTTTATTGTAAATTCTTTTCTTTACCCTACTTCATCCATATATAGTTTAGAAAAAACTAAAACTTTAGAAAAAAGAAACTGTACTGACATTTTTGACAAATATGCTTGTTATGTCTAATTACCAAGGCAAAGCCAATAATTTACAATAAAACCCACAGGTTTAAGCTCTCAAATGGTTTTTATTTCATGTATCTATCTAGTTCAGAGGCTTAGTAAATCAGAAAACCCTCAGGTTTTAGGAGGTAGTTTTCAAACAATGTTTAGGTTTTAGAGGCAGCCTTACTTCTTAATGGGTTAAAGCTCTATATTCTACACATTTCTGGTGTTTTATTTGAAGTGTTGATTCATAAGAAGATATATTTGATGACTGATTGGCTGACTGTTTTCTGAGTGATCCAATACAAATATAGCAGATTTCAGGTAGAGAAACCAAATCCTGCAAGGTTGGATGGTGGGTCCAGGTGCGCGGGGCATGGTGACTGCTTTGTTGTGACATCACAAAGTTCCAGAACTCCTGACGGCTGGACTGCACTTTTATAGCATGTTTCCAGTCTTATCAACCTGTCAAAGTGCTTCACACTACAAGCCACATTCACCCATTCACACACATTCATACAGGTTTTTTTTCAACTCATACAGGGCTTCTGCACTTCACTCATACACTGGTGGAACATCCATCAGAGGCAATGTAGGGTTCACTGTCTTGCCCAATGACACTTCAACACGCAGACTGGAGGAGCCAGGGATATGGGCCTTTATGATCTGGTGTCCCAATCTTGATCATTTGTCAGTGCCTTCCAAACCATGAATGTTTTCTGATCACCTCCCTCTGTGATTAAGGGTTGGTTCAAAATTTTCACACTACACACAACAGGTACACAAAGATGACAATGTACAAAACCAGGACATGACAGAGTAAGAGGGAGTTGCTTATTGGGTAGAACAGCAGATAAGCTGCTGGGTTCTTGCTGCTGTTGTTTGCTCTCTCTGCTGTTTGGGAGCAGATAGATGCAGCGGCCATGTTTATGTGTATGATATGATTAAGGCAGTGATGTGAGTGGAGGTGGAGCCACAGGAGATACTGTGTTCTTTGTGTTTGGGCAATTGTGTTCACAATTAGAGAAAGTGTAATCACAGTCAAAAACAGGGACCGTTATTCAAGGACACATTGATCCAACTGTGACTCTGTCTGAGTTTCACTGGATGTTTAGAGAAGCTCTCTGAGCTACAGAAAATTTAATTTAATTGACTGTTGAGCAACTGTTGTGTGTTTCTCTGGATATTTAAAACTGTTGTTTCCCATTGTGCTGAAGCTGCAGCAGACACAGGCTTCAGTTTACCAGTCACTGAATTGTAATCAAACATGGTGATAAATAAACAGCAATTCTTTTATTGATGATAATTTATAATCTCATAATTATGTGCATGTAAACAGCTACTGACAGACAATCACACTCTGTAGACTGCACAACATTACAATATGTCTGAAATCTGAAATATCCCACTGACCAAATAATTCAGTCTTACAGACAGTGGTGGTCGGTCAATAGAACGTGCACATGCAAGCTTAACAAATTATTTTTAAATATTTGAAATTAGTAAATGAGTGACTGTTTACTTTCTAAACATTTCAACATTTTAACTTCAAATGAATAAACCATTAAACCAGTCTGTTTTCCATTGGTGTGCCAACACTATTTCAACATTAGTTTCCTCCTGGTCCTGTCTCCATCTCATACATTTTTATGTTTTATTTTATTTTCCTGTCATGTGCACAAAATCAAAAACCCTAATATGTTTATGAAACACCAAAAAATGTGATTTCATTAAAGAATTACAGGATTTTATACAGGTTGGTCTTAAATAAAATATTCTGCCATCTCTCTCAAAGAAATGAACATAAATAGAGGACATTTTACAAGAGGATGCCTCTCATGCCCTTGTGTCTCACACAACAAACACGGTCCGTCCTCTGGAGGGACATTAAACCTCTAGGGTTACTGTTAGTGACCCTGAATGTAACACATATTGATTGATTGTGCACATATTGATCTTTGTCTTTTGTTTAAATTAGACTTCACACAAGGTTTTTGTATCAACAGACCATTTTCCTCCATATAATATATCAGAAACATTTTACTCCTGATCTCCTGGATGTCACACATTCGCCTGTCCTGAAGAAAAATTGACAAACTGCTCAAATAAAACAAGGATTTCAATAAATATCTTTTTACTGAGTCTCCGGTCAGACGTGCTCACAGGTCTGTTTCTGTCTGGAGGTTCCCATCCAACATCTCCACTACTGACCACAACTGAAGTTCATTTACAGACTCGCAAGCAAAAGTCAATCAGCTCTATGATGTTCCGTATTACAACTTGTATGTTCACATAAACTGCAAACACCAGAAACACAGGACACACACATGAATTATGGAGCTGTGTATCAGTATTGAATCCCAGATTAGTTAAGTCCAGATATACATCTTCTTGATATATAAAGATATACATTTAGAACATAAATGAAATACATGAAATATAAATACATAAATATATGAAATAGTAACATTTTTATATGGTATAACATGTTGTGACCATGTATGTTAATGATATACAGTATATTTTATTTATATATGTGTGTTAATGTTTACAATATAAAACATACAATTCATATTTGTATGGGCTAACAATATATGAAATTGTTCCAATTTCTAACAGGTTTAATATATTATTTCTGGAAGCACTTGTGAAGAACCAGCGAGCATATCGTGAGTGTAGTCTCATGTGTTTCACGGAGACCTGGTTAAACGACAACACTCCGACCACTGTGGATTTACCCGGCTTCACTGCAGTACGAGCGGACAGAGACACCAGAGCAAGTGGAAAGAATAAAGGTGGAGGACTGGTTCTGCTTGTGAAAAATAGATGGTGCAACCCCGGTCCTATCACAGTGAAGGAGAAGATCTGCTGTTGGCTGAACTGTTGGCAGTTGGTTTTAGACCGTGCCATGTACCGAGGGAGTTCTCACACATCGTTGTCATTGTTGTTTACATTCAACCACGAGCAGAGCCTGCAGTCGCGTGTGATGTCATCACAAGACTGTTGTGTGAGTACAGACCCAGCACCCTGATGCATTCATAGCAATATCTGGGGATTTTAACCATGTTACTCTCACCTTTCACTTGATTGGCTTCACTCAGTATGACTGTCACTGTCCCACAAGGGAAAATAAGGCACTTCTGATCTGTTGTATGCAAATGTCAAGGAGGCCTACACTGCTTCAGCTCTACCACCACTTGGCAGATCAGATCAAAATCAGTTTTTTCTTCAGCCTTCCTAAAAGCCCCGTGTACTGAGGCAGGCTGCAACCACCCGCTCATTCAAGAACTGGACCCGCAGGCCAGTGAGTCTCTAAAAGACTTTTGAGTGCACAGATTGGAATGTCCTGTTGGAGTTACAGGGAAATTATAAAAGCAAGGACCCTGACCTTGATAGAATGGTTGAATGTACCACAGACTACATTAACTTCTGTATGGACACTGTAATACCAGCAAAAACTGTACACTGCTTTCCAAACATCAAACCCTGGATCACCAGTAACATCAAGACCCTCCTCAAGCAGAAAAAGGAGGCCTGCAGGGATGGAGACAGGGAGAAGCTCAGGTGTTTGCAACATGAGCTGAAGAGGAGATTAAAGCAGGCGAAGGACAACTACAAAAAGTAGAGAGGAAGCTGCAGCACAACAACACCAGAGAGGTGTTGAAGGGGATGAGGACCATCACTGGCTATAAAGAGAAGAACAGCCAGGCAACATCAGGTGATGTGGACAAGGCCAATGAGTTCAACCTGTTCTACAACAGGTGTGACACAGCCTCACCTGTTCTCTCTCCCACTGCTTCAGCTGCAGCTTCTCCTACAGCATCTCCTCCACAACCTGACACTGCAGCTGCACCTCCCTCCACACTGGGGTCAAGTCTCCTGTCCTTTACAAGACCAAGGAGATGTCAACATTCAAGGGAAGGACATTGAGGTGCTTCACACTTATAAATACCTAGGTGTGCACCTGGACAGTAAACTGGACTGGTCCCTGAACACGGAGGCCTGAAGGGGCAGAGCCGGCTCTTTTTCCTCAGGAAGCTCAGGTCCTTTGACGTCTGCAGTGAAATGCTGCACATGTTTTATCAGTCAATGGTAGTCAGTGTACTTTTTTATGCTGCAGCATGTCAGACATGAACACAAAGAGACTGGACAAGCCGGTCAGAAAGGCTGGGTCTGTGCTTGGCAGGAGTCTGGACTCACTCAGGACTGTTGTGGAGAGATGCATGCAATGTAAGATGGAGGCCATCTTGGACGATACCAACCATCCTCTACACAACATTCTGGCAGGACAGAGAAGCAGCTACAGCTGCAGCAAACATCTCATCTCACTGCGCTGCAGAACAGAGAGGTTCAGGAGATCCTTTGTTCCCACTGCCATCAGGCTCTACAACACCTCAGCCAAAGGAAGTGGACTAATCTAATTATTATTGTTTATTTATTATCAACTGTTATTATTATTATTATTATTATCAACAATGAGCTAATGAATTTCCCCTAGGTTATAAATAAAGTATCTATCTATCTATCTATCTATCTATCTATCTATCTATCTATCTATCTATCTATCTATCTATCTATCTATCATATTTGTGTATGTTCAACAGTCTGCAGATCTTTTTCATGTTTAGCAACTTAAACTACATCATCC
>NW_019525658.1:421836-454648 GCF_002814215.2 Seriola lalandi dorsalis
TAATCTAATTATTATTGTTTATTTATTATCAACTGTTATTATTATTATTATTATTATCAACAATGAGCTAATGAATTTCCCCTAGGTTATAAATAAAGTATCTATCTATCTATCTATCTATCTATCTATCTATCTATCTATCTATCTATCTATCTATCTATCTATCTATCTATCTATCTATCTATCTATCTATCTATGTATCTATCATATTTGTGTATGTTCAACAGTCTGCAGATCTTTTTCATGTTTAGCAACTTAAACTACATCATCCACAAACAATAATATAATAATATGATCACAATCTGATTATTGACTTTAAATCACAACCAGTCTCCAACTTGAACAATCACACAGGTCGTTTTCTTCAACCCTCTGATTCGACCCTTAGCAGACCGCTATGGGTCGAAAATGGCCAGTACCACTTTACAACAAGACTATCCTTATAGAGGATTTATAAATGGTTTATAATTAGGTTATCAATTCAGTGTTTAAACTGATTAACTTTATAAATCATAAATGAACAATTATTTACACGTTATAACACAGTTTTCATACTTTGATGCAGTCTCACTATTTGGCAAGTTAATGCTTACTACTCTTTAACGTTTCATGCCACATAAAACTTTTCTGACCAATCACATGCTGACGCTAGTTAATTACTCGCAACTTAAACATGTGATGAAGCAGCAGGTACAAATGCTGATGATGAAGAAAACTAAGAGAGCTCAGTAACTCATGAGATATGAGGCTTATTAGGGCTCTAAGTCACTGCTGCCCTTTTTATCTAATGTGTTATAACAGCATTAGTGTTAACAAGCTAATTTATAAACTAGTTATAAACCACTCATAAATCCTTTATAAAGGTAATCTTATTGTGAAGTGGTACCAAACAACCTGTGTGGTTGTTCAGGTTGGAGGTCTGGCTGACTGTATGCAGCCTCACCAAGGTTGATCATCACCACCTGCTACTGGCTGATACTGAGGTGTGTCAGACAGAAGCACAGGTGGAAGATTTGGAGACAGGTAATATCAGACACTGAGGCCTCGGTCTACTTGCCAACGTTCTCTCCTTGGAAGGTGCTCAGACTGTTAAAGCAGCCCAGTAAAACAAAAGGGTTTTTTTGGTATTAAGAAGAAAACGGTCTGGCCCAGCGTCATCCTTCTACCTCCATGAGGAAGAACTCCTACTGTAGTGTTATCTGCCCTCAGCCGGACACCAGCAGTAAATCCAAATTAACTAGCAGCTCTCTGGGGGTCACCCAGGGGCTAGCTCATTCTGATTAATTAAAGACTGCAGAGGAGCATAGGAGAGAGGTGGGCTGAGAGCGAGCGAGAGAGAGAGAGAGAGAGAGAGAGAGAGAGAGAGAGAGAGAGAGAGAGAAGGATGTACAGAACGGGTGGAAGATATAAGAATAACAGAGCCAGTGTATGGAAAAGTGGGCAGCAAGGGGAGAGAGAGAGAGAGAGAGGAAGTGAGCACTTTGTGTTATCAGGGGAGGAATGCTGGAGGTCGATGTGGTATGACCTGTCGTTCAAAGAACACACACACACACACACGAAGGTGCATGAATACCCAGCCGCAGTTACACAGCACAAACTGCAGATGAGCAGATAAAAACATTACACACAGGTCTCTGTATTACTTCCAGTCTGCTGTTGCTGCAATAGTTTATGAGTTCATTTATGAGTTCATTTGCTCCTGATGTGAATTTAAGATTAATTTTTGACTAACATCTGAACTTTGACAGCCAAGCACACAAGGTTTTTCAGTCTTGTTTCTCTAAAATTAAAGCATTTCTATCTGTCACTGACCCCAACCTGACCTGCATGTCCTTGTTTCATCTCCTCTGGATTACTGTAACTATCCATGTTCTGCACACAGCTTCTAACTGGCACTACAATACTGATGAAAGCATTATAGCACTGGATGTTGTTTGTTTGATATGTGAGGAAATTAACTCTTACTTCAGACTTCTTCCTTAACGTATCTCAAACAAGTGGCTGCCCTGACAGATGTCCAGGAGTGGGAACTGCAGTCCAGGTGGACACAGGCATGTAAACTGGAAGATTGTACTCAAGTACAAGTAAAAGTACTTGTATGAAAATGTACTCAGATACAGGAACATGTCAGTTGAAATGTACTTGAGTGAGAATGTAATGCTGCTTCTTATGGAATTCACAGCAGAATAAAGCAGCAGTAAAGGTGGATATGTATAAACTACATATACTCCACAGCGGCTGAACTGACAAACACAGATGAAACGCTATGTTGCTAGGCAACACGGTAGTTGATGCTGTACAGTGTTTCAAACACCTGTCTGAACTTCTGTCTGCACCGCAGCGTCCTCCATAATTAGTCCACTCAGCCTCCGTCTCACTACACTCCTCAGTATTTTAGCATTTAGCGTTAGCAACACCCAGCATGCACCTGTTGGTCAGGCAACATGGCAGGTGTGTTTGATTTAGGACACTTGCCATGGTCGCCGGGCAGTGCATCCAATCATTGATCATCTGATTTCACTCTTTTCATTTGTCAACCGGAACTTCATCATGTGACTTTTGTTTTTACTCAATAGTGATTTTAAATTTAAATGTACTAGAAGTAGTAGTAAGACTAAAGTTACAGATTTTTAAAAAAACTCCAAAAAGTACACCACACACACAAAAACGACATTGTTATAGTGACGAGAGTAAATGTAATTCGTTACTTCTGCCCTTGGTCACTGTTGTTCTGGGGGGCACATTGTTTCACCTGCTACACAGCAGCTTCATGGGAAATGAAAGCCTCCCCCTTCAGATTCACCTCCACCCACACCAGTGGGAGTTTCTCACCACTCCGTCCACTGGAATACATACGCAGGCTGATGTACAGAGAATCGTGCTTCAGCCCAGACATTTAACCAAGAAAGGCGGCAGGACTGTATCATCTAACTATTAAGCCCAAACCACTCACGCTGTATTACACCACCTCTGAGTTCTGATTATAAACATGTCACAGGACATTTTAACTTTATTTGTACCAGTTATGTTTTGGATGATGGCTGATGACCTGAGTGCAGTTGACAGCAGTTACATGACATGACAACGACTTGGAAGATTCAGACTTCAATCTGCTAAGATGCTAAACTGCTAGTCAAGGTCAAGGTGACACTTGTTGGTGGAGGGGGAAGAGGGGGAGGAGCTAGTATCACTGCTAGCTAGAGGTAAAGATTGACCTGATTCAACACCGTCACTAAAACCTTTATTTCTCAGCCTCTGAAACAGATAGAGACATGAAATAAAACCATCAGAGACCTTAAACCTTTGGCTTTTATTGTGAATCATTACCTTAGTCCTAATATTCATCAAAATTAAAAAAGAAAAATAAATAAACGTTATAAAAGAGTTGAAGTGAACTGAGAATATTAACAAAGGTGCTTGTTCAAATTGCCTGAACACCAATATATATGTATGTATGTATATAAAAATAGTATTCTACAATTTTCCCTAGCAATGAACCAACACACATTTGAAACCTGAACCACATGCATGTATCCATTTTGGTATGATAATAGAGGGCATGATAGGCCAGACAGAGTTGAGTTCAGAGTGGAGATTTATTCTTTCAGGTTATCTACTACAAATAATACTCATATGTATCTTGTATATGTATCTCATTATTTTTCATTTTTTCCATTTCAGAATGCCACCAGAGAGATCATCTATAAACTGTGACTCTACACTCTGTGAACTATGACAAAATTTTGTTTTGTAAATAGATAAAGGAAGATTTGCAAATGAAGCCTTAATTTCATCTGTATATATGTTCTGATAATGTGAGTACAAATACAGAAATTTTTCTCCACTTAGGCCCAATGTTGTCCTAAAAACGGACTATAATTTAACAAATTCGATACCCTTTCATTTCTGCATCAGAGGCCTCCTACATCAACATCTGGAAGGTGAAAAAATGTTCTGCTTTTTTTTCTATGTCTGGGTTTTACAGGGTTAAACCTTTAGTTACAAGCTAAAGAATCTAGCAAGCAAATAAACCAAAATACTAACCCATTATTCAACAGTTTAAAACACGTTTATCCATAAACCTGATACAAACTACCACAGTTAGTCATCCAGTTATCCAACTGGCAGCAGATGATGTGAAAACAGCCTGTTCAAAATAGTGTAGTCCATAAACTAGCTACCATCTAAACGTTGACATGATCCTGAACATAACTTCGCCCTTAGTACATTTGACTTTTTCTCTCATTTTCCATGTGCTTTTCATGCTGTTTTCCAGGGCGCACCTACGGAGCGCTGGATATTACGCCGCTTTCTGATTCATTTAGCTGACCTGTGGCTGTGGCGTAACACAATGTAGGTGCGTAGGAAATGTAGTGCGGGGGTGCCCTGGTGGCTCACCTGGTAGAGCGTGTACCACGAAGGCTTAGTCCTAACCGCAGCGGCCTGGGTTCCTTTGCTGCATGTCATCCCCCCTCTCTCATCCTAACTTTCCTGTCTCTCTCTCACTGCAACTACCGGATTTAAGGCAAAAAAATGCCCCAATAAAACCTCAAGAAAAAAAAGAAGAAAGAAATGTAGTGCCAAAGCAAAATGCTGCTTTGGCGGGAAGATACCGCTGAATATATTCTACATGTCTGACTATGCATGACTACTTCACACAACCCCATGTCAGCCTGACTATCCCTTTAATATTTGACTATGAATAAATCATCATGTAGAACTTCCTTTCTTATGCTATATTTAAACCTACAGTGTTGTTTTGTTTCAGTCACTTGGGGGCAGCAGAGACAAGGTCAACAACAGCACTGACATATCACCTGTTAAAGTTTATGTTGTGAACTTATTGAACTTATATCAAGCTGCCATGCACTGTGTGTTGTGACACCTTTCTATCAGAAACAACATTAACCTTTTCATCAGTTTGTGCTACAGTAGCTCTTCTGTGGGCTCGGACAACACGGACTATCCTTCACTCCCCACGCATATCAATGAGCCTTGGGCGCCCACGACCCTGTCACCGGTTCACCACATGTCCTCCCTTATCTTTCCGGTTGTCCACTTTTGGTCGGTACTAACCACTGCAGACCGGGAACATCCAACAAGACCTGCAGCTCTGGAGATGCTCTGACTCAGTTGTCTAGACATCACAATTTGGCTCTTGTCAAAGTCGCTCAGATTCTTACACTTACCCATTCCAACATCAACTTCAGGACTGAATGTTCACTTGCTGCCTAATATATCCCACCACTGGCAGGTGCCATTGTAACGAGATAATCAGTGTCATTCACTTCACCTGTCAGTGGCCATAATGTTATGGCTCATCGATGGATACACATATACATACATATATGTATATACACACACACACACACACACAAACATATGTATCTATATATAAATACATACATACAAACATACATATATATATATATATATATATATACATATATGTCCTCTTATTGTGCCCCGGTGGCTCACCTGGTAGAGTGCATATCATAAAGGTTTAGTCCTAACTGCAGCGGCCACAGGTCGGAATCTGTGGCCTTCTGCTGCATATCATCCCTTCTCTCTATCAGAATAAAGGTGAAAAAAAAATCTGCCTTTTCTGCAGACGATGTGGATACATTAATCTTCCAGAATAAAAAAAAATAAACTCGAGAAAAGAGTAACTGTATCAATACTTTTCTATATCTATATCATTTAGTTGTTATTATTACTTATTTAACCTTCTGAAGCACTTTAAGTCGTGTAAGTAGATTGTAGCCAAACCCTTAATACCTCAATGAATTAGGTATGTTTTAAGAAATGTGCCTTTATGTGCATTTCTTGTTCAAGAAACAAGTCATCCTTAAATCCTGAAATTACGGAAAGTTTGCCACTGGATTACAAGTTTACAAGTTTACAATTACACGTTTATGTTTACAAGTAAAATTCAAAATTCATAAAGAAATGTAACGTTTTTCATGTCTTTTTTTTTCACTGTACTGAAAACAGACCAAACCGTGAATTCGAAACTGAAGTCAGTACCGAAATGTGAGTTTGATCGAAAATGGATTATATCTGCTTTAACATTTGCCATTTACTCAAGATACTGATCAGAACAACAATCACTGTGCATGTGTTAAACCGTAAACAGAAAAAAACAGAAAGGAAAGTATTAAATTTGAAAATGAAAATGAGGTTGTTTATTTACCTGGAAGGCATTGAGAGCAATGAAGACATAGGCGACCACGACAGACAGATGGACCAGGACTCCACATAGCCAGGTCAGACCCAGCACCGGCAGCAGGATGAGGACCGGACGGGTCACGGCCCTGCACGCACGCACGCACGCACGCACACACACACACACACACACACACACACACACACACACACACACACACACACACACACATACATGTATCATGAATGCACATACGTCTTTGCATGAATTGAAGACATATTCTGAAATACAGCGGCATGAGAAAGATGTCCAGTGACCAGTGAAAAAAAACTCCACATAGTTCTGTGGCACCATTTGATTCCCGAGTACTACACAGGAGTATAGGCAGACAGAAGGACCCAGCAAAGTGGAGTTTCAAGGTATTTTGATGACATTTTCTTCTCAAATATTTCCTCCTTGAATCCACATCAAACATCTCTGCACAGCTATAGATTTTACGCCTACCACAGTCATACTCCTGTTCCTTTGCAATCATCCTTTCAATGATCCTGGTGCTTATACGGCCAATAACCATTTCATGGGGCAAGGCAGAAAAGGTTGCCTTTGTTCAAACCACCATTGTTGTCACACTGCTGCACCTGGGTAGAGAGATTGAGTTTTCAGACTGCACTGTGTCTGCAAGGACAAAGCCAGCACTCAAAATAAAAGGGAAGAGAAGGCTCTTCCCTTTTATTTTTGAAAGTCGTTTTCCCTCTAATCTCCTGAATTCACATAACACTCTTGAGCTGGCACAGACATCTACTTTCAGACTGTTTGTGAGGGAATGAAGAGACGTGGTGAGAGGGGGAATGGCGTTGTGGAATTTTCATCAGACTAAGACAAAATGTGTGAAAAGAAATTCTGGATGGAAGAGAGCTGCTGCATGTTGGGTTGAAGGACTTTTTACCTGAATATGAAAAGAGACCCTCGCCTCTCCTCAGCCATAAGATATATTAGTAGCACCTACCATTTCTAGTGTACTGACCTGTGTATTAACCTTTGAAAGTGCGCATTAGCACCAACAGAAAAATGTCCCTAATACAGACATGTCTTCTAATCCATTTACCTGTAATCCTCACAATTGATACCGAGTACAACGTGAGGGAGGTGTAGATGACTTTATGCGGCGCAGGCTTCATCAGGATGAATCAGCTAATCACAGGAAGTCAGTCAGTGCACTAATGGGATGGTTAATCTAAATTTCTTACTTGCTTCCTGAGGTTTCTTGTTAAAGATGGTTTTGTATTTATTTGTCCAGGTTTTTGAGATTTCTGCTCCCCACCAAAATACAATGAGAGTGAATGGGCTTTCATTTGTACTTCAGCATCTCCTCCCAGAGTAATTGTTCCCACTGCTCTGGATGCTCCACTGACCTCATCGTCCATGGTTTGCATCGGGACTCTTTATTCAATAGAAAGTAGTTCCAAAGAAAAGCTCACAGCAAAGGTCTGTGCTCCGTTAAGGGGAATGTGCTCTCCGGCCGTTTGTTGAATAACGTCAGTGCATATTCATATGTTTTACCAGAAATCATCATCCTAGAAATCGGACAAGCTTGCATAAAGGTATACTGTAGCAGAATTACTAGAAATGTGTGTGTACTATCATCCTGTAACCATAGCAACGTAAACAGGCCTGACACATTGAAAGGGGAAATTATGTTTGCTGCTCACTCTCTGACTGGCTGTCATATGAATGTAAAGCTGGGGCACAGCAGCTGCAACAGGAAACAAGCTAGCTGTGTTCAAAGGAACGAGACTGTGATATTCTATATTTTCTAATTAACAAAAAATCAAACAATGAATGTTTTCTACTAACAAGTATTGTGTGTGTGCGTGTAGGTGTGTGTATCCAAAGCCTGATATGTCTTATTCCTCTGAGCCACAGAGCTCCTTTGTTCCCAAAGACCATTAAAGTGAGATGCACTGTGTCACTGGGCAACATGTTCCTTGATCAGTCCACTACTGAAAGTAGTCCCCACTACTGTAAGTCTTAAGCCAGGAACACACTGGATGTGTCGTGTGTGCGTAGCGCCTGCAAAGCGTTGTGGTTTTCACTTTCGGGTTTCAGTGCACACGTTTACGGGTTAGAGCAACACACTGGCTGCGTGATCTAGAGATTTGGCTTCTCGCCTGTTTTTCACGCGTGACGCATCCTACAGTAAAAACAGACAGAGAAAATACCTGAGGATGCCTCGTGACATCATACAAGCAACATCACTTAACTGACACCTACGCTATAGTTTCTATGTCTAGACTGAATCTGAATATGAAAGACATGAAAAAATATAAATATATTTTTCAACCATTTCATCAGCTGCATGTGGACAAAGATGCATTTTGGGGACATTTTCTGTCAAAAATAAATTGATTAATTTATAATGAAAAGAAACTCCTGCAAACTCTGTGTAGAGAGACAGAGCTGCGATCCATGTGAACACACACTCCGCAGCAGGTCTGTAATGTCAGCCGCCATGCTCACACCACACAGACACTGTGTTCCTAGCATTAGGATTCAGTGTCAGTTTTGAAAACCACCAAGGTGTAAAAAGTGTATATGACTTAAAACTAGATAAAAGTCAATGTTGAGCTCCTGGCAGGAAACCACAACACTGACACATGATCATAGACCTGGAAACTTTACTGACCTATGTGCAGATTGTTTCTGCGTCCAATGACAAGAAATTGGTTTTCAGTGTGCAGAACAACCTACAACTGTGTGGAAATTTTCAATCAGCCTCTCAACAGGTCATTAAGGTTGAACAATATGTCTGTCAGAAATGAAACAGCTTTGTTCTTCTCTTTTTTGAGGAAATCCACAAACAGTTTGTCTTGCTTGACGGTTTGAAGCTCAGTGCAAATGTCCCAAAATACTCCAGAGCTCTTCTTTTGCTGAGCCACGTGACGTTTTTGTGGAGTTGTGACTCATGAAAAGCTGACCTCGGGAATGTGTGCATCATTTGATGCTGCCCTCAAACAGCTGAGCAGTCTCTTAGTCCCAAAGCTATTGTTTTTCTTGATCATAAAATCCAACAGAATGAACCAATGGTGCATTGTCTGTTGATTCATCCACAGTCAGCTAGATGAACAGTGGTCATGAAGTTTGTGTTTGTCTCACTAGGACTCAAAGATGAACTGATTTAATTTTGGTGGTCAAAGGTCAAGATCACGGCGACCTCACATTCTTGTGAAAATATCAGTAACGCCCTGAGGGAACATCATCACTGTGACCTCACTAAACACGTTTTTAGACATGAATTCCTCCACTAATAATGACACAGCTTAACTCAAATGTCCGTGAAGATAAAATCAAGTGATGACGTTTTATATCAAAAAGGTCAAAGGTCAACTTCATAATGTTCATCATAATGTTCTGCAAAAACACTTCTGGTCATTCTTCAACACTGTAATTTAGGAAGGAGAGACTGTGACCATGTTTCCTGATACTCAGCTGGTTGCCGGAGGAAATAACCAGGTGGAGGTGGAGGTTTTTTTTTTAACCTGCTGCAATACTTTTTAAACTTCTGACAACAGTCTTGCTCACTGCAGTGATCAGCAGACGGCTGAATGATGACAAGAGCGATCTGGGTCATGTTGTGGTAGGTTTTTTTTGCGGTAGGGGGTGTTGTTTATAATTTAATTATATTGTTGTATTTTATGTTTCAGGTGTTTTTTTATAATGTAACTTTTTTTTAATAAAAAAAACGAAATAAAAACATATTATGAACTAGAATCACCTCTTCATGGTTGTTTCATCCACTACTCAAACAAATTTCGGGTTACATCACTGTTTATCCAGTCATATAAAATATTAAACATTTGTGTGAAATTGTGTCATAATTGCTGTGAAGTCTTGAGTAATGGCTGAAAAGTGTGTTATGAGGTCATACTGACCTTGACCTTTGCACCTTGACCACCAAAATCTAATCAGTTCATCCTTGAGTCCAAGTAAAATGTTTGTGCCAAATTTGAAGAAGTTCTGTCAAGGAGTTACCGAGTGATTGTGTCCACTAGGATGAGATGGATGGATAACCTGAAAATAATATTTTCATAAGATGGATTTTATTAATAATATCGATTTTCCATAAAAAGTACTAAATATACTAAAAATTAAAAAAATATTGCATATGGGACTGGGCTGAAAATTAAGCGAAATATAATCGAAATATCAATATGGGCAAGTGCGATCAAAATCAGAGGGGCTGGAGTTTTTTTTGACAAAGGTAAAAAGTGTCACATTGTTGGGTATTGTTAGCACCATCAGTGTTGTGGTGCTACAGAGACGCCCCAACCTGCAAATCATATTCTCCAGACCAAAAGGAACATGATTGTTTGGTACAAGACCAACAGCTTTTGGATTGTGGTCAAAATTGTTTTTGGAGGATTAAACTGTATTTTGGTCTAGATCTGGATCATGCAAATAAGAGAGAGTAGTGCATCCAAGAAATAACTAAAGCTCTTCTAAAGATGAGAGTTCAGCAGAAACAAAATGGTTTGAGACTGAAAGCCACAGATAAAAAACACTGAGAGGGACCAACAGTTTGTTGGTTCTTCTCTCAGAATCTGTCGACAGCTTTATCCTTTATCATACAAACAGCAATATTTCTGTAATATGTGGTGAAATAATTGATTAAGAAAATAACAGAACTAAGAACGAGCCCCTCAGCCAGTCAAAACCTTTAAAGTGAGGACTTGAACTTTACTGTTGTAAACTGAACACTGCTGGATGGATCCTACAACTCATTTTAAATATCAGAATTTACTGTATGTGCTGTACACTCACACAAACATAAACACACACACACACACACAAACACACACACAGTTCTGCCGGGACCAGGTGTTAAGCTGATAAGCCCTTACAACTCCCACAGCAGGACCGGAGCTAAACTCCCATTCTCTCACACAGTCTGTATTGACTATTGCTGGCTCGACCAAGACAGAATCAACAAGTGTGTATGTATGTGTGAGAGAGAGAGAGGGAGCGAGGGAGAGGGAGAGAGAGAGAGAGAGAGCGTGGGCTCACAAGAGAAAAAGGCTCATGAAAGAACGAGCATGAAAAGCAGGAGGAGAGAGAGAGAGAGAGAGAGAGAGAGAGAGAGAGGCAGAGAAGCCATTGTATCTCACCAGGTGAGGTCAAAGGTCTGCATCTTTGATGCTGAGCTTGGACTGAGCATCTTAGCACGGCGACGAGCACTGGAAACAGTCACCATGACAACCCGACACAGCACAACTGCATTGACCTGCAGGCAGAGGACAACAGCATCAACATGGCCTCCAGCAAACACGAGACGTGCCGCTGCAGATCCACTTAGCTTCCAGCTCACATGTAGAGGAGGGAAAGTTTAGCCTCCTGCTCAGGCTGCAGGAAATCAGTGTTCACTGACGTACGTTACTTCTTTTTTTAGTTGCTCCCTGCCTCTCTCTCCGAGGCAGGAGAAAATAAAATATAAAAGGGAAATGCAAAAGCTCATCTTCATCTAGAAGCTTGCTCCTCTGATTTTGTGATTTTGATTTTGGGGCAAGTCTGGAATCATGCCCCTCATTTATTCCTCCTACTGAAGTCCACTGCGTTTCTTTGTGGTGTTACTAAAATGTTAAGAGTTTCCTTCATGATAAAACATTTGTAAAGTCATTGTTAGATTTTCTTTCTTCTTCTTCTCTGCCTTTGGCTAGTTCACTGCCACAGCCAGTGGTGGATCAAAACACTGTCAGTGCTCGTGCAGGTGCAGCTGTTGGTGCTGGATTCAAACACAAAGGAGACCATGCTAATCTAAACATGGTTAAAGAATGCTTTGGGCTTTTAACAGAGTTCAAACTGTCACTGTATAAAATGAATGTTATCAAATTATGGTTATTATTGTCCCTTCTTTTGCCTTGACCTCCTTTAAATGTTTGAAAATAAACTAATTTAAAAGATTATAGTAAGTCATCACACACACACACACACACACACACACACACACACACACACACACACACACACACACACACACACACGCACACGCACACACACAGATTACATACCGCCAACACAAATACAACAGGTCCCACAAAGGCCCAGATGGTGTCGGTCTTCACGTTGAGCCAGCAGTGATCCTCTGCCTTGTACTCGTCCACTGATATTGCCAGTGTCACACCGACTATCAGAACAGGAAGTCCTGAAAAACAATCCAGAACCAGAAGATGAACTGTGGTGGGATGTTTAAGGATATTCATGGAGCGGTGACTGTATGAAACACAGTATTTAGTCTGTTGTGTTCTCTTGGTCTATTTAGTCTGAACGGGAACATTGAGCACAGAGAGCTGAGAGAACACCTGAGTGTCTGTGCTGTGGATTCACATTCTGTTCTCATCTCATTGTGTGACACACACTCATACATGGATTTGGGAACATGAACAGTAGCAGCTGCAGGAGGCTTTAACTGGGTTAAGGTTGCAGTATAGAATAACATCACTTCACATAATGTTATCATGAATAAATCATCATTATAACAGCTATAATATACTGGCAATAACTACAAGCAAGTCTAAGAGTGTAAAGCTCCACTAGCGGCCCCAAGAGGATTGGACGTTCATTACAAGAGGGTAAACATGCACAATCTGCCCTGCGGGCATTAGAAGACAGAACAAGAATTTTCAAAATGGAAATGTTCATCCTCTGGGGAGTGGATTCAGTTTGTTTCATGGTGTCTGCAAGTCTAATTTTAATAGCATCATTCTGTCAGGTTTATAATGTTTTAAATACATCTGGACAGAAGTTAAGATGCTTTGAACAAGAGCACAGACAGATAACAGACCAGCTTTAACATCCTGAGGACAGGAAAAAAGGAACAAAATCACCTTAAGTAAGTGGAGGAACAAAGAGGTTTATGGGAAATGTGGTCTTTGTTGGAACAATAAGACAAATTTTTGCCAAAAACATTGTTGAAAGTCAACATGATTGCATGGAAGACGAGTTGAAAACATTTGACTACAAGTTATCAAGTGTGGTTTCAATTTCTTTATATTTATATTTGTTTCTCTGCCTCTCTGCTGTTCAGCCTGGACTTCACTGATCATTGTGAACACTAACACCAACATATCACCACTGCAACTTTGACATGAAGTCATGAAAAAACCCTTTACACCCTAGAAATTAACATCCAACTGTGTTATCTTAACTGACAATATCATAACCATATTATAACCCAGCAGGCACCAACTGTCAAAATAATGTCAGGAAGACTTTGGACTCTAATGTTAGAAAGATGTTAAATTTTGGTTGGAAATGAAAAGCCTGTTGGCGCCAGAATTCAACGTTATAGTTGTGTGTACAACTGCATGTTAGTACGTGCCAGTCCTTCCTGTTTAACCGCTGGTCCTCCCAACGTTTAAAAACACATCAGCTCCACCCACAGGTTAGTGCAGCATGCAGCACGAAAAGTGAAAGTGAAGTTCCAGAATTTCCTCCACTGAAGAAGAAACATTTTCCTCTAAAAAAGGCCTCAGACAAAGACAGAAATGAAACCAGAGCACATTTGGATTGGACATTGGGACTACTGGTCAGCTGGTGAACCGTCAAAACATCTTTAATGTTTTTATTGGCTCTGTCATTGTCTTTACTAGCTCCATTAGTGTCTTTACTGGCTCAGTCATTGTCTTTAACAGCTCCATCTGTGTCTAGCTCCATAAGTGTCTTTACTGGCTCCATCAGTGTCTTTAACAGCTCTGTCAGTGTCTAGCTAGATTAGTATCTTTACTGGCTCTGTCAGTGTCTAGCTCCATTAGTGTCTTTACTGGCTCAGTCATTGTCTTTAACAGCTCCATCTGTGTCTAGCTCCATAAGTGTCTTTACTGGCTCCATCAGTGTCTTTAACAGCTCTGTCAGTGTCTAGCTAGATTAGTATCTTTACTGGCTCTGTCAGTGTCTTTACCGGCTGCATCAATGTCTTTATCTGCTTCGTAAGTGTCTTATCCGGCTCCGTCAGTGTCTTTACCAGCTCCGTCAGTGTCTTTCTCAGCTACATCGGTGTCTTTACCGGCTGCATCGGTGTCTTTAATGGCTGTGTCAGTGTCTTTACTGGCTCCGTCAGTGTCTTTATCAGCTCCATCAGTGTCATTCCTGTAACAACAGCCCCAGTGGATAAATCCAAGGCTGAACTTCTGTCCCAGTCTGACTGTGTTGTTGTTGGTGGCAGCTGTGTGTTTGCAGAGAACTGGCCTTCGTGTGACAGTATCTTAATATTTCTGTACTTAGATTTGGCTGCAGCATGTGAATCAGCACAGTTTCTATCGAAATTGTGGATCATGGATTACACTAATTAACTGGTGAGGATGCAGTGAATGTCACATCAGAAATATTAGTGGATATATCTACTCGAGTAAATAAATAAATAATTTATAAAATCAACTGTGTGTTAGGTTAGTTCTGAACAATGAGACCAGATTTTACATTGCTGATAAATAGTAAATAATTAACGTGATGTGACTGAAATAATCTCAGTGTTTCATGTGACAGTGTCTTCTTTTATTAATGGTTTGATTTCTGAGAAGGAATCACAGTGGAAATAAATATTTAGCTTTACTGTGTTTTTATTTGTTACAAGTTAATTGTACGGCAGGATTAATCTAATCTAATTTTATCTAATCTTATCTAATCATTTCCACTTTCAGTATAATTTACAACTGAGGTCATCATCTTTTGCTAAACACACATTAAGTGTAAATGCGAGATTATTGATGTGTCCTTCAACCACACTGCTTCAGCACTGGTACACTTTCTCCTCCTTTCTTTTTGACAGTCTACTAAAAACTTTTCTGCTATGTTTACTGTTGCTCTTTATCCTGATTTGACTGAAAGAAAATTGCAATGGTGAACATTTGTTGTTTTCATCTAAATGACACACCAACTGTATCTGATGTTAAAAAAAACAACCAAATAGATGCACAGTGTAAATTGTGACAACCCAGTTTGTTAAGCTGCATAAATCCAGTCACAACAGCTCCACTAAAGTTACATGTAGTAGGATTTATCTGATTTTGATAATTATAAATTAAACATACAAGAAGAAAACACTGTTTCCTGAATGTTTTGCATTAAAGCAAATTTGGTATATATATACTTTTATACCATATAGCGCTTTCCTTACTCAGAGTACTTTACAATACTTGCCACATTCACCTATTCACTAACACATCCATACATCACAGTCACACACTGATGGAACAGCAGTCAGGGGCAAAGTGAGGTTCAGTATCTTGCCCAAGGACACTTCGACAAGCGGACTGGAGGAGCTGGGGACTGAACTACTTACCTTCTAATTAGTGGATGACTCGCTCTACCTTCTGACCCACAGCCGTCCCATTTGTAATATGTTTCAAATTAAAGCTGATATCAAGATCAATTATCACATTATCATGAGGTAAAAACACCAGGGTGTCAGATGTGTGATGATATGAAGTACGAACCATGATGTAAAATAAAAATCTTGTCTTCACTATAGAAATAAAAGAATAACAGGAAGCTGTAGGTTTAGAATCAAACATTTACATGCGCCTCTGCTGCTGGACAAGGCGACAGTCAGTGTTGAATCTATCTCGTCTTCAGGATTCATGCAGTTTAACCAGGTCATAAATCAGTCAGTTTACCCCAGCCGATGACGTAGTAGAGCTTCATCCTGCGGTCCTCACTGATGTTGACGGACACGACTTTGCTCCAGAGCAGCAGGCCCTCCACCAGCATCCAGGAGAAGGATGCCATGAAGAAGAGGTGGAGCAGTGCCGTCACCATGAAGCATGCTGCCTGCAGGTTTGGAAATATCTTATAAGCTTAGCGAGTACCTGCGAGCATCCAATCAGCCAATCTAGTGGCAGCAGTGCAGTGGATAAAATTATGTATCAACAGTCCAGGCTGGTGGTGGGGGTGTAATGGTGTATACATGAAAAAAATATTGGTTTGGACCTTCAGTAAAACTATTTGGTTAATGGCTCACCAAGCCTTATTTTCTCATTGATCTTCTTTTGCTGACTGAAAAGTTCCTACACAACACACCATTTGTCCTTTTCTCTTTCAAAATCCCAAACAGATTGACAGTTTGAATTCAAAAATTACAGTCGATAATTTCAATACGGTGTTTGAAGTAGTTTTCCTTTCTGTCCAGCAGAAGTTGAGCTTAAATTTGCATACCCTATTTACATATTAAAGATCGGCAGTATTTATTATTAACTAAGCTAATCAAATTAGGAGGACATTATCAAGCTAAGCAAAACCAACCCCATGACAGTGATGGGGTTGTTTTCTTATGTTAGTATTGAATTTTTAAAAAATATTGTAAGAACAAAGCAATAAGTTGAAAGCAAACATCAACCTCCGAGACTGAAAAATGAAGCCAAAACAGAAAAACCAATAGCTGCAATTCTTCTAATGACCACTAGAGTCTGGCTCTAGGTGTGAGTATTGTATAATAACCTTCCAGCCATGATCCAGGCTGAATTAGACTGTGGTCTGGCAAGGCCTCTGCATTCAGAGAAATGTATTATTATTATTATTATTATTAATTTGTGAATTATGCACTTACACACTTGAAATGCACAAATATGTCGTATGTGAAATTTCACCTCGTTGACAGATGCCCAATCACTGCACATCAACAGCAGCTCAGCGGTTCCCAGAGAAACGATCAGGTTCTTGTGGACTGTGGTCCGGTCTGATTTAGGGACACTGCACAATTAAAGACACACACACGCATAAATGAATGTAAGCACACAGCACGAGTATCTGAGTGAGGATCTGACAGTTTTTCAAAAATGTTTCACAAATGCAGAGCTGTTCACATATCTACAGAGCACAATGTTCTGGGTTTTTTTCCCATTTATTGAAGTGAATCTGGCAGTTTTATGAAATGCTTTTCACCCTCAGCGCTTTACAGAGTGCACTCTGTGACGTTTGTGACTCACCCCACAGCAATGAAGAGGATGAAGGTGAAGAGGAGGCCACACAGAGACACTCCACAGCCGATGAACGTCAGCACCTGCAGAGCGTTTTCGTTCTCTGGGCTCCTCTGACACACACACACACACACACACACACACACAGCGTGAGCTGTAAATAGCAGCACATGCTGTAGATGAAAGCCTACACAAAACACACTGTGATAATTTGAGAGAGGAATGTTACCTGGGCTTTGTAAACCTGCAGCAGCAATGCAAAATTGGTGGTGTGGTTGCAGTGGCACACAGTGTATCCATATTCTTTGGACACCACCTCACAGCCTCTGGTATTCCACCACCCACCAGCCTCCGGACTAGGTAGACACAAACAGTGCATACTTACATATCTACATACACCAGGAACGCCAAGAATGAAAATATTTTCCTATCTAAAACTTTTGCAGCATTTAATCAAATTTTTACATTGAGGCAGGTGAGATAACTGTTGCATTAGCTACAGAGAAATCTGAGACCTCCACATCGGCTGTGCTTTTTCAAAAATACTCATTGGTACGTACGTGAGATCAAAATCCCAGAAGGCACACACTGGATCATACACAGCACCGGTGGGATTCTGCAGTAAATACAGAATACATAATGAGTATTCATTAAATATCTATATAAAGAAATAAAAGGTGGAGATGACAATAGGAATTTCAGAGAGCTAACCTGTACTCTGTGCTGGAGCTGGAAACTAACTGCCGTGCTAACTGGCTGGTCATCTCCCAGTGCGGTGGAGGATATGACTGAGGAGCCCAGGACGGTGCCCAGATACCTGGTTATATACACATTCATTTCTATTATAAGAGACACAAGGAGCGAGCTGCAGACATACATGAAGACTATGTAGAATATGCTTTACACTAAGAAGGCATTTTCTTACCACAATGACAGAAGTAAGTGTTGCATTACCTGAAGTAGGGCTGGTCGATATCGATTATATCACGATATAAACCAAATCACTATTTCTGTCAAGCTTAAAGGTTCATTTTTACTCCTAAGTGAGATGTGAAGATATCATAAGGATCATTTTGGTTTTAAATATAATTTTTTTCTCTCAGAAGTTGAACATGACAAATACGCTGAAGAACATTATACAACTGTATTTAAAATAAATAAAATAGGTATATATTATAAACTAAAATCTTAGCTCTGACCATCAAAAGCTTCGTCCGGGACTGTAAAGTCTTGCATTGCGCGTGCTCTAAGGATGGCACTGCCTCAGATGATATAAAAGATTAGTGGTATTAACTGTCTTGGCGGGAACATGCTTTTGACACAGTTTGCAGTGCACGCTACTCTGCTTCTTATCGGACTTTAATTAGCCAAAGTATCTCCACACTACCTCATTCCTCTGACCCTTCTTTTCAACAATGTCCTCGTCTTTTGAGCCTTGGCTGTATGTGTTGTGGTGTCTTCTTTTTTATTTCGTTTTTATTAACATTTTCTGCCGTCATTTTCTCTTTCATCTCTCTCCCGCTCCTGACACACAGGCGGGAACGGCTGCAGTAGCCCAAACATTACCAGCTGCTTCTCCTGCTCTGTCCTGTGTGCGTCAACCAAACCTGACGTGACCAGCCACATGATTGCTTCGGCGCAATGCTATTGTCATTATCATTGGCTGTTTGTATTTTCTGTCGAAACATGGATGAAGGAGTTCTATCGACGTTGTATCGACCACGTTTTATATTTCTATCGAGGAAAAGCTATTTTTGCGATAATTATCTTTATCATTTTATCGCCCCGCCCTGACCTGAAGGTTTTTTTTAATATCTTCCTAAAAACAATCCTTTGATTTGTTTCAATTTAGCACACGTGGTATTTTCTATTCTAATTCTAAGTCTTACATATGACATTTTATATTTTAGCTTAAGTGGATAGATGTGAATGTTTGCTAACATGTTTGCAAAAAGGCAGTTTCAAACTCACGTAAAGCACGTTACTCAATATAAGATAATAATTAAGATAATATGAAGTCAGATGTGTTATGTAGGTTAATATCTTATTCTAAAAGCTAAAATAGATTCCAAAGGTTCGACCCCATTATGTCCATAAGACTGCAAACCAATACAACAAGATATAACTGATAGTATACTTTCTCATTTCGGTGGATGTTTTCACATGATGTGCCCTTAGAGTGCTTGTGCTACAATGCTAGACTAGGCTAACTATAGCTTACATAGCTTTCATGTAGCTTTATGTTAAGGTTCCAACTAATGACTGAAATCCAATTTATTTCCAAAAGGGTCTTTTTAGATTTTTAGATTAGGGTTGTGAAATCTCTGCCATAATAACCACAAATTTAGTTGTTGAATTATTCACTTGTTTAAGCTTGACCTACATTTCATTTTCAATCAATGACAGTGAGGCAGCGTGATTCCTATTTTCGCGTAATTCACCAATGTGTTTTTTCCCCAATTCAATTATATTGCGGAATATTTGTGATACAATTACCTTACAATAAAGCTAAAATTCCACAAAAAACAACACTTTAAATGCCAAATTTATTTTCCTCTTGAGAGAAGGTAGCTTAGCCACTAAAACAGTTAGCATTATTCTGGGGAAAAACCATGAGCCACTGTGGGAGCAGACATATCGCCTTGTCAAACAGGTGGAGTAATAAATTAGCTAGCTATTAATAGTTTCATGACATTTATCCTAGCTCATCAGCATCTTCTTTTGGCACTCTCAGAAAGTCCTAGTCCTGTCACATGTGCTGTCTGATCCTGGACAACAACAACAATGTGGGGGTAGATTTGGTGGTGGCCAAGAGAGTCAGGCACACTGAAGTTTAACTTCATCAATTTGACAACATAACTGAACAGATGACAATGAATTCTCTCCAGGGGACACAAAAAAGTGATGAGCTCAGCTGGGATGCAGCAAAGATGCTCTTTGTGGTTTTGAAGTGATTTGTCAGTTGCATTTTGTAAAATTAGCTAAAACTTCCTTGAATTGGCAGGCTAATGAATAAGCCAAAGGCTAAAGCTAGGTTAACAGCAGATGTCCACAATACTGATGAGAAGATCAGAGTGTTTGTCTATTTGGTTGTTTTGTGTGTTTGCAGCACGTTATCAAATTCATGAAGATGTTTTCTTCATTTCTTTATGTTTTGTCTATGTGTAAATGTGTGCAGGCATAATTATCACTTTAGTGGATTAACCCACTTTTCAACATGGAAATATTCAGTCAGTCACCCGAGTCCACGAGTCATTCGCTGACTATTCTGCAATATCTGATCTAAGAAATATCCCATAATGTGAAAAGTGAGAGTACCACAGAGAATGAAAAAAAGCATCCATTTACCTCTGGCTGCCGTCTGTGACGGTGGGAACCATAGTGATGTTCTCCTCAGGACTGAAAAGAGGCCGCAGAGAGCCATACCACGTGTTGACCAACGTGAGCTTCTGGAAGCCTGAACATTCACCACAACAGATAGATGGAGCTTTCTTCAGCTTGCACCAGACAGTTTAACAAAACAGTACCAAGGGAAATGTAGTTCATTTAGGATCATGCATTGTTTAAGATGAATAGTTGTTGCAAAACCCAACAATGCGCCTCCATCTCCACTTCACTGTGAGACCTTGGGAGTGTAAGTAGGTGAATGCATGCTACATTCACATGTCTGTTGTTGGTACATTGTCAACTGCATTCATTGGCAAGACTTAGGTTAATAAAATGGTGTTCTCTCTCCAAACACTCGGCACTGTGATAGATAAGTCTGAATAAGTGTCTGCTGTAAGTGGAGGAAGATGATTGCGTCTTGCAGCATTTTCCTACCGTTGTTATGGAGATCCTGTATCTTCTGATGTGGGACTGAAATACAGTCTAGGTTGGTGTGTTTCTCTGTGTCAGGCCCACAGAAGCTCAGTCCTCTGGATCCTTCCTGCAGCATGTGCTGCTGTACCTCCACTTCTTCAAAAGGAACAGCAGCAAAGAGATTTACTCAGTTACTGTTCAATTTTTCTGCATAAAGTTCCTTGAATACACCGTGTGTAACTTCCGCCTCTAGGAGTCTCTCAATCAAAACAATATCAAAAGACGGCGTTGGGTGACGTCATGAAATAGGGTGGGATCATGGGAGTTGCTGTCTTCATCACCATTACTGGAAGCTCCTCCCAGTTTGGATTCCTTCAGTGTCAGTGGTTTAAGACACCAAATAGACCCAATGATTCTAACCGTTAAAAACACTGAATAAAGCAGTTTTGCATTACAAGTCAGGCTGCAATGTGCAAAATTAGTGGTAAATTATTGGATAAAGTTAAAAGGCTTTGGAACTATCTATCAATCTCTGCTAGTGGAGTTCTGGGAGTTTGAAAAGGGTGGCAGTAGGAACTGGGATTTAGTGGTATAAAGGTGGGGCCCTGTGGATGCTGGCCACCTGTCCCTCAATGGCTGTGGACAGAGACTGATGCAGAGTTGTCAATAAAAGAATTAATACAGAAAGGTGAAATAGGAACGCCTTAGGAAAAGGCTGAATCACTCTATGAATATTTATACTCATGGCTCAAGAGATTCTGAAAGCAGAGGAGTGGGATTAGGCATATACGTACCCCATAATATACATACATTACAGCTGTTAGGGTAGAGGGTTGCCTGAAGGGATATCAATACTCTACAGTATTAGTTGATTTATTGTGGGAACTGTGGTGAGTGAAGAAGGTGGTTTTGGGGGTTGCCAGCACATGTTGAGGGTGATGAGGTGGGTGATAGGGCAAATTTAGGCAGGCATGTGCCAATTGGCAAGATGGAGTGTTGCAGTGTCATCAGTCAGAGACTGAATCATCAATGGCAGCAAGAGTGGGATGAGGACAACAGAGGGAGAAAAGTATACAACATCCAACCATCAGTTAAACCTGGCAACGAAGTGAACATTCGTAACCAAGCAGAGATCAAGTTGACAAGACTAAGGCTGGGACGATGTGGACTACCAAATTAGTTGATGCAAGTGGGGAATCACAGAGGTGGCAAATGTGAAAAACTGTGGAGACCTGGAGTCTATACAACACATCCTGGTACATTGCCCACTAAGGGGAGGGTTTAATTAGTGGAATTGCTGGTAATTTAAAAAAAATGGAAAAATTGAAATTTACATGTAAGCTTAGACAGAGTTATGCTAGTAGTTTCCCCCCTACTTGTAGGCTTTGTGCTAAGCTAGGCTATATTTTCACTGTGTATTCTCACACTGAACCAGCTACTCAGGCTCTAACCTATGATGGATGTTTACAACAGACAGTTTGAGTAACAGTTTTCCTGTTAACCTTCATTTTTCTCTTCTTGTGGTTTGTTCAGAGCCTGACTTCCTGTCCCATATGAACCTATTTTTAACCATGTCTCCACATTTAGGTTTATCAGAAACAACAGAACTGATGGAGCTAAAATAAATCCCAACTTGTATTAAAACATATATTTATTTTACAATCCCTGAAAATGTGTTTCAATTGAAATATTTTTCAACAGCCTTAAATATGAACAACTATAGCTAAATCATTAGTTACTATATATTAAGTTTCCAGCTGAGCTCCACCCACTACAAACTGGTGAGAGAAGCACAGACAGAAATCTCTGTCTGATCGACCTTGATGTACATTTCCTCACCTAACCCTATGTAAGATGGAAAACAAGTGTATTCAACAAAGCATCACATTATCCCAGGTCTGTCCATTTAGAGGCTCCATATTTTCCTCTTCCTCTGTGTTTTATTTGAAGTGTTGATCCATAATAGGATATATTTGTCGTTTTAAGAACCAAAAACCATCTCAATGTAGTTATACATCTCCTCTCTCAGGCTTCTCTCTGGAGTTCTAGTAACAACAGGTCGGTGAGAAGAGAGGCTCATGGCCTCCTCTCTTCTGATTGGCTGACTGTTTTCTGAGTGATCCAATAGAAATATAGCAGATTTCAGGTAAAACACACAAAGAAACCAAATCCTGCAAGGTTGGATGGGGGGTCCAGGTGGGCGGGGCTTGGTGTCTGCTTTGTTGTGACATCACAAAGTCCCAGAAGTCATGACGGCTTGTTTTAAGAACAGGCTGTGTGCATTTCTCTGTGGACTGAGGCTTTGATACTTTCACAGTATTAATATAGAACCTAGACCTGCTTTATAATCAAACGACACATGGACATCTACCTTTAGACTTGATGGACCTTCTACAGCTGTTTTCATTTGGCAGCTTTTTCATATTGAGGTAGTTTCCACTTGTTAATTAGCAGCCGTTATGATTAAGAATAGAAACTGATGCAATATTTTAAAACTGTCAGGACTGCATCATTTTGTAAAACCCGTGGAAATATTACATGTGTGTTCATGTCTGTCTAGGCAATTTTATTTGTATAGCACATCATCACACAAAGAGGTCATTCAATGGGCTTAACAGAAATAAAAGACACATAAAAATAGAAGTAAAAAGCATAATAAGAAACCTGTATAAAAACAGTATAAAAACAGATTATAAACTAGATTATATCTCATTAAAGTGCAAAGATTAAAAGATTAAAAGTCACTTATGGGCAGATTTGATCTCCATTGGAAGCTGCTTATAGCCGCTGGCAGCATGTTTAGTTTTAACTTAGGTTTGAAACCATGGTTGTGAGGACATTTCGGCTGGTCCTCACTTCAACTTCAAAGGGCTGTTTTAAAGTTAAGGGTAGGGTTAGGGAATGCATTATGTCAGAGTGTCATCACTACTAATGTAAGACAAGCGTGTGGGTGTGTATGTGTGACTCACTGATATTGGGGCTGTGAATAGTCAGGTGATCAGTCTCTGCCATCAGGCGAGGGCTCAGGCTGGTCACCATCCGGTCAATGCTCTTGACCACGTCCATGGGGCCATTCACCACCTGAAACACCCAGATTGGCAGCAGCACTCACCCACTCTGCGCTGCTCAGCATGGCTGTCAAAGCTAAAGAGGTACATTTCAAAATGACCATTCATATGCTGCACAATGACAGAACGCTTTCAGTGCCGTAAACTGTTTGCCAGAGTCCATGCTCAGTTTGGCTGAAGTGGGAGATAGGCCTATAATGCGTGGTACAATCATGGGATTTGCCATTGTTTGTTCTGAAATTCCTCGTTCTGAATTCAATATGCCCATCTAAGAGCTGAGCCTTAGAGACAGAGCTGGGAGTAGAGCGAGGTAGGTTTGTGGATGAGTATGGCCACAGTTTGTCAGAGTGCTGCTCATCCATTGAGTCTGGGCTGAGGTGGCCTTGGAGCTCTGAGAGGCCTGGGGGTGGGGTAGGGTGGGGGTGGGGTGATGGTGGGTGTACTCTACTACAAGGCACAACTCCATACAGAGCCACTCTACACACATCAATAGTGCAGAGGCAGAGGTGACAAAACGTATACAGATTTGGTTCTATGGTTTGGGGAGAACGCAAAGTCCCAGCAGTTACTGGATCAGAGATGGTTCTGTTCAGAAACTCACAATGTGAAAAAGAATTAATCTACATCTTAATCAAGAGGTAGGAACCATGTTCTTAGCTCTGCTCTACAGTTCTTATGGAACGCCATCATTCCGGTTCTGATGATGAGCTCTTATAATACATTACCTATAGAAGCACACTGCCCTCTAGTGCTTGAGAACTGGAATAGCAGCACTCTATCTATCTATCTATCTATCTATCTATCTATCTATCTATCTATCTATCTATCTATCTATCTATCTATCTATCTATCTATCTATCTATCTATCTATCTATCTATCTATCTATCTATCTATCTATCTATCTATCTATCTATCTATCTATCTATCTGTCATGAATTCATTCTACTGCCCCACAGAGGACTTCTTCTCCTCATGGAGCCACATTAACAGATGTGATAAACAGGTCTGAAGACTGACAGGGATCCATCCATCCAACAGCTGTATTAAAGAGAGAACGTGAGCTTGGTTTGACTAGCACAGCTGTATATCTCTATCTGTAGCTATCCTATGCATGTATGTTGGTGAATAAATATATACATTTATTTTTTCTATTGCAGTGCTGAAAGCCTACTGTGAGGTATCACAATCGCTGCAGAAAAATACGGCCATTCTTTTATTGTAATCTTGGCTTATGCAAAGGAAGCAGCTCAAGCTGAGGTTAAAGGGTCTGAATTTTATTGATCCTGATTTTGCTCCCTGATCCCCTGACCCTAAACCAACATAAATAGTATTTACTAGATCTGCAAAACTAATATAAAATATAATTGAAATCACTTGGTCAAGTGCAATTTACAAATCACAGGAGCTGCAATTTTTTTTGATAAAAATTGTTCACAGCATTGTTGTGCATTGTTAGCACCAAAAATGTTGTGGTGCTTTTTAGCAAAAATGAATTTTTTTTTAATTCCAGTTGAAATCACAATATCTGCCAAGATAATCGTAATAAAATTTTTTTGCATATTGTGCAGCCCTAGTATTTACTTTTTACTAGTATTATAATATATAATTTATATACAACAACAATTTATGATCTAAAAATGTTTTAATTGGGTCTAACAGTTCTCTTTGAACTAAATTTGAAATAGAAAATTTTATTGCAATAACAGTATCAAACTGAAAAAATACATTGTGTTAAATGCCTGCAGGATAAAAATGTCCTTAGTGTCCCTGAGCCTAAATTATCGGCCACAGCTGATATAGATACCATCAGCAGAAAGTAAAAATGATCCACAGAGAGCAGCCACATATGAAGCAGATCTGAAGAAACAGTGAGGGAGTGCTACCTCTCTGATGGCCTGCCACTTCGCGGTGTTGTCTTCACTGAGGATGCTGTCCGCCACACTGACAAAGTGCTGGCTGAGCTCCTGGATGCTCTCCTGGCTTTGGTTGGTGGAGTCAGCCGATGGATGCGTGGGGATGTCAGCAGCCAGAGACAGAAGCTGGATGAGGGACACCATGTCTGCCGGCTGCAGTCCCTCCTGCTGGGTGTCCTCCAAGGCCTGGACAGAGACATCCAGCAGGGCAGAGGCTTGGGCGAGGCTACTCAGCCCTGAAGGCTGCTGCTCCAGCACGGGCTGGGAGAGACAGAGACACCAGGGTCCAAACAGGGTTTTTAATTCATATTTATTTTGGACATTACTGTATGAAAATGTTTCATGGACCTCTGTGGGAGTCCTCCATCTCTTATGTAATGTATCATTTAGTACATGAAGACAAGTGTTAACTCTATGTTAGGTGTGGTTTACATGCTGCAAAGTCATTTGACAACAACAAACAGAAAGTGTTAAGATGTGGGAAAAGAAGGGAAAGGAAGATTTCTAGGTCGTCTACCTGGGTTTTGTTGGAAATCTTCATCAGATGGTTCATGAAGGTGGTCGGCTGAGACCTCTGAGAATCACTCATCTGCTTCATCTTCAGGTAACGCTCTGTGCCAAAGACAATTTCACATCAGTACACTGGCCCGAAGAGCTCAGTGCACTGCAACTTAAGAAAACACATGCAAATAAACAAACGTGCTGTAAATTCAGTCCTACAACACCACAAAGTGTTTCCAGGGGACACTAAAAAGTGATGAACCTGACTGGGACTTTTGAAGTCAAAAGCACTGGATAAAACGTGTGTCACAGCATCACTTTTTTTTCTTTCGAAGTTATGTTTTGCCTTGATTCTGATAGAGAGAGATGGAGAGAGAGAGAGGGTGATCACAGGGCCACAGGTTGGACTCGGATAAAGGATTACACTTTAATGCCCCACTCCCAACTGCCCAGCCCACCCCTACACTTGTGTCCGTAGGAAACATTTCCATTGTGTTGTAGGACAGAATTTTCAGTGCGATTGTGTATTTACATGTGTTTTTTGCAGTGCATTTGTTGTTAAATTGATGAAGATGTTTTCTGAATTTGCAGCATGTTTGTGTCTGCATGTGTTTCCTTAAATTTGCAGTGCATTGAGCACTCAGGACCACCCTGCATCAGGACTGATAATATAATGGCTGCTGTGAGATTTTATCTCTCAGCTGAAGGCATTCAATCCTGAGACTGCTGAGGCATCCCAGAATAAAACACTGAACTCCCAGGGGTACCTGACCCCCAACTTCCCTCTCAGCGGGGGGGGGGGGGGGGGGGGTTTCCTGCACTTAAAGCTCAGACATTCTCATTTAGTTAGAGCTGGCTCACATATTATAGTGTCTCTAACAAACCATCCTCTCTGCTCTACTTGACAACTAAAATGACAGATTACAAGAAATGTTTCATGTATGTAAACAGAATGGTCTCAGACTTTTGGACCCTGTTTGTTATGATACTTCCTCCATTTCTCTGGATCATCTCTGAGATGATTCTACACCTTAGTTGGAGTTCACCTATGGTAAACTCAGCTGATTGAAGAAAGGCACACACCTGTTATAAAGACTGGTTATTATAACATTAATAACATATACTATATAGAAATACTACATCAACCTCAAGCTGCACCGTCATGTGTTACCTCAGTCAATACAGTGTATCCAGATTATTAACAATGAGACCAGACAAGCCTGGTGTTGTGGACAGTGTGTGAGCCTCACCTCTGCTGCTCCTGCAGATGAACGGCAGTGGATCAGAGCAGTCAGCCAGTCCAAACTGTGGGAGCTGGTGTGACCAGCTCTGCAGAGTCTTGCAGCCCTGCAGCTCCACCTGCTGGTGCACTGCTGCCCACATAAACACACACACACAAGACAGGGGTGTTTAAAGGTCTTTACTGGTGAAAAATCTCAACAATGGATGAGGTAAATTTGATGCAAAAGACTGGTGGCAGAAAAATCTGTCTTAGTGACTTTCACTCTGTCTGGATCAGGGGTCTCCAACATGTGGTGCCCTAGGCGACATGCAGTGATAGAAACTCTTCTGATAACAGAACAGAGACAAACTAAACTTTTCCAACAAACAGGAAACATGTTGCCATAGATACAATGAGTTAAGCTGTGGGCTTCAACATGAGCCCCGTCTTTCTTTTTTTTTCGCCCATGTTTTTTTTTCAATTTGGAAAATGAATTGTAGTGAATGATCTATTTTTACTTCCTGTTTCTCATGAACCATTGGATGAACTTACAACTATCACTGATCACTGACTGAGGAGCTTCTTCTTCTCTGGTTTCTAATCAGATTTATGGAGGTTTATTTACAGTGGTGTTCTCAGGTGTGACTGAATCATGACTCAGATCTTTGACACTAAAATTGATGTTTTGGTACAAAATGTGAGTTTTGGATACTGATATTTGATGTTTTGTTTAATTATCTTATTCATCTGATCTGGTTTGGAGACTCAGATTCAGTTTGAGTGTTTTCATATGTGAATAAATGTTACCAGTAATATAAGAGATGAGGAGCTTTGTCAAAGTAGCTCTCAGAGTAAAAAAAGGTTGGAGAGCCCTGGTCTGGATGGGCAGGCCACTTTAGGGAACGACTGAACCACCAGAGGCGACACACCAGTTATTGACAAACCTGCTCTTTACTGATCTGACATCAGGATGAGAGCTAGAACAAAAACTAAGGAAACTCAAGGCTAAAAAAAAGAACATGTAACAAGAACAGTAAAATATGAAGAAAGCAACATTAAATACACATACTGTGATATTAGCATATCAAATAAATAGTCAAGACTCACAACTTGGTAAACTCACGCAAACTCACACTATTGTAGTTACAATTAAAGGAGTAATCCACCTATTTAGTACGTCACCTCCACAAAAGATTGGGGTTCTTACAAGGGACAGATTAGATTCTTAAATTCCCTTTGGCTGATTTGGGTTATGTTGTTTCTATCCAGATGCACTGCAGTTGTCTTAAAAGGATGAATAACCATCTTCAGGTGTCTTGGTGTGAATTTCTTGGAACAGAACTTTGCTGCAACAAGGTCCAATGAAGCAAGAAACTCGAGTGGTGGATGGAGGTCAAACTGAAAGTGAGCACATCTGAAATCCTTGCTAATCCCTCAATTCAAAGGAAAACTGTGCACAAAACTAGGGTAAACACAGTCGGTCAAAGCTGAACCAGGAAGTGAGTCCGTAAATTGTGATGAATGTTTACAACAGACAGTTTGAGCATGATTTTTTTGTTTTCTCTTCCAAATAAGTTTGGCTAACCTGGGGGTTTATTTAAAGCCTATCAATGTGTTTCCAAATTCAGCCTTTACTATGCTGAGTAAAATATTAACATAACCAGTAAGAAACTATGGCCTTCACAGGACTAAAGACTAATAGGCTGACCCAGGGCTTCACTCCAGTTCTGCCCTCTCACCTCAAAAACTTGCACGTTATAACATCAAAATTCAGATGTTTTGATGGGCCTTTGATGATGCTTTTTGCCAATTGTCCATTGTGAAATACAAGAACGTGATCTTACCTGGACAAAACAGCAGGGCCTGCACCTCTTTGACCACTGGGTGGCAGCTCAGCAAGTCCATGTTCCAGCTGAAAAGCACGTCATGGGTCATGGGTGAACATGCTTTGAGGGCTGTGACATGTCTCGTGTCCAGGGACATATTCCAAACATTCAGATCAGTGATAGTTCCAAAAAATGGCTCTGTAAAATTCCCTCCAAAGGAATCTTGGTCCTGACCCAGAATAAATATCCCATCTCCATGGATATCCCTGGAAGTGTCTGTGCCTGAACCTGTGTCCTTCCTGTCCCCGTCCACGTAGATAGCCCAGTGGCTGCTGCTGCGGCGCCATGTGACACAGATGTGATGCCATGCTCCGTCATTGGGGAAGGACGCCTTATATGGCAGGTGCTTCCCGTGGATTATAAGTGCCAGGAGGATGCGTTCCCGCATATCCACTTGACCTCGCAGCTGGAATTCATTGGTAAAGACGGGGGCAGCGTAGGAGAAGATGGTGGACACCTCATTCCACTCAGTGTCCCACTGAAGGCGAACACACACACTGACAGAGGACAGTGCAGGGAGCGACATGTTGACACGAGCAAAGCCATCACGGGAGTCCTTTGGGAAGTTTAGAGCTGAGAATCGAACGTCTAAATGAGAGCAGAAGAAGAAGTTGGTGATTAAATTGCACATTTCAGTTTTGTATTCTTTCACTTTCTTTATAAACTTCACTGATTCCCTCACACTGCTTGGCCAGGGCCACAGGTTTGGAGGCTGCTTTGCTGGAATCCCTGACCCAGATAGGTGACTGAAGACCAGTCTGCTGGAGTAGCTCCAAGGCCCCCTCCTGGTCCTCTGACGGGTCCAGGGTAGCGAGGGAGCTGAACTGGCCTCTGCAAAAACTGTCTGCCCTGGAAAAGGCCAGCGAGTCATTGACCAGCTGGAAGGCTGAGTGAGACCTCAGGTGGACCTTTGTGGACTTTCCTAAGGGGTCAGAGACAGACAAAACCAGGACATTATGAGTTAAAAAAACTAGTGGAGCATCAATCAATAAGTGTTAAATGCTTTTTTTGATGGATTGAGTGAAGGCATAAGGAGAACTACTGGCCACTAAATGGCCACCAGAAAGTGTCTCACCATGTGAGCCCCCCACTGTGTCTGGCCCAGCATGTGTTGGCTCACTCTCACATACCACCTACAGGGAAGAAGTCACATTTACTTTATCATCTCAACAACTGCTGTGCAGCACATTTAATACAAGCAGCGTCCAAAAGCTGCAGTTTATCTGCCATTTCAAAACACATGTGTAGAGGGAATTTGAAAAGACAAAAAGCAGTTTGAGAAAGATGAGAAAGTTATTACCATAAACGAGAGTATGAGCATGAGTCCAGTGCGCAGGGCTCCAGTCATCTCTGAGCCAGTGTTGTCTCCAGCTGAAATAAACCACTCAGACTACACAGAAAGTAATAATTCAGTTGGATCCAGATGTACCTCTCTTTAAAAAAGGTCTCTATCTCCGTCAAGTCAAAAAAATAAACACAGCACCCTACTGATTATGGGTAATTAATCTCAAATGTAGCTTTGAGTGAGGTAAGGTAAGCCAAAAGCATGTTTTGGCAAGTTGTTTCCAGTGTGTGTCCTGACTCCTTGTTGCTCTCTACTCAGTTGTAGAATTAGGATTTTCCTCCAAAGCAGCAGAAAGTCTCTGCATGTGATATGGGAACAAACTCCACAGCCGTGGGACAATCCAACCCAAATCCAGTCCAGACTCCTCATCCACTGCATCAGCCACAGCGTCCAGCGTATCCATCAGTCTCTAGTCTCCTGACTGGGAGACAGCCAGCGATCCCAGTGCATCTGTCCAAGAGTCCCAGTCTGCCTCCTGCCTCCCCTCAGACCCCTCAGACCCTCCCTCCTGCAGCACCCTGAAGCCATCTGCCTTTGTCATGCAAATAGGGCCATTTTTTAAAAGAACCCTACTTACGCAAGCAGTGTCAAGCCTTTGGCATAGAGTTCATCTGGAGGAATAGGGCGGTGGACATTTTTACCATGATACACACTCAGGCCTTTTATTGGACTCCTTAAAGATAATTGGAACATCTGTTTTATGGCTGGACTTCGTAGTCAATAAAAGATTAGTAGCCCACTGATTCGAGCAGTGTATAGTGAACAATAAAGTCCGGATGGATTTCACTGGGTGATTCTGTGCAGTGTGGTTGAAAGGCTTGTATGCATTCACAATTAGACCTAACTGTCTAAGTCACACATTTAAATACTGGATCCCAAAATCTACATTTGAGGAAAATAGATAGAAGCGGAGGTGAGACAAGCAGAATAAACTGAAGACACCTGTCAGTTAATCAAATCAGTCATTCAGCACTAAAGAAGATTCAACTGTAAATCAACACTCTACTTAATTTACTACTAACACAAGTAAAAAAAAGTTTAAAAAAAAAGTAAAATGAACAATGTGTCTGTCCTCCTTCCTCTGTCGCCATTTCCACAAATTTAAAAATCTGTTGGTGGTTCTCCCCTTCCGCTACGAACTCAAGATGGGGACCGTTGAGGGTGAGAAGTGTCCATTGTTTTACATTCAATTTTTGGACCTTTTTGAGTGCAACATCCGAGTAGTTGTAGCGAACTGCCTGTTGCCTTACTTGCCACTGTGAACACATTGAAGCACTCGAATTATTGAGACACAGCACAAGCGTCTCTGCTTAGTACACTGTGTTGGTCTGGAATCTGATTCGTCAACATACACAACTGTGTAATGTAACGTAAATTTTATAGATAATATATATGGAATTATCAATAATAAACTCACATAATGTAAAACTGGCTTGAGTGTAACATTGTAACTACAAACGAATGAATTTCCACTGTGACTGTGTTAACTTGTTCTTTTATGACATCATAATGTTACACACCAATGCATTCTGACCAATCACCATCGCTGCAGTCTAAGTGATTATTTTATTATTATTACTATAATATTATTACTCTTTATTATTAAAAGCGGCTTCTGTATTTTCATGTAGTGGAGAGCAGTGTCACGATTTATGAGGTATATTCATCAACAATAGGCTTAATATTAATACATATTGATGAGCACTAAATGATTTGCCAGAGGTCTGAAATCATTTTAAGGATGGTAGAATTTATACCTGCGACCTGTGAGACATGGGTTTGACCCCAACTGAAGCAGAACACAAAGTGGCTTCATTCATTCATGCAGCACTTTGTAAAAAAGTGATAAATGGATGACAGTACTCCTCTTCCATGTAGGCATCACTGAATTCATTTTTTTAAATGTATTTTTTGGCATTTTTTTAATGCACTATTGACAATGAGA
>NW_019525658.1:454698-483218 GCF_002814215.2 Seriola lalandi dorsalis
GGGGGGGGGCATGTAGCAATGGACACGGGCTGGGTTGGAACCCAGGCTGCAGGCTGTTGTCAGCCTCTGTGTTTGACATCTTTTTCGAGAATTTGTGATAGAGATACAGGAGCAAACTGATGACTTTAGGTGGAAAATATATCATGTTGTTTTAAAATTTAATTGCAAGTGTTTGTACAGTTAACAGTAAAAATAAGTTTGGCTCATCTACCTGCATGCGTTGTTACCCCTTCTGACTGGGTGTAGATGCTGAGTAGGTATCTTTATGAATACAAAGTTATTAGAACCAGAATAATCCTTTAACATCGACATTGTGCCAACTTTGGCTTTACACACACCTGCCCAGACAAACTCTCACACAAAGAGACAGAGTAAGACTGCTGCTGAAGCTTTAACATCCCTAATGCCCAGAACTCAGGGATCCACACAAAGACTGATGAGGACAGAGCCAGACATTAGTATTCCAGCTCGGTATCCACTCAGAGTGAAACACTGGACGAGACCCTGCAGGAGCATAAAGCTCCTCCAGGCTAAGGCTCCTGAATGTTGCTCCCCCTCTCCAGTCACCCATTCATCTGACTGAGAAACAACGTTCTCCTTCAGTCACCCTGTGGCTCAGGCTGGGCTGAAAAAAAAGAGAAAAGAGTTTACTCAAGTGTTTTCACTGACTAGAAATGGGCAGCAAACAGCAGACCTCAAAAGGTTTCTGCAAATTACAATCAGGGATTTCCGCTCTTATACAGTGTCAGTTACAGATGAAAAAGAAATGTTTAAAGTTCAGGTTTTAGCCCAGTGCAACTCAAACAACAGTAAGTTGCCTTCGTTTTATGCATACAAATAGTTTTGGTTTCATCTTTCCACACTGAGATATTCAACATTTCTGCTTCCACCAAAAATGCCTCGGATCTGGATGTGCTCACATCATTTAAGTCATATTTTCATTCACTGTTTATTTACTGTAATATTTCTGTCTTTTAGTGGCCTTTGACAAATACAATTTTCCATAAGCCCTGGGCCGTCACTAGGACCTGACTGACTTCCCAGCTTGACAAAAGAAGTGAGTCTGTAGGTGAGTTATGTGGCTGCAGATATCTCACACCTGTCTGCAATAGTGCCAAGAGGTTCTGGACCTCTAACTGCACCGAGTATTTCAAGTAAAAATTTTGCAATATTGGCTGAGTGCAGGGCACATTAATATGATATGACGGAGTCCAGTGGGTAAATATTTAAGTCAAATTCCAAAACAGTCATTAACACCAAAAGCCAAGAAAAGTTGTGGAACTTGTGCAAAATGAGGAATCAGGAAAAATATCCACAGGTCAACTAGCTTACTCTACTGTGACTAATCTGGTGAGTCCAGAAGTCGGTGACTATTCAGCCTCATCATTCATTGCAAGGCCATATGTTCTAAAGATTAAATTTAATATTTTTTATTAAGATAAACAGTTAATTATTAATAACAATAATTAAATAATAATATAAAATATCTTTGGAACTACATATTAACACCCTTCTTAATATGTCAGGCGATTTTAATAAAAACAAGAATAAAATAAAGAATCAGTCATACTGTTGTGTTTCATCTGTCCCACTACTGTGTTTCAAACAACGGACAACTTCAGTTCAAAGTCAAATTATATCAGAATTGTTCCACATTTGTGCCAAGGAACACCTGGTATCTACAGACCACACATGTGAGATGTTGATCACAACGGAAAATATTTTATATAATGACGTTTATCTTCTCTCCCCGACGCGGGTTTGTAATGGGTCTGTAGTACTGAACAGTCTCAGGAAGTGCATACAGCTATGACATCACTTACTACACTGCTTTAGAGCTAAATTCTGTCACACAGTACTATAGTGAGTTTAGTTCATACTTTTTAAAGTTGTACATGCCTTCTTTTAAATAGCTGATAGTTTGGTAACGTATAAAAGCTGAGAAGGTGGAGAAGGCAGGAGCCTTATCATGTTGGCGTACGACTATATCCTGGAGGCAGTGCATAACAGTGTACATTTGATTTGTATCAAACTCAAAAGTATCAGCAGAAAAGATGAGTTTCATCTTTCATGGCCAGCAACAGTTTTAACAGGGGCAGTCTTCTTTACCAGAATACCAGGGTCTGTAGCTTGGACACTTTCACAAGGAACCATAGTAAACGTCCCTGTTCCACACTATACAGTGACACTAACAACGACTGAACAACAAAGACAAGAGAACCAATCAAGAAAACATGCAACAGACCTGAATCCGCATTCACACAAAACACATCATGTTTACTTAACATCTCACTAATAAATGGATTAATCAGAGAAATAAATAACTACTAAAAACACAACAGTATCCTCTTTCAAAGTTGCTCTGGAACAAGACCAGGACAAACCTAGTATCTGTCTGGACCTCTGGTCAAATCCTGATTTTATAACTGTGACACTGTCTGACAAAGTCACCAAACACATAAATGAAAGACAAAGACTGAGCTGTGATCTCAGCTGGATTTACTGTAACATGATCAGAGAGAAAGTTAGAAGAGACAGACTGTCTTTGTTATTCAGTCTCTCACACAGAACACAGCCTCCAACTGGATCCACAATAGTTTAGTCTTTTTCAACTCCAGAACGTCACAGACTTTTATTAGAGACAGGTCTTTATGTCTAACTCCCTCTGATTGATATATAGAGTTGGTCATAGTCGTTAGTATGAAGCCTCTTCCCGATGAATTCTCTCTCTCCTTCCCTCTCTCCTGCTCTCTCTGTCTTGTGTTTAGCTATTCCTCTGCCTCCTTTAGTAATAATGATACATGGAATCAAAGCAGTTTATTTGCTGTAATGGAGGCAAGGCTCAGTGTATTGGAAGCGCTCCTCCTCTTCCCTGCAGTTCCCAGAGCAGCTGGGAAATCAAAGTGGATCTGTAGACTGTGGCTCTGCACTCCACTGATCAGTGGTGGAAATATCATCACTCAGTCAGTCAGTCAGTCAGTGACATTGGAGATTACAGGACTGGCCCTGCTGTTGCGGTCAAGCCAAAAACACCAGAGGTCCATTAAAATGTGTGCAGCAAATAACAGAAAAGGTGTCCCAGAGCTGCTGGGGAGCCTGGTCCCAGAAGAAACACTGGATTCTCTCTACTATTCAACACCCTATAATTAACAGCATAATAAGCACCATAGTGTCCCACCATTCAAGCAGAATTTTGCCCAGGATTACAACCCCACACTGGAGACAATCATGAAGCCTCCGCCTCACTCGCTCTGGAAGCCTGATTGGAAACAGTGGCTTTTTGAATTTTTGTGGGAAACACCAACTGGTCAGCTGTGATGTTAGAGTCCAATGACTCACTGGCAGATCCGGGAAGCAGGAGGTGAGAGAGCGCAGGATATTAAATATCAGCAGGTGCTCACATAACTTTGTTAAAACCATGAAAGGTGCTGTAGTGGATCCCAACTTTTCTAGAATATGGAAACTAAACTCCAGAGGGTTACTGAATTTAGACGGATGACAGAAATGCTGAGTCTCTATTGTTGATTATTAATCTCTTCAAACTGCTTTTTAACCATCATGCAAGTTCAGAAATGTGACTAAAAACAATGATGTTAGACATTGCACCAAACTAGATGCCACAGCACTGTGTCACTGCAGTAACACTCATAAAAGGTCCACAAAGAAAACTTAACTAGCACATTAAAAGCTGCCACCTGGTCTTTACACAGCACAACATCTAGTTTTAATGAGTATATATGTCCATTGGACAATGCTCAGATATGTGCACAATGGCTCCTCAGTACTGATGCCAGACAAATGACTTGAGAAAAATAAAGACATGTGAGGCCACTGCAGTAATAGTAAAAGCTAAAAGCCTTAAATATACATTGAAAAGGGAAAACAAACACATCTCAGTTTGAATCAGGTTCACACAGGGATCGTTTTAAAGAGAGACGGTAATGTCAAAAGCCACTGTCAACAGCAGCTTTTATTGTCTGACACAGAGGGAAACTCATTGTCATCTAAAAAAAATCAACAATTACTAGCTAGCACAACTCAAACATACACACAAGCACATTGACAGCAGGCCCACTGATCAGAAGTGGGCACTGGAGTCACATGTGGAGTCACATTTTAAGTCCAGGTACAGCTACGGATATTAAACTTTGTGGGTTCTGAAGGATGATTCGGATAAAGACCTTGAATTGAGATTAAATCCGTTGTTTTAAACACACACACAGCCATGGGCATCAATCAGCTGCTGAAACATCATCCACTCTCCTGGTTTCAGGACTGATTTTAACATAAAAGCAGCACAAGGTCAAACATGCAGAGAGAGAGATTAAACTATAAAATAATGTCTGCTGAATAAAAAAACCTATGAACTGATCAAACATGATTCATTTTTACAGATTAAAGAACCTGCATATTCACACAGCTATTTTCAGTTATTGTGGCTGATTAGATCTTCTCAGGCTGTAGGCACCATGTGCCATGTAGTGCTGGCCAAAAATGAATGACTGATTACTTTGAACTGGTATTTTTGCAAGTTTGATATGAATCAAGTTTACACTGGTACACTCATACTGCCTCCGGGAAGTAGATGTATACCTGCAGTCTACAGTCTGACACTGAAAAAACTTACCAAACTAACTGTCAGCCATATGAATAAAAGCATGACAGTCTTAAATAGTGTTACAAACTGACTACTGACTGAGTACTGCTGAACTAAGTGAGGTGTAACTTGCTTTAGCAGTGCAGGTGGTGACTGACTGAAGTTTTCCCCTCAGGGCAGGCTGTACACTGATGAAAGTCTCAGAAACAGCTGGAGGGCGACTTGGAGCTTGTTAGCCTGTTGATATTATTCTTGATTTCTTCAGCTTTACTGCCTGTTAATAGTGTTAAAAATGTTATTAGCTGTCATTACTATTTTTTTTTTGTAGGAGCACTACAGTTGCCATTACATTACTATCGCTGTTACTGCCGTTACTATCACTATTATTAATATTGCTATCACTGTACGTTCTTGTTCTTTTCCTCTGTGCTCTCTCTTGCTCTCTCTCTCTCTCTCTCTCTCTCTCTCTGTCTCTGTCGCTCTCTCTCTCTTTCTCCAACCCAACCGGTCGAGGCAGATGACCGTCCACCCTGAGTCCAGTTCTGCTCGAGGTTTCCGCCTTTTAAAAGGAAGTCTTTCCTTGCCACTGTCGCATAGTGCTGCTCTTGGTGGGAGTTGTTGGGTCTCTGTAAATAATATTGTAAAGAAAAGGTCTAGACCTGCTCTATTTGGAAAGTGCCCTGAGATAACTTATGTTGTGAATTGGCGCTATACAAATAAAAATTGACTTGACTTGACTAATAACTTTTGCATTTTGATTTACATACTTTTATCATCTCCAAAGCATAGAAGGCATATATTATAATCCATTGTACTTCTTCTTCTTCTTAATATGTGTCTGGTGTACTGTACAGAAGACATATATTATTATCCTGCATACTTCTTCTTCATATTATCATTCCTCTTCTGTATAAATCTTGGTGTGTCTCAGCTAGGTAAGAGGAGCTGACTGTAGGCTCTGTGGTAGAAAGGTTAAGCAGTTTCTACCAACACACATACAAACACACACGGTTGTATCACCAGCCATGCTTCAGGTATGCCACCATCACATCCAGTGTCTGGCTAAAATGCTGTGCTCTCTCACATCCATCTGCAAAAATACCAAGCAGCATCTGAGAACCAATCAGCTTGTGCACCAAGCAGCAGGCATGCTGTCATGATACAACATATGACTATGTCATTTTTTTTTACTTCCACTTGATAGCATTTCATGTCAGTGTCCCCTGCACTCTGTTGCCTGAGAGGTGCTCAACACCCGGTGCTCCAAAACACGAAATACTTGATACATGTAGATGTCCACAACTGGTATCCTAGGGTAAATAACACTTGAACCTCTTGGCACTATCGCACCATGTCACAACATTTAAACAGGCATGACAAATACATTTCTCCTAGGGGATAAATAAAGTCTGAATCTGAAGTTGTAAATTCTTGAACAGGAAAGTGTGAGAAAAGCAATAAAACCCAGGCTGTGCACGAGAAAACATCTAATCAGAAACACTGGGATCATATGACAGCAGTGAGACACTGAAAATGGTGATGGGGAATTATACACATAGTGGAGCATTTAGCAGCTAAAGGAGCTGGTGGAGACCAAACACAGAGCTAAAAGAGAGGGAATACTGGACTGAGATTCATCAAGTGACACAAACATCACTCCAGATGAATGATGTGCAAATAAGAAACTGTTTGCTAACATGTTTGTCATATGAATTTAAACGTATGTACTGTAACAGACACCAGTCACTGAGACAGACTTAGAGTCCATGTCTGAACAGGGCTATAGAAGATTGGGCTGGAAGACACATGTCGTTAAAAACAAAACAAAAACAAAAACAAGAAGGAAACTAAATTCTCCTTTAACTCTGAAGTGGGTCATAAAAACAGTGGCAGTCACCAGGAATTCAGGGCAAGACATGCTGAGCAACACGTTCACCACGCGCTGACCTTCATTCTACATGTGGAAGATTTCTGTTCCAGCAAAAGTCCATTTACCCATGTGTAGACTTACATGCTTAGATGAGACGGAGTACCAACATGTATGGGAGCTGGATTGAAAGTAAGGTAAGTGTGTGTGTTTCTTTTCTCTGCTGACCCTGAGCTCTGTGCAAACAGTTGTTGAGAGAGAGCTCTTTTACTGGCTCCAAGTCAACACCACACTCACACTTCATTTCAGACTGAGGAGGACACACAGGTTTGTGTTGAACCATCCTCAGGTTTTCTGAGGATGGTTCAACACAAACCACAGTTTGTAAAGAGGCTCTTGTGTGATAAATCATGCTCCGGTTTTTCCAGCGTTTGGAGTCATCTGTGCTGCTCTATGCCTGAAGTCGACAAACCACTTTAGTCAGAGCTTTCTTCATCAACAGATTTGGGCACAGAGAGCAGAGGCTCACAAAAGAGGCCGGGCTAATTGTCCTCCCTCCCTTACTCCCTCCCTCCCTCTGCTGTTCCCTCCACTGTAACGTCGCTGCCACTGCCACCCAGTGTATTTCCATGACAACCTGGGGATTGTAAGAGCGGTATGGAAACGTCAAACACTTGGTGGGCTCGCATCATTGCACACAAAAGGCCAGTGACCTACATGTGGAGCAAGGATGAAGGCTTTTCCCAGAAGAACAGGCCCAGCAGAGCAGTCGAGGACGGGACAGCAACAGAGTGACTGCCTCCCTCTTTTCTTTGTTTTTTTTTTTTATCCCACCCAACTGCTCAGCTGCAGAACAGTTCTGAAATGATGTTGACTCCTCCAGCCTGTAAACCTGTTTCATGAGATACATCTTGATCTCTCAGGGCAGTAACATGATGTGACAGTGGAGCAGCTGTGAAGGAGAAAATACAGTTTTAGAAACTCTTTAGGAATGAATTCTGCACTTGCGTCATAAAGTATGAATGGTTTTAATATAGTTTCTTACACCCCTGTGTATACTGCAGTAACATGTACAACAGGACTTCAGATATATAAGTTAGAAAAGGCTCAGGGGGAACACAGAGCTGCGGCTCCCCGTAAACAAACATTCCTGGCTAGTCAGCGATCGGGGGCCTTGTTTGTCTGGCCTAATCTAGCAACAGCAGATCGTCTTTATGGCCGCCTCTTGGCCATCAATCAGTTAGGCTACTGAGGAGCTGGCTGACAACAGTAGGGGTCACGCCATCGCCATGGAGCCTGCCTTTAAAAGCAGCCATATAAACGATATAGGGTGTTGGCATGAGACAAAGAGAAAGAGAAAGACAGCTGGGCAAAAGGGACGGGTCTCCCAGGGTGAACTGTGTCCTCTCTGGACAGAGCTGAGCTGAGTCAGCCCCTCAGACTTCAGACAGAACAGCACAACAGTTCAGTCTGACAGCTTATGATGTGGGACAGATTTGGCTGATTAGATGTTTTAGCATTTTTGTAGAATTGACCAGAATCTTTATCAATATTCTCATCATCCCCTCTCTCTCTCCAACTTTCCCATCTCTCTCTCAGTGTGACGATAACAAAGGCAGTAAGCTCAAAAAATCACCACAGTTGTCTTGTCCTACTAGCTAACCACTGCTAAACACGCATTCACTTGGGTTTACTTAAGATTTTCTGAAGATGTGAGTTCTGGAGTGAAGCTCACTGGCTGCTCATGAAACCACTATCCTCCATTTTCTGTCTCTACACATGTTAAAGGTTAAAGCAAGTCGAGTGTCCACATGGTCACTGGAACAGTTTGGGCTTTCTGGAATCATTCCTCCTATTATCTGAATCTGCAGCAACTTGTACAAAGTCATAGATCTCAACACCAAAAACATGTCTGTTTTTTTTACATCAAGATCCAAACTTTATTTTCTGAGAAATGGGTGAAAATGATGGAGAATGCTCTGTCTCACATGACACAAATTTCTGGATTAGCCACTTAAATCGGATCAGCACCAGAATTGAATGGGTTCCTCCCTGGACCATGTCCCATCCCTCAACCAAGTTTGATGTTAATCGGTTCAGTACTCTGTGTAAACCTGCTAACAAACAGACAGACAGACAGACAGACATACAGACAGACAGACAGACAGACAGACACGGGTGGTGCAGAAGTAATAAGCATAACTTAAGTAAGTATAAGTAGAATTCAGAGCATCAGTGTCCATATAACAGAATCAATAGACAAGATATGTCTACCTGAGATTAATCAAGTCCTTAATTAGGTTCCAAAAACAATTCAGAAATACCAAAGTTTAGTTTTTTTCAGTGAAAGAGAAGCAGCACTTTCAGATATCCAGGTGAAAGATGAGGACAGGTAAGTTTGTAATCTGTTTAAAAGACCTTTATAAATAAACAGGATCTTCTTCTTATATAAAGGGAGGTGCAGTCCATGTTCTGATTGACAAGAGTACAACAGTGTGTTGTATGTGTCACCTGTTACACGTGTGACATAAAAACATAAAAACATGAGAAGAGAGCAGTGTTAAAAACTTTTTGTAAGCAGCTTAAGATAAGATATAAAAAAAGAGAAGCTGCTGCAACAGAGTGCGCCGCCACCTTGCATCTGACAAACAGACTAGCTGACTGACTAACACTGTCTTTCTCAGGCTATGTCCACTCGGCTACGTTTTCATTTTAAAACAGTGTTTTAGAACAAAACTCAGACGTTTTAGCTATGTATCAGAAATACTCTCTGTCCTGTAAACACATATAACATGACCATTCAAATACACTGAGCATGTGCGAGCCGGTGTAAACAGGAAGTAGATTGTCTCCTCTACAGTTTGTTAGTTACAGTAAATCCTCTGAAGGAGGAACAGCAAAGACAGTCGTAGCATTAAAATACAGAATGTAAGTGAACAACAGCTGCTAGCAAAGACAACAAGGTCAGTAACACTGTAACTCATTATCATCTTGTATTCACCACTGGTAGTCCAGGCTGATGAGAGCCAATCAAGAGAAACCGTGGGTGTGACGTCATCGTTTCCAAAGGTCTCAGTTTCTGTCTGTCAGGACTAACATGGCACAGGCAGCGTTTCCAAAACTCAAGGGGATGGCAGGAAGAAACGAAAAAAGTGATGTGATTTAAAACTAAGACTATGAGAGTGGGTCTTTACCATGAAGAGGAATCGTAGATAAACATATTTTAGCGTAGTCTTAGATATCTCCATGGATGAGCTGTTAGAGCTCAGCTGGACGAAACAAAGTTCTAAAAAGTGACTGTAAAAATTCACATCACTGTTTTTATTCCTCCGTGACAGCCAGAGCCAGACATTTTGTTTTCAGGTTGTTTATCTGTCCGCCCCATTCTCTTGGACTGAAGGACAAACTGATTAGAATTTGGTGGCTAAAGGTCAAAGGCCTCAGAAAACACTTTTTAGCCATAACGCAAGACTTCACATAGCAATTATAAGAACATTTAACAGACATGGTTCATATTTTATATGACTCTGGATAAACAGGGATGTAACCTGAGACTAAACTGAGTGGAGGAGGGAGACAACCACAAGGAGGTGATTCTAGTTTTAACAGTATTTGGAGCTAAATGTTGCTATTTATTTCAGTATGCACCACTTTACAATTGGTTCCCCATAATCACAGAGTCATATATGGTGTCAAGAGATTTCAGAGTGAAATTTGAAGAATGCAAATAGATGACATCAGCATGATCAAGGACTGAGTCAAAGAAAATCCACATCCACTTCTTCATTAAAGAATAAAGACTTTAATAGGGTACTGTGCAACATATGAGACAGGAGAGGCTGACATGTTTTTGTGACCTGTTGAGAGATGAGCTATTACATGTGTGTATATATTATATGAGCTGGTGTAGGTCTTCTCTATAGTGAGTCCTCAGAGGAAATGGAAAGCAATAGGAAAGTCCAACCAGAGGATGAAGGAGGCAGCTGTAAAGGGAGGATGGGAGGATGTAAACTCTGAACCTATTGTCCCTGTGAGACCACGCTGGGTTCATGTGACGGGGACTTCCATCACCACGCACATCATTAACCATATGATGGCATATATTTCTGAACAATTTGTTTATTTTCTTCAGGAACAGTTGTAACAGTTTATTTAACAGTATACTTTTATTTCACTTCTGAATGATCTCAGCCCAGTGACAAAAAACACCTCAGTACATTTAAACAAGAAAGAGACAATCTGAGGTTTTGTTCTGAAATATTAACATTTGTTACAACACTTTATACTTCTACTCCACTACATTTATTTTACAGCTACAGTTAGAAGTTTCTCTGCAGGTTAGATGGGTTATATATATATATAATGAATAATATATAAATATATAATATAATAATGAATATATATATATATTATATATATATAATGAATGTTTATGATGAATATAATGCAGTATGAGAAGTGAAGCTCGACTCAGTGTGGTAACTCTTGACATTGTTACACTGACACCCGGTGGCAAAACACTGCACAGCTCTGCTATTTTTTGAATGACTGTTACACCACAGTTCTGCTTTATTTCATTTTCAGCTCTCAGTAACATAACACCTCACATTTCAACACACCCACAAAACAACACCTATATTTGTGTTTTGTATGGGTGTGTGTTTCTTAATGGTCACAGAGCTGATATCCTTCATCCCTGGCTCCAGTCTGCAGGCAGATCTCACAACATGGACTTCATTGATAATTTGAACTTGTTCTGACATTGTGCTTCTCTCTTTATACATTCCTTATTTATTATTCATTCCTTGCATGGTCAAACACCCCAGTATATTGCTGACCTCGTGATCGTGCTTTTCAAGCTGTGGCACCTAATTTATACACTGCTCTCCTCTTGTCCTTGTGATCCCTGGACTCCTGTGAAACGTATTGCTTTTTATTGTCCTACTTTGTCTGTGTTTGGAACATTTGTACATTTTATTGATGTAAAGCACCTAGTGATTTTGTTTCTGTGAAATGTGCTACACAAATAAACTTTAACTGTAATAGTAATAGAACAATAGAGTAGAACAATAAAAAAAACCCTGTAAGTATTTACATGAGTAAAGACAGGAAGTCAAGTCACATAATCACTGAAGGTCACTGAAGGTCACTGAAGGTCACTGAACTCACTGTTGATGAAAGTGTTTGAGACATGGAGCATGATCCTGCTGGAAGGAGCCATTAGAAGATTGTGAACTGTGGCCATGAAGGAGGAACACGGTCAGCAACAACACTCAGATACACTGAGACATTCAGACCATGATTGATTGATTGATTGATTGATTGTTTGATTGCTTGCTTGATTGATTGATTGATTGATTGATTAATTGATTTATTGTCATATTCATCCATCCAGCACAACCTCCTCCTGATGTTGACTTTGTCTCTCAGCGAAGAAGGAAGAAAGAAAGAAAGAAAGAAAGAAAGAAAGAAAGAAAGAAAGAAAGAAAGAAAAGGAAATTTGCTTATGCAGTTTTAATGTAAGTTTTGCCTTTGAGGTATTTTACTTTCAGTTTATTTATTTATTCATTTATTTTTTGTTTTTTGGGAGATTGTGTTCTGTTATTCTGATATAAATCTAATTCCACACATATCCAAAACTTTATACACATTAATACACATCGACTAATGTAAATGCACAGAACCTGTACACGTTAATCTCATCCTCTACCACCATAAATGAATTTATGTAGCACAGCATTTAGCTAATCATTGCCTCGATTGCCATGATTTCTCCATTCATTAATTACTTGAAACAATTGTTCTCAATATTCTCATCATTTTTTTATTGATTATTTCAGGAGATATAAGCTAAATATCTGAAATATCTAAAAAAAACAAAAGGGGGACATTGTACAGTATATTGTTTCTTTTTTTTCTTTCCACTGGTAATTTTTTGTTGCTTATAAGAAAAAAGTACGGTAAAATAAAAAAACAGAAAAGTGTGTGTATGTGTCACAGAGAGATCACAGCATTGCACTGTAACCTCATTTCATTTCCTCTGCAGGTCCCTCTTCAGCCACTGGGTGGTGCTCTGGTGTAAGACATGAAAGGTGCATTAGATATTGGTGGCATACACTCTGTGTGTGGATATCTGTGTGCATGCTGAATGGACGCTGTCAACATCTGTCTCAGTCGTCCAAGCGTCTCTCTGCCGATCAGAGAGCAAACGGGTTTCCTGGTGACTGGCAGTCACCTACAGCCGCTCTCTGCAGAGATGACTAAGGAGGAGGTAATTACAGGAGCAAGCAACAGGAAACAGATGAGCAATTATGAGAATAGAGGTTTGCACTTAGCCTGCACATTGCCCCAGTGCCATCGCTGCAATCCATGATGCGATCCAGAGCAGCCACAAACAGATGAACTCCTCATTACACCTGGAGAGCCACAACACCTGAACAAGTCAGGGTCAAAGCCTGTGCTCCTCAAGACCACCTGTCATTCCACTGATCAATTTCCAAGGACCCATAACTTTATTAAGAAATATGCTTTACCATGCTGCCATGGTCCAGATGGTGTGTTGGTTGGTGAGGGCCTGGAGTTTTAGACTGAGTCTGTCAGATCTGAATATGTCCACTGATACTCAGTGATTGTAAATGGCATGTGTGGCCCTCTCTCTTGAAAATCTTATCTGTTGTCCCCTTCACTTTTAGTTTTTAAGCCTCTGTCCATTCAACAGAGTCCAGAGAAGAGGAGTTGATGAAGATGTAGATATTCCTGCTCAAACAGCAGAGTGGTGCTCTGCAGCGGGGTCTTGCTTTATTACTGTTGACAATCAATATCATCCTAAAGAGAGACAACAGAACTGGACATCAGTCACAGACAGTAAACCCAGTGCTTTTTGTAGATGTAAATTAAATAATTGAATGAATACTGGGGGAGACTTGTTGCAACAAGTCTTATTTCTCCAATCAGAAACATGTTAGAGTGATGACAGTCATACTGCACATACTCAGTTAGACCCTCCCCTCACCAGGAAGACCAATGACACGGCATTTAGTGGAAAAACTGGTTCTGCAGGAGAAAGTCTTTTTTTTCACGAGCTGTATTTTCGTAAAACTGTCCTGAGCTTTTGTCTGAATTCATTAAAACTTAGTTTGAATCTTTGTTGTGTTGACTTCTAAGTCACAGGGTTAGCATGTGTCAGTGTACGTGATGTTCTATCATGGCTGACAGGGTGGAGATGGTTGTAACAAGTTATGGTAACTGTCTCAGAGGTGAGCAGCCAAATCACAACCGACCACACAACAGTGTGTTTCTAAATTCTAGTTCAAAATAGATCAAATATTAAACTAAGTTTGTCCAATAGCAACAGATAAAACAATAATTGCTCCTTTGACTACCTTAGAGAAGCATGAAACATGATCCTTTCATGATATAACACATAATATATTTGTCTGTTCTCTTCATCATAAGCAATAAAATAAATAAATTGTGGCTATTTTGACTCAAGGTAGTTTCAGTGTTTTACACAAAACAAAACTCAAAAACTGTTCTTTGATAAATATTATTAAATGATTAAATAATACTATAATATCATTGTTAAACAATGTAAAGTATTTCCCAGAATATTATGCTTATTGAGAAAAAAACATGGCTGATTACATTGTGACCATCATTTCTCTAAATACAGGTTTCAAGTCAAACACAGGGATAAACATTAGTTCACGTGTCTGAATTGAGCTGAACCAGGATATACCTATCACCTGATATATCAACATGTTAATTCAAATTAACTTACTGATTCTATCAAACTGATGTCAGAGACAGGTCAGCTACAGTAAGAACCACTGTGCAGTAAAGGTGTAGGTGTCCTGGCTGTATCTCACAGGTGGTAGACCCATGCAGAAATATAATATATGGCATATATGCCATATGTTTCCATATATGTCACCTATAAGGTTATCACCTTATATATATTATTATCAGATATATACGTCCTTTGGATACATGAAGATATAAGTTTATAACATATGAAATATCCACAGTAAAATTAAAGTTTATCTAAACAACAAACTTATTAGAATTCTATGTTTCTACATGATTTTCTTAATAATTTCTTATTAAATTTAAACATACATGTCTGTCTTTTATATTTACATATATAATATGAAAATATGTTGACAGGCTTTGGGATGGATATATATTTATGTAACATATGTCTACAATATAACATACATAAACATACGTGACATATATGTCATTATAGTTAAGTTAGTTCCGAGCATGTAATCTGATTGGATGAGAGTCATTCCATGAGTGCTTATATAGAGTATAACAGCACTGGGACTTTTAACTACATGTATCCCTCGGCTTAACCATTAAGTAGCTTTACGTTAACGGTCGTTATCTATCTTAGATTGTAACAAACTTTGCAAAGATGAATATATTTCTAGAAATAACATTTGAATGAAATGATGTGTGGTCATCCGAAGCGGATGAATGGAAGAAGCCTGGGTACTTCAGCTCACACCTGAGGTTACGTGATGTGTTGGCCTTACCAAATAAATGATGAAAGAAACAAACAAATTATAATGTGTTGTTGCTTATGTAACTAAGATGGTGCTCATAGAACTGTTGTATAAAAGCAATATCACACTGAGGTTGTGATGTTGTACTGAATATCAGCACAGCTGTGATTGTCTTCGATACTCGGCCTGCGGCTTTGTGCCTATGACCGAAGCATTTGAAATTTATAAACTGAAGGAGATTCTGTAAATACAGCGAGCTGGGAGCTTAAAGGAGCTATTTGTAAGTTTAGCTATTGCTACATAGCTATCGTTAGCATTAGCAGCTGTTTACTCACCAGTCTAGAAGAGAAACGTTGTGAGTTCAGCAACAAACTTCATTCCTTTACTCACCAACGTCTGTGTGTTTCAGGGTCTATTGTAGTGGCTCAACCGTCGCTCTTTCATTTACAGCTGCTTGATCACCTTACCAAGGTTCTCATCGTTAACTAAAACTAACAAAATAACGAAAAACTACATGTGAGAAACATTTTCGTTAACTGAAATAAAAAATAAAAAAACAAGGATTTATAAGAAAAAATAAAAGTAAATATATATAATAAATAACTAAAATTGTATTGTGTGAGAAAATGTCTTTAGTTTCAGTCTCTGTGAGTTTGTTTCATACATCAGCCTGTAGTATTTTGGGTGGATATGAAATACATCTTCAGTTTGTCAGCTGTGTCAGATGGAGCAGTATCTCATAGCTGATTGGCTCTCAGTGTATGACCAGCACATGTGACCTTTAAGTGTCCAAAACATTCCCTGTATTAACTATGTAAAGTATGTTATGGTTAATTACCTGCAGTGATGAGCCACAGAGCTGCAGCTGGACAGTCCAATTGGTTGATGAGTTAATTTTGAGTTAGCTCATCTAAATGACACGGTTTGATGTTTGCTTGAGTTTTTATTACACAAAACTTTTTCTGACCTTTTTGAACCTCTCCCCTGACAAATATACCGCATATTACAAAAAAATAGAAATAAATGAAACTAACACTAAAACTAATGAAGCTTAGTGAAGAGTTATCTGCCATTTCTTCACAAGTCACAAGCACTGGTTTCTCTATAAGCTCCACCCGCTCATTCTTGTTTCATCCAATCACAACCTGACTCAGTGGCTTTCAGCCAATTACTTGTAAGCTATCAAACTTTAAAATTGTTCTCTCACTCTGCTGTCATTTCAGTACCGTGATCACTCGGTGACCCAACTCCACCCTTTCACCTCAACCATGGACGCCAGACCGTCTCCAATCAAACCCTCCAATCAGAAGTTCCCTCTCATGAAGCTGTTTTGTCCTCCAGCTCCATGTCTCATCACCACCACTAGTGTCAAGGCTCCAGGGGAAGATTCCTCCAATAGGGAAGAGCTTAAACCTATGAACCACTTATCCACTTCCTGCCAGGATTTAAGCACCAAAGTCTGTTCCTCCTCTTTACAATAAATTTCATTTTACCTTAATTTCTCATAGTCTCTTATTAGTATCTCCTGATTGAAATAAAAACTAATCTAAAATGAAGCTTTTCAAAAAATAAAAACCAAACTAAACGAGCAAACCTGCTTTAAAAACGAATTAAAACTGAAAACAAAAAGTCAGAACAAAGTGAAAATAAAAACTAATGAAAAATCGAAAACTATTTGACTTTTCACTTTACAACTACAGGCTGAGGTCTGAGGCTCAGAAAGACTCGTGTCCACATCTGTCAATTAAGATCTTATGGCAATGTACTGTCCATATTGTTGTTCAGACTTTATTAAAACATCTGGTAAACAGTGTCTTAAGTCCTGTTGGCTATTTATACTCTGACTTGCCTGAATTCTCCCCTCTGTTTTTGACTTTTGCATGTGCCCCCGCCGACTGAAGACTCAGAGGCCATGTGGAATGAGGTGTGCCTCTGCTGATGAGGGAGAGATTGAAGGACCTACACACATTTCCTGTGTCTCTCCGGGCTTCTGAGGAGATCTGCTGCTTACTCAGGAGTGAAAGCCTCAAATTAAACTGTTTGTGCTGACAAAGGACAAATGGGATTTTTCCTTTGCGCAAACGGTGCAGGATTGTGTTGGCTTGCTCAAAGTGTCAGAGAAAAAAAGTCTCCTGCTCGACACCTCTAATGAAATATGCACGTGAAATTTAGACCTGCATATTGCTGCCAATGTTTAGGTTTTACATGTATAAAGAGGCAGCGAGGAAGAGAACAGGGGAGGAGGGAGAAGAGAGATAAGGCGAGATAGAAGAGGGGAGCAACAGAGAGAGAGAGATGCCGCTCCTCTCTCATGTGTATAGAAATGTCTTTTGTACCCTTGAAGTAAGAGTAAATTGAATATTCATGAGTGAGTATGAATAAGTGCTCTGTCAGCTGCCGGTGTCACTGATAGATGAGGGGTGGGTCTTCATGGAGCTCCACTGGCCAGCCACAGTCCTCGACAGAGAGCCGGGGGGGGGGGGGGGGTACAGGTACAGAGCAGCCTGGCCCAGGAAACAGGCAGGTTAGAGGGGTTAACTTCAACCCGTACAGACCATGAACTCCACCGAAGGTGAGGCCGGTGTTGACTTGACAGTTTCAAGCTTCACTGACTGGAGATCAGTGGAGCTAAAAGCCACAAAAAGCGGATGGAGGAGAGAGATTCTTTTCCTTTCACACACGACTGGCCTGAAGTCTCCTCTGATTCCTGTTTTCCAGTCAGTGATGGTCCAGAAACCCCCTCTAATTTCCTCTGACAACTTCTCACAGTTGCTTCTCAATCCCCAGTGTCTACCTCCTCCTCCTCTGCCTCCCCCGCCACCTCCTCCTCTCCCCCTCTGCGAGAGAAGAAGGCCCACACACACACACACACACACACACACACACACGCAAAAACTGATAATTTCACCGCTGATATTTTGATATGATAATTTTATTCATGATGCCACTCCTCGGCCGCTGCGCCGCTCGTCTGTACAAGTGTAAATGAGGGGGGTTCCAAATGTAAAATGTTATGCTGAGGGGGATCAATGAGGCGCTGTGGCCAAAACAAGGCAATATACAAAATGAGTTGTGTTCCAGTATGCAGACTGGCCTGGCCCACACCGACTCCAGTCAGCGAGCCTGGCTCCTCCAACACACACCAGATGGCCTCATCCTCAGGCAGAGAGCGAGAGAGAAACACAAAGAGAGAGAGAGCACTGGTGCATCATGTCCCAGAGGTGCCAGGTCCCAGTCACTCGAACTTACATCCAACAATGTGCCTGGATGCTACTGGAGCTCAAGCCCCAATACCAAAAAATGTATATAATAGGTGGCCTGATCGCATCTCTTCACTCATCCTTCCATCTTGTTACATGTTACTGACATCTCGTTAGCGTCTGAAATCAGTGGAACCTGCAGAATACTCCCATCGGTGTGAAACAGGCTTTCTGTTAAAAAAACGTGTCCTCTAACATGAATAAATAACACACAGACTTTAAAACATTTGTATATTTACCATGAATGTTATAAAATACTGTAGAAGTGTATTTTACTCTGTGTGCCACATGAGAGGGAAGAGAGAGGAAGTAACACCAACCTCCCTGGAGATCTCTGATAATCAAAACTACCATCTTATTGAAGAGCAATGATACCACATTATTCCAATAAGCTTTAAGACCTGCAGGAAGGTAGAGCAGGAGCTGCTTTCACAGCGATATGTCAGACTAGTCTGTAGTGTTGGTCCAGTCTTACTTTGGTTCATAGATTAAATAAAGACACAAAAATAATCATTGACTCATTTTAAGACAAAAACATTAGACACCTTACCCCCAGACTAATTCATGTCCAATGTTGCCATGGTAACAATCAATGACACCTGCGCTGACCAGAAGCACCCAACAACAAAAAACTGGACAACGTGGCTCATAATTTGTGGTTTGCTAACATGTTATGGAGAGAGCAAAGAGAAGGAAAGAGAATTTAGACCAAATCCGACTTTTCTTTTTTTTGTTTCACTCTTCAAGTAAAACGTCTTGTAGCTGTTGAATTCTTCCTAATGCAAACATGTTCTGCTGAGGGTAAACTGAATAGTGTTTCCTTTGTTGGCTGTTTTTTTATATTGAAAAAAATCTTAACTGCAGAATATATAAGTAGTTAGGGCCCGAGCACCAATTATGCTGAAAATGTTTTATTTCTTCTCTGTAAAAATGTATTGCCTCTTCGAGCCTGAACATACTTGAAAACTCATGAAGGACACATAACATGTCAAGACTTACAAAAAAGTCTATTGCACCCATTTCTTAAACCTAACAGGAAGTCAGTCATTTAGAATTCCTTCTGAAATTTTGGTGCAGTTTTTGCGATTTTCTGGCGTGGTACTTTAAGAACCTCCTAGAGAATTGATCAGATGGACATCATATTTGATCAGTCTAATGTAAACACCTTTGCGATGCTAAATTGGAAAGCTTTCGATTTTTCGTTGCTCATGGCGCTGCAGTGTTTTTGCCATGAAACAGAAAGATGTTCAAATAAACATTGTTCAATCTGCTTCAAATTTCACATTTGTTAAAGTCTGGCAGTGAAGACATGCTTGCTAATATGACATCATAGTCACAGCGCCACCTACTGAAAACAAGAAGTAAACCTTGAGTGACAATCATCATTTTATTTAGATGAAGTTTTCATGGTCTGGTTTACACTTGATACACAGGAACATGATGCATGTTGGCTGCGTGAAGTGGGGTCCTGACGATGGCCCTGAGGTGCACGACGGGGTGAAAGCTGATTTAACATGTCCTTTTCAAATCCATTTTAAATATCTGGTTGTGTTTGTGCGACACAAAGTGTCAAAATTAATTTAATGATGAAGTTTGGTTGTTTACACGTGGAACGGCTTGAAGAAAGTGAAACTTGCAGATATTCTTTAAAGTTTCTAAAAGTGCCAGAAGAATATGACAGCACTTAGAAATGTGAAGAGCGGGTGTCGTTTTCATCCCCAAACGGCCGTCCAAGGCCATAATACAGATGGCCCCGCGGCCCCCTCCTCACCGCCCACTGCTCTTTGTTTTCATTCCTCTCTTTTGGTGATAATGTATTGTCTACAGGGTGTGTAATGATCCTTGAGAGCAGCCGTATACGACTAACAGGCACTTCTGTCAAACACATCACCATCGCTGCGCTCATTGATTTGTGTTGCCTTTAAAATGGGCCGTTTCCCTCCCGTGCCGGGCGCAGCCGTAATTGCATCTCGCTTAAATGATTCAACCAAGGCGCTCTGTAGCGCTTACCTCCGCCTCCCCTCCGCCTCCCCTCCTTCCACTGTCACTGTCACCCTCACTTATTTCATTATGGATTCAGCAGACTTGATAAAACAGCGGGGGTGCCCCATTCCACAGCGCTTAGCCAGCCTGGCTGAGACAAAGAAGTGGTCAAGCGGGGCAACAAATCTCACCAAATGGAGCGTTTGCTCTTTGTGCAGCCTAGTTATGGAAAACTGATAGCAGCATCCAGAATACTGAATAGGTGCATTAAATGCTGAAGAAGGGGGATTCTTCTCCTAATTGGGCGAGGGGGGGGGGAGAGTTACCCATTTTGTATCTGACAATGAGTTCTGTGAAATAGTCTAATAGCCTGTACACAGTTAAAAGGGGCAGTGCAACCTCTCCCCAACCCCTCCCTCCACTCAAAACCATCCCATCCCGTCTTCAGCTGACAGATAAACATGTTCTCTGCTGGCTAATTGCACTACCTGTTTCTATCCAGTCTCCAGTGACAGGCTGGCCGCGTCTCCGTGAAGCCTCAGATCTCCAGGACCACACGATGCCGGAGTAAAACATTCAAACACAGACACAACAGTGAAGCTGAGGAACTTCTAAAGGAGGAAGTGGAGGATTATGTAGCTTTGAATGTACTTCAAGGTGCATAATCTCATTTGTGTATCTTCCCCAAATGAGCAGCAAGGTTTGCAGCTAAAAGAGACAGCTGTTGGACAGGCGCTGATGGATTAACTAACATGACAAGTGCAGCAGGTAATGTCTAATGATATCACCGTCAACAAGAGGGGAAAGAAAGACAGACAATTTTAAAGCTAACCCAAGAATTCACATTTCAGCATAGCAGGTCTTCTCCTTTTCACAATGAAATAAAGATGTTGAGAATCAATATGCAGCCGTACACATCAATATACATGTCCTGCAGGTCCCACAAGTATTCCATGTAAGTACTGTTGTCTGAATGGACTGCAAGTGGCCATAAAAGATGCAGGCCCCCAGCTGGACACTGACTCCCTCCAGTCAGATGAATAATAGTACAAAGGGCTGCTAAATCATTGAGATAGCTGCTCTGCTCTGTCCAGACTGTGCTGGTCCAGTGCTACACCACTAACAGATCAATGCGGAGGACATAAGAGGAACCAAGGTCCAGAATCCTCCAGACGAAGCCTCAGCAGTCAGAGCTCAGGAGGACTCTCCGCTGAAGGGAAAAGTCTGATTAGTGGGAAGCATCAAAACTGACTCTGCGTAATAAAAACAGGACTGTGTTCCAATTAATCTGAAGCTGCAGAGCTCTTAGAGGTTAAAGGTGTCGGGTCCTCTCAGAGATGAGAGGGCAGACTAATGGACAAACGGTATACTCCTTCCTCAGACCTGTGATGATCATTCTGAAGCTGGATGTGGCCGGCTCATCTCACACCATTGAGGAAGTGACCCAAATACAGGGCAAGGTCACTGCAAACCGGTTTCAGAGGATGTTAGCTGAGAGCGTGGCTATAGCTGGGAGAGAAAGGGAGAGAGACAGCATGTTGTTTAAGTAAAACCCTCAAGAACATTATGATTTATTTAAGTGAGGAGAAAATATGAATAATGTATTGGCTATACGGAGCATGAATCTCTTTTGTACTAATTGTCAGGAAGGCTTGCATCCAGTGTGTGAGGGGTGGAGGGGCTGCAGGACCCGGAGATCACAGGGTGCTACGGCTCAAAGAAGCTGGTCCTAGAGCCACAGCCATTGACTTGCAAATAAGCTGAAGAAGGCTAATTAATTGGGGGGCTAATGAAAGTAGTGGTTGGGCTTGTGAAGAAATAATCTCGGACCCCCTTTTCACTTTCCCCCTCTTTTTCTGACTTTCTCTTTCTCTCTCTCTCTCTCTCTCTCTCTCTCCAGTTCACTGGCTTGATCATGCTCTCTCTTCCCACAAGATGGCTTGTGCTATTGAAGTTGATTGCAGAACGCATCAATATGTGAACAAAGTTGTTGGTGGTGGTGGTGGTGATGGGGGGTGTTAGTAGAATTAGCATTCATTTGAAGAGAACCCCCCCCTTCTCCAGCTCTGTTATTTATTCTGTAGCTTTTGGCACATTTTCTGGTTCTCCACTCCCAGGAGGAGAGACGGAGGAAGATGGAGCAGGGTGTTTAAGATGTGTGATAGGCTGTAATCGTAACTTTTGCACTTTTTCTTTCTTGTTTGCACTGGAGAGAGTCACACAGCAGCAAATAGAGAAGTCGCTCTGTCGTTCTTGTTGTGGTGGTTAGAGGGTGGGAGTGCATTCTTGGATCAGATGCTTTGCCCTGCAGTGGTCTCTGTTTTCTTTGAAGCAGTGCGACTCCTCTCAGTGGAACTCCCTGTGACTGTTGCTACTACTACGACTGCTGTGACGACGAAATCTTAACCCTTAAAAACTGTCTCTCACTTAGACTGTTGAAAATCATCATGCTCATGCTAAAATGATGCTGCAGTGATTCAGGCTACATCCGCCCATGTTTTCATTTTAAAATCCGTCACTTTTCCTATTTTTGGCGTCCACACTACTCCATGGTTTTCAAGCCCCTAAAATAGTTTTAGGCTTCGTCCACACTATGACGTTTTTGTTTTAAAACGCATCTCTGTTGCTCTTTTTTCAACTCCCTCCATGGTCTCTCCTGATTGGCTCTCATCAGCCTTGAATACCAGTAGTGAATACAACATGATAATGAATCACAGTGTTACTGACCTTGTTGTCTTTGCTAGCAGCTGTTGTTCACTTACATTCTCAATTTCAATGCTACAACTGTCTTTGCTGTTCTTCCTTTAGAGGATTTACTGTAACTAACCAACTGCAGACAATCTGCTTCCTGTTTACACTAGTGGTCATGTATGTATGTGTTTTCAGGTGTTAGTCTGGATGGAGAACATTTTCGTTTTATAACACTGTTTCTCCTCTGGCTTGCTGTGAAAATTTGAAGTTATTTAAAACTTTTCTCTCTTTCTGCAAAGTCAGGCTGTTCTGAAAACTGCCTATGTAGATGAGACTGGTCCAGTCTTGTTCAGCCTCAAATGATATGTTCACAATTATGGTCATGGTTATGACATTGCAGCCACTTGTAGTAACTGTTACTGTTTCTCTCCATGGCATAAATAGATGCACCTACAACAGAGTATTATATAATATTAACTACCTTATCTAATGGTGATTTATAACCCCTCAGGAAGAGTATACAGAAGAAACATTAAAGGTCCACTTACTGGCTTGTGGAGAATTCAGCTTCAACACCTTCAAGTCTAAATTTCTTAAATAACAAGAACTCTGGTCAAAAGACTGAATGCATCCGCTGTCCGTGAAGACCAGAGCAAAACCAGGCACAGTGACAGTGGACGACTGGAGGACATTCACAATGGAGACCATCTATGAAGGGATACATGGAGGACCACCTAATCTCATATGCAACCATTTGATAACAGGTGACACCCAGTCCAGCTCCACCTGCTACCTGAAGAAAGTGAGATGAGGAAAAGTGAGAGCAGATAGAACTTTTAACTTGTAAGCAGAAAATCTGCATTTCCGCATCGTAGATGAAGATTCCAGCAGCTGTGTTTACTGACTTCTGTTTGTGCTACAAAAAAATATCCAAGAAAACTAGAATCATCTCCTCACGTTTGTATCCCTCCTCCACTCAAACTAGTTTCAGGTCACATCCCTGTTTATCCTTAATCATTTAAAATATGAACCATTTGCAAAAAAATTTGCCATAATTTCTGTGTGAAGTCTTGAGTAATGGCTAAAAAGTGTTTTCTGAGGTCACCATGACCTTCACCTTTGACCCCCAAAATCTAATCAGTTCATCCTGGAGTCTAAGTGAATGTTTTTGCAAAATTTCAAGAAGCTCTGTCGTGGTGTTTCTAAGATATCGTTATCCACAATAATGGGACAGATGGAAATCCAGCTCTGGCTGTCGCCAGCGTGGAGGAATAAAAAATGTATTTATGAGAAAATATTTTACAGGTGTGCAGCTCTCATTGCATGAATTCACATACTGATTTGCAGATGTGCAGATTTTGTCCATGATTCCACATTTTGATTTGGGTGTGTGAATGTGTTGTGCACATTCACTGCAGCAACTGTAGCAAAAATGCAGCGTATGAGTTTCTTATTTTGTGATTCATAAAACAGGATTTGTGCAGCTGCAGTGAAGAATCTGAGAAAGTGAAACTATTGTTGCGTTTGTGGTAGAGAAAAGAAATCTACAAGTCTTCATCTCCAAGAGCATCTTTTCTCTGTGACCTCAAACTTACTGAAACATGTGACTATTTTATATAACTACTAACTCCACTGTCACAGCTGCTCATGTGTTCTTCACCAGAAACCTTTGGACTGTTTCTTTGATGTAGGACTTCATAGCCAAGTTTTGAGACTCTGTGAAAAACACTGACATTTTTTCCAAAAGTGAGCAAGTGGACCTTTAAGTTCATTTTCTTCGATGTAGCTTAAATCATGTTCAGTTATCTGCAAATTATTTATCTGCAAAACAACCAGTAAAGCTATCACTAATAATACTACTTCTGCTACTTTTTCTGGTTCTGCTACTACTATAGTACCTCAGTTACTTCAACCTCAACTACCAATACCACGATTGCTTCTTCAAATAGTACTACTACTTCAAAGCTTCAAGTTGACAGCACTTTTTAAAAGAAAATGTGTCTTTTTTAGTTTATTCTGTAGCTTTTGGCACATTTTCTGGTTCTCCACTCCCAGGAGGAAAGATGGAGCGAGATGGAGCAGGGTGTTTAAGCTGCATGACGGGCTGTAACGGTAGCTTCTTCACTTCTTCTCTCTTGTTCACACTGGAGAGAGAGAGAGTGAGGCAGCAGCGATAGAGAAGGCACCCTTTCTCCCCCCTCTCTCTCCTCCTTGCTGTGGTGGTTGGAGGGTGGAGGCACGTGCTCGGATCAGATGCTCTGCCCCGCAGTTGTGTCTTGTTTCTTTGAAGCAGTGTGACTCCTCTCAGCCACCCCAGCAGCTCCGGGCACTGCCACCGTCTGCAGGGTCCTGCTGCACAGAACCATGCCGCTGTTTGAAGATATGGAGAGAAAGCCTTCTCTGCTCGACCCAAGCTACTGCCATGGGCGCACACACACACACACACACACACACACACACAGATACATACACATGAATACTCACACACCAACTCCCACTCATACAATCAAAATCATTCTCAGCTTCTTCTTGTTACCCTTTGATATGTGCTCATGCTCTGACTCCCACCCTCTCAGTAACAAGCAGCATCGCTGCCTGTACAGCAGTGACACTAACAGTAAGATGTTTTCATCAAGTAATTATGCGCAGGTAATATTATATTATATATTTCAAACATGCAATCTGATTTGAGTTCATTGTGATGACTGAAAGTACTTTTGGTGTCTGTCTATTTGTCTGCATCTGATCTTAGAAAAGCCACTGAATAAACTTAAAGGTGCACTAATCAATATTTATACAGTAGCCTGTTAATAAAGGGGCAAATGGGTGTTTCAGTGTGTTTCAGCTGAACTTTATCGTTTTGACTCAGGTTACATCCTCACACATTTAAGTTTTAAAACACATAACTTTTGCTACGTTTACATCTTTCGTCACTTTCCCTGGAGTTCTCAAGCTCCTAAAATGGATGGCTCTGGTCTACCAGTGGTGAATACAACATGATAATGAATTACAGTACACCTGACCTTGTTGTTGTTGCTAGCAGCTGTTAATGCTACAACTGTCTTTGCTGTTCCTCGTTCAGAGGATTTACTGTAACTAACCAACTGCAGAGGAAACAGTCTACTTCCTGTTTACACTGGCTCACACTTGCCCAATGTTTTTATATGGTCATGTGATGTGTTTCCAGACATGATCGTATATGATGCTAAAACACTCGTCTGGACGGAGATCGTTTTCATCTTAAAACGCCGTTTGAAAATGTAAAGGTATCAGTGTGGATCTAGCCTCAGTCTCGCTGGTCTCATTACTGCCAGCAGCAGGAGGGGCTATGATGAACATAACGTAGTCTACACTACCTGCCCAGGACAGAATAGAAGATAAATAGAGTTAGCATCAAGTGTAGTGGAGGATTTAGCTTAAGACAAAATTTTCTCACCAAAACAGAACTAAAAGCTGAGCGAAAGTTGGACTTTATCAGGTGAACACAACAAATGAATAAATGAATGCTAATATTGCTCTGTAACTGCTGGACGTGTAAATAGGCAACTGTTCGCTAACATCTTTACAAGCTGATAATATCAGTGTTGTCAAGTCAAGTCAATTTTTATTCGTATAGCACCAATTCACAACATAAGCTATCTCAAGGCACTTTCCAAATAGAGCAGGTCTAGACCTTCTCTTTATAATATTGTAGTATCCTAAATACTTCTGGAGTTAGATAGAGGGAGCTGTAGGATCCATGGGTGGACCTGACAGGAAGTCCTGTCAGGAAGTATTTTATATAGGAAGTGATGTATGAATTGTGTGCTCTTTTGTCTGTCACTATCATCGATTAAAAGCCAAGAAATATATGATGGCGAGTTCTGTGTCCTCCTTGTGCTGCCTGGGCCCACAATATTACATATGGCGACGAGGATAATTTGGAGAAGAGTTTTTTGCCCTGCTCTCTGGCCACTGTGGAAGGAATTGCTTCTTTGATTGGAGGATAGGACTCCAGGTGAACAAAGGACTTGGGGGAAGGGAGGAAGACACATGCAGGTGAGATGGCAACAATAGGATCCCTGCCACCATTTGATCCAAAAGTGCAAGCTTGGGAGGAATATTGCGAAATAATGGAACACTTCTTTATTGCAAATGTTATTGAGGAAGAAGAGATAAAGAAGTCCATTTTGCTTAGTGTGGGGGGAGCACAAACTTACAGTTTGATGAGAAACCTCTTAAGTCCTGCAAAACCAGGAGAGAAGACTTTTGGACAACTGGTAACTTTATTAAAGAACCACTTTAACCCCAAGCCAAGTGAAATTGTCCAGAGATTTAAATTTAATTCACGCTTGAGAAGATCCCCCGAATCTGTGTCTGAATATGTGGCAGAATTAAGGAAATTGGCACAAGATTGTGATTATGGAGCAACACTTTCACAAATGTTACGGGATAGACTGGTATGTGGAATAAATGATGACCGCATCCAAAGAAGATTATTGTCAGAGACTAATCTCACATTTGAAAGTGCCCTGTTTCTAGCACAAGCAATGGAATCTGCCAACAAGAATGTGCAGGATTTGCAAAGTAAGGCAGGAGCCATGTCCTGTAATGCAGTGAGGGCTGGAGGATCAGAGAGCACGGGGAAGAAGAGAGAGAGCCAGAGAAGAGCAGAAAAAGATAAAGATTGTTATCGCTGTAACGGTAAACATTCACCTGAGGACTGTCGGTTCAAAAAGGAAAAGTGTCATGCCTGTGGAATAACTGGACACATAGCTCGAGCGTGTCGCAATAAGAAAAAGTTAAATGCTGACAGGAGAAATGACAGAAGGCCCAGAGCAAGTGGAAGACGCTACACACAGGAGAGAAAAGTGCATTATTGTTCTCCCAGAGTGGCAGAAGGGAGTGATGAAGACGAACAGCCATTATCTTTGTATAATGTCTGGTGCGAAGATGAAGAGGAGGCGGTGCCCCCTTACAAGGTATGCATGACTCTAAATGGTGAACCAGTGATATTTGAAGTGGATACAGGATGTGGACTCACCATAATGACTATGAAAGCATTCAAAGAAAAAGTGAAAAATGCCCCTCCATTAAAGAAAACTCGCCTGAAGTTGAAAACATATACAAAACAAAAGATAAAGGTGCTGGGGAAAGCATATGTGAGAGTGAATTACAAACAGCAAGAAAAGATATTGCCCATAATAGTAGTTAAAGGCACAGGTCCAAACTTATTGGGAAGATGGTGGTTGAAGCATGTTAAATTGGACTGGGCTGAAATAAAGCACCTTGCACACCACCCACAGTCTCTGAACCTGGAGCAAGTGCACACTGCAAACCACTCACAGCCCCTGACCCTGCAGCGAGTGCTACAAAAGCATGAAGGAGTGTTTAAAGAGGAGCTGGGAACGTTAAAAGGGTTTAAAGCTACTATTCATGTACCTGTTGATGCTGCTCCTCGCTTTTATAGACCAAGATCAGTTCCCTATGCTATGAAGCCTAAAGTTGATGCAGAGATTGACAGACTGGTAAAAGAGAACATCATTACTCCAGTCAAGTATTCTGAATGGGCAGCTCCTGTGGTTCCTTTGCTCAAACCGGATGGTGACTGTAGATTGTGTGGAGATTATAAA
>NW_019525658.1:484653-484993 GCF_002814215.2 Seriola lalandi dorsalis
CGTGTCGCAATAAGAAAAAGTTAAATGCTGACAGGAGAAATGACAGAAGGCCCAGAGCAAGTGGAAGACGCTACACACAGGAGAGAAAAGTGCATTATTGTTCTCCCAGAGTGGCAGAAGGGAGTGATGAAGACGAACAGCCATTATCTTTGTATAATGTCTGGTGCGAAGATGAAGAGGAGGCAGTGCCCCCTTACAAGGTATGCATGACTCTAAATGGTGAACCAGTGATATTTGAAGTGGATACAGGATGTGGACTCACCATAATGACTATGAAAGCATTCAAAGAAAAAGTGAAAAATGCCCCTCCATTAAAGAAAACTCGCCTGAAGTTGAAAAC
>NW_019525658.1:485605-530679 GCF_002814215.2 Seriola lalandi dorsalis
AAGTAGTTGATATAAGTTTAGTTTTTGGCAAGTTAAGTTCTTAAAGTTTGAAACAAACCTAAATTGTAAGTTACAAATTAAGAGTTAATTTGAAGTAAGTGCAACATATAAAGTTGAGTAAAGTGTATAATGTTGATTAACGTGTCTTATGTTCTCTTGCAGTGTATGTTGTCTGCAGACCTGAGAAGGGAGGGATGTAGTATCCTAAATACTTCTGGAGTTAGATAGAGGGAGCTGTAGGATCCATGGGTGGACCTGACAGGAAGTCCTGTCAGGAAGTATTTTATATAGGAAGTGATGTATGGATTGTGTGCTCTTTTGTCCGTCACTATCATCGATTAAAAGCCAAGAAATATATGATGGCGAGTTCTGTGTCCTCCTTGTGCTGCCTGGGCTCACAATATTACAAATATTATTTACAGAGACCCAACAATTCCCACCAAGAGCAGCACTAGGCGACAGTGGCAAGGAAAGACTTCCATTAAAGAGGCAGAGACCTCGAGCAGAACTGGACTCAGGGTGGACGGCCACCTGCCATGTTGATAATAGTGATATTAGTGGCAGTAACAGCAATAGTAATGTAATGGCAACTGTAATACTCCTACTGATGAAAGTAATAATGAAGGCTTCGTCTTCGTCGTCTCCCGCTTATCCGGATCCGGTTTGCAGGGGCAGCAGCCTCAGCAAAGAGGTCCAGACGGCCCTCTCCCCAGCCACTTCCACCAGCTCCTCCGGGAGAATCCCGAGGCGTTCCAAGGCCAGCCGAGAGATATAATCCCTCCAGCGTGTCCTTGGTTGGCCCCGAGGCCTCCTTCCCGGTGGGACATGCCCGAAACACCTCCCCAGGGAGGCGTCCAGGAGACATCCTCACCAGATGCCCGAACCACCCAAACTGGCTCCTCTCGACATGGAGGAGCAGCGGCTCTACTCCGAGTCCTTCCCGGATGACCAAGCTCCTCACCCTGTCTCTAAGGCTGAGCCCGGCCACCCTGCGGAGGAAACTCATTTCGGCCGCTTGTATTCGCAATCTTGTTCTTTCGGTCATTACCCAAATTTCATGACCATAGGTGAGGATTGGAACGTAGATCGACCGGTAAATCGAGAGCTTCGCCTTCCGGCTTAGCTCTCTCTTCCCCACAACGGACCGATTCAGCGCCCGCATCACTGCTGACGCCACCCCAATCCGCCTGTCGATCTCCCGTTCCATCCTACCCTCACTTGTGAACAAGATCCGAAGATACTTAAACTCCTCCACCTGAGGCTGAGAACCATGGCCTCAGACTTGGAGGTGCTGATCTTTATCCGGGCCGCTTCACACTCGGCTGCGAACCACCCAAGCGAGAGCTGAAGGTCGGTGCCCGATGACGCTAAGAGGACCACATCATCCGCAAAAAGCAGGGACGAGATCCTCCCGCCACCGAGCCCAAACCCCTCCACCACCTGGCTGCGCCTAGAAATTCTGTCCATAAAAGTTATGAACAGAACCGGTGACAAAGGGCAGCCCTAGCGGAGTCCAACCCTCACCGGGAACAGGTCCAACTTACTGCTGGCTATGCGAACCAGACTCACACTCCTTTGGTACAGGGACTTAATGGCCGCTAACAAAGGGCAATCCACCGCATACTCCCGGAGAGCACCCCACAGGGAGCCCCTGGGAACCCGGTCGTAAGCTTCCTCCAAATCCACAAAACACATGTGGACTGGATTGGCAAACTCCCATGCTCCCTCCAGCACCCTAGCGAGGGTGAAGAGCTGGTCCACAGTTCCACGCCCAGGACGAAAACCACATTGCTCCTCCTCGATCTGAGGTTCAACTATCGACCGGACCCTCTTTTCCAGTACCCTGGCACAGACCTTACCAGGGAGGCTGAGGAGTTTAATTCCCCGGTAGTTGGAACACACCCTCTGGTCACCCTTCTTAAAGATGGGGACCACCACCCCGGTTTGCCACTCCAGAGGCACTGCTCCCGATGTCCACGCAATGTTGCAGAGGCGTGTCAACCAAGACAGTCCTACAACATCCAGAGCCTTGAGATACCCAGGGCGGATCTCATCAACCCCCGGGGCTCCGCCACCGCGCAGTTGTTTCACTACCTCGGCGACTTCTGCCCCGGAGATTAGACCATCCATCCCCAGGTCTCTTGACTCTGTTTCCTCCACGGAATACGTGTTGGTGGGATTGAGGAGCTCCTCAAAGTATTCCTTCCACCGTCCGACTATATCCTCAGTTGACGTCAGCAGCTCCCCGCCCCCACTGTAAACAGTGTGAGCAAGTTGCCGCCTTTCCCCCCTAGGCGCAGGACGGTTTGCCAGAACCTTTTTGGAGCCGATCGATATTCTTCCTCCATTGTATCACCGAATTCCTCCCACACCCGAGTTTTTGCCTCAGCAGCTGTGCTCCGCTTGGCCCACCGGTACCAGTCAGCTGATTCTAGAGACCCACAGGCCAACCACGCCCTGTAGGCCTCCTTCTTCAGCCTGACGGCTTCCCCCACCCCTGGTGTCCACCAGCGGGTACGGGGGTTACCGCCACGACTGGCCCCAGCTACCCTGCGGCCACAGCTCCCAACAGCCGCCTCAACAACAGCAGAGCGGAACAAGGCCCATTCTGACTCAATGTCCCCCACCGCTCTCGGGACGCGATCGAAACTCTGCCGGAGGTGTGCGTTGAAAATCATCTTGACGGGTTTTTCCGCCAGGCTTTCCCAGCAGATCCTCACAACTCGTTGGGCCAATAATGAAGGCTAATAACATTAATAATAATTATTGTTAAAAAACAGGTTTAGCAGCAGGTGTTAAACAGGGTCATGGGGACAGTAGGTGGTTTGCAGTAGCAGATCCAGACTCTACAGCTGCAGCTCTGGAGGCAGAAGGACCTGTGGAGAGTAACAGGGAGGAGATAGAGAACGAGAACGGAGAGAGAGAGAGGCACAAAGTCTGGGCACTTCATGTGCTTGAGGGAAAAAACAAACAGTTAGAGTGATGCAGTGATATTCAGAAAGTTTACAGGGATCTCGTCAGCAGAACAACCTGGACTCTACTGTACTGAGTTTACTAATTTATTGAGACTGAGGCCCACCTGCCGCTGGTAGGATGGCAACAGGTACAGAGCGTGACTCTGTAAAAGAATAAGAAGCTAACTGAAGTTAAGGCATAAAAATACATGTTAAGTTTAGATTTAAAAGTCTGAACGGAGTCAGACAATCTGATATCAGCAGGGAGGTTGTTCCAAAGCAGAGGGGCCTGATAGAAAAAGGCTCTACAGCCAGCAGATGTCTTTTTAACTCTGGGAACAGACAAGAGTTATTGTTACTTGATCAAACTGGTGTCTATGTTGGGTCGGTCTAACAAGCAGCATCTCTGTTTTGTCTGAATTTAGGAGCAAAAAAATATGAGACATCCAGCTTTTCACAGCAGACAAACAGACCTCTAAATTCTGATCTGAGAGGAATCATTAGACTTTATAGGTACATACAACTGAGTATCATCAGCATCAAAATGGAAATGAATTCCATGACTGCCAATAATTTGACCAAGAGGTGAAATATAGAGAGAGAAAAGCAGAGGGCCAAGAACAGAGCCCTGGGGTACTCCATATTTCACAGCAGAGTATGTCCATATAGTGTCATTATAGGAGACGCACTGTGTTCTGTCAGATAAGTAGGACTTTTACCGGGTGAGGGCCAGGCCAGAAATACCAAATTTGCTTTCAAGTCGGTCTAAGAGAATACAATGAGCTATAGCTGCACTGAGATCCAGCAAGAGGAATACAGAGGAGTCGGAATCCATGCAGATCAGAAGATCATTTGCTACTTTAGTGAGCGCTGTCTCAGTGGAGTGACAGGCCCTGAAGGCAGACTGGAATTATTCAAAAAGATTGTTATTAGACAAATGACACAAATGAGACAAAAGCTCCTGAGACACAAGTCTTTCCAGTACTTTAGAAAAGAAAGGAAGGTTTGAGACTGGTTGATAATCATTTAAGGATCCTGGAACAAGGTATGTTTTTTTAAGTAAAGGTTTAACAATAGTCTTAAAGCTACTGGGAACTGTGCCAGAAGTGAGTGATAAATTAATAATGTTCAGCACTGAAGGTCCCAGGATTGACCAAGAGGTCTTTGGAGAGCTTAGCTGGTAGAGGGTCCAGTAGACAGGCAGTGGGTTTAGAAGACAACACCAGCTTAGACAGTGCTTCAAGAGAGAATCTGTTGAAGGATAATGTATCAGGGACTCAATGTAGTGCTCTTCTTCTCCTGTAGAAGCTAGAGAAGAAGAGGTGATTTTATGTCTAATCTCATCTCTTTTATGACAGAAAATTTCTAGAAAGTCATGGGCTGTAAAGAGTGAGCAGCTAAGAGAAAAGAAATCTATCATTGTGTTTATTGTTACTGATTAACTGAGAGAAGAAGGCTGCTCTAGCAGTGGAGAGAGCACACTTATGTTTTAACACACACCTGTGCCACTGAAAGTAGAGTGCTTCAGATTTTGTTTTGTGCTATTTACTCTCCAATCTCCTGCAGGCCTGTTTCAGGGCTAAACCACGGTTTAGACCTCTTTAACCATCTGGTTTTAGTGATGAGAGGAACAACTGAGTCCAGGAGGCTAGACAGAGCTGTGTTTAATTTACTGTACAAATTTTGACTGAGTCAGTTGCTACAGTGCTGGACCAGTGTTTCGTGTGGTAAATACATTTCAGCTAGTAATGTGAGGACAGGATAGTGCTGCTTCAAACTTGTGTTTGCAGCTTTCCCCCAAGTGGTATTACAGATTTAAGCATTTGTGAGGGGTGACATACAGGGTGAGAACACTGACCTCTAGTTTGGGTTAGGGAGAGTTTCCTGCCTTTATAAGGACAGGTGTGGGCAATCAGTGCTTCTTTGTCTGAATCCTGGTAGATGTATGGTAGGACTGCTTGGTGTGTGCAGATGTAGAGTTGTGCCTGTCTGATATATGCTCTGCAGCCTCGTGTTGAAAAGGAAATTCAGCCCTCGTCTTTCCCTCCAGTGTGAGCCAGAATAGTTGGCCCGCTGACCTCTCCACTGTCACCTTTAATCAGGGCCCTGGATTTAGCAAGACTTAAGTGCCAGACTGCTGCTTTGCCTGGCCCCCTTGCTTTGCTTGCCTGTGCCAATTCATCTACATGGTCTGGCCTCCCTTGATTTGCTTTGTCGGAGCCAGTTCACTCCACGTGTCTGCTGTCCTTGAACCTCTAAATGTGTATTGTGTTGAAATGTATGAAGTTGGGGCCTTCCATGACCTATTGGGTTATATAGATACCATATTGGTCTCAAAAACTGTGTTCTGTCACACATTAACAACACCCCATCAGAGGCTTTTTCTTTCGTCCTAAGTATTTTCTCTGGTGTCCTGTACTGTTTTTACAATACCTGTGCAGAGAGAAGTGTCAGTGTGGAGCTGTTGTTAATTAAATAATTAGGAATAAATTTGCTGTAAAATAAATAAAATAATCATTAGCAACTCGAATGAATGAATGAAAATACCACCTGCTTCTAATAAACATGACTTATGCTTTAATTGTGTGCTACACTCCATCAGTTATGTCAGTATCTGCTCCTGCCTTGGACTCGTGGTGTGGGCTCTCTGGTTGTTCCTCTCCTCACAGAGTCTTCTGGCCCCGGGGTTACTGGATCATTGGGCTGGTAGAGACCCCTGCCCTGCCTCCCTCTTTCCTCTCCCTAGGTATGTGAACCCCTTCTACTATTTGCCTCACAACCCCTTTTGCCCCATCTTCTCCATCAGGGACCGGGAGCTGAGATGGATGGCGAGGCAGAGCACAGCCCCCCATATGGGCTGATTTATAGTTCCTCCTTTCCATCTAAGCAGAGCAGAGGACCCTGGGGGCCCTGCCTGGAGAGCGCTGGGGACATTTGCCGTCTCAGACCTGATGGCCCCGGGCTCCCAGTCCACCTTGATGCCAAGTACCAAACGGCCACTCCAGAATGGTCGCCATCCGTCATGTGGGCAGCCAGGGATCTGCCTTAAAGAGCTGGAATGCAGAGAGGAGGAACAATGAGACTTGCTTCCTTTCTCCTCCTCTTCCCACAGACATTGATCTGCACTGCAACAATTTATTATATCACCTCTGCTATGGTTGCTGTCTGGGGGGACCGTGAGAGACACCTCCATGCTTTTGTTTAACGGTTGGTGCAATCACTATAAATATAACAACATCACTGGAAGCTCAGAACAACATTTTCTGTGCTGTATTGACAGCGTGTGGCTACTTCCTACTTTATTTAAACAGACCTCTGTGCCCGCGCAGCACTGACACAGTAGCTACAAACATAATGAAATGTAAATGTAAACTGAGAAATGTCAACTGAACTGACCACTAATATATTTCAGGACAGCATGAATTCATATAGTTATCCTTTGAATGCCGTATTGTGAAATGAATGGATGTAGGACTTAACAACATTAGGTACAACATCTCACCTCACACAGATTTTTTTTTAAATATCTACAAATTCGAAACACTGTCCGTTCACTAGTCAAGGAAGATAGATTAAGGTTATTTGAAGTAGAGAATATATTAATATCATCAACTACAATCAAAGGTAAAATCTGAGAATTTTATGATATCTTGTCTAAAGGTCATTCATCTTTCCAACCTCCATTAAAGATTTGGGAAAAAATGTCTAGGAATGGTTGTAAATAAAAATACCTGGTTAAACATTTGGGAGCTAAATTTAAGTTTACTCATAAACTCTACCTCACTCCCATAAAGATGCACAAGATCTCTAAACATAATTCATCAAACTGTTCCACACCAAAGAGGGAACATTTATGTTTTGGCAATGAGATCTGTTAAAAACATTATGGAATCAGTCTTGAATATAGAATACGATTTACTACTTTGATTTATTTACGCCCAATTTTCATACAGATAAAAGAAAATTGTAGATTATTAATAACTATAACATACTTCGCTAAGAAATGTTGGAAAAATTATTCTCCTTCAACTTTTGGGATGTTTCTGGACCAAGAAACTGAATTTTGACCTTTGAAGGGACTAACTTTGGAAAAACATGACCGTGATTGTATCTGGTACTGAACCACTGTGGATGTACAGTCGGCTCAACATGAATTAAGGATAAATGACGTTGCTTTTAGTTACAACTCAGTCACTGCTGTTATTGTTGTTCGGTTTCTTTCCTGAGGTTCACTTCAGTATGTATATGGTGTTGGTGTGTGTGTGTATGTATTTCTACATGGGTCTGAAGGGAAGGGATGGGGAGTATGAACAATGTGTAACAAAATTGTGTAGACTACATCACAACATATTGCATGAATGTAAAGCTGAATAAGTAGGTCATTTTGGCCATCTGGAACAAGCTGAAAAGATAAAATGGTGGTGGTCTTGACATGGGCTGGTCAAGCACTACTCTACATTTGGGTAGTTACATGTAGCATTAGAACTATTATACTGAGTTGATGTTAAAAGTCATTCAGTGTGTTTTGATGGAGATTCTCTGCAGTCTGTATATTTACAACAGTAAAACTGATCCATCTGAAAAATCTGAGATTATTTTTATTTTTTTCCCACCAGGTGTCATCCATATCTAAATGCAACAATTTTTCTATCTAACTATCAGTTTTCTTTATCATCATCAACATTAAAGCTTCCAAAGCAAAAAAGTGACAGAACAACAAGCTGAAGCTTTTATTTTGAAGAGTTTTGTCTTATGTAAATTATGGAAGCCATTTTACTGCACTAAAAGTCAATGTCATTTTGACATTCAAATATTGATGTAAATATAATGTTTTTGATTTCAACCATATCACTCAGCCCTACTTCATATGATCACTTCTATGGGATTTAAATTGATTAATTTGTTTTTGTTTTAAGGTTCTTGATATTATTGAGGCCTACTGCTCCTAAAGTTCTGATCTAATCTCTCATCCTGTGTCCATGTGTTAATATATTTCTAACTGCATGCTAAATATGTGTCAAAAAAGAGTATTGGAGCATTCTTTTAAATCAACATTCACCTTTTTCCTCTTCCTTTAAAACATCAAAATAATTTTGATTGTCTCACGTAATTTAACCTCAATCATATATTGTAATTCATTCAGAAATAAGAGACTGTCCTCCATTAACTTATGAACCCATTTTCATGCTTTCAAACACACCAGGAAAAGACCCAAACACACAACTCAAACACAGTCAAGTTTCCAAAAGTGACACCCATAGGTTGTCTGTGCAGCAGGTTATTATAATATTATTAGGTTTTGTTGCTGGGCGACCTATAGTGGTTGTAGGGGTGCTATTTGAGGAGACACACGTCGTATCAGAGGGTTTATGGTTGGAGGACGAGTTGAGAAATACATCAACATAACATTCATTTGGAAGCATATTTCTATTTAACTATATAAATCCTCTATCTTCAATCCTCTACTTGCTCTTAGAAAATATTTGTAGGGAACAGTTTGTGCCTTGAGATGAATGACAGTGGACATGTGGCTGCACAATGAAAACAATGAGCTAAAATAGCCCAAAAATCTTTTTAGAGCTAAGGAGACCTGAGAGCTTCACATCACAGATTCATTTGATCCTTAATATAAAAAAATATTGATTAGTATATCTAAAATCTCTTATCCTGAGGTGTTCTGCGCTTTAATCTAAATAAAAGTGAAAACATTGATATGAACCACCCAGTAGCAAAAGGAAACATCTCAGTGCATCTTGAACACAGTGCTCCAGCTCTATGTTGGGTGGAGTGCAGGAAGTGTCAGGACTTGGATGTGGTTTTGAGGTTAGAAGCCAAGGTCTGTGGCTGGAAGCACTGCCAGGAGCTCAGTGCCTCAGGCGTCAGCACGCAGAAATGTAAAATAGACTTTGTGGATTATATAATCCAATATAATTTTAACTGTTGAGGAATATTCATCCTCTTTGATTGATTAGGACATACACAAAAAAACACACACACAAAAGAAAAAATTTCTATACATCAGATGAATCCTCCGCAGAGCAGACAGACAGTGTTTCGTCTACACAGTAAAGGGATTTCTGTCTTTATGAGCTCTTTCTGATTCCCGTCAACATTGTTTTCCCTGAATCTCAGCGGGCCATTAGTGAGTACACAGACAAAAATTGACAATAGGCGAAATACTATACGGGAAGGATCAGTGGTTCTGTTCTCTGTGTTATCAGTGTTTTTTTTGAAAGTGTTATTTCAATTAAAAAGCAGATAAACTGCTGATTAATTCAGCACACTTCCCAATTACAGATCAAACGGGCCTCCTGGGGGCTGCAAAGCCCCAAAGATGGCAGATGCTGTGCACACATTCAGGCATATTTCATACGGCTATGAAATATTGAGCTGGTGTGTGGGACTGTGGTACCGCTGGGTGTCTGTGTTGTTGGAGCTGTATGTAAATCCGGCTGTGACACCCCTGTCTGCAGCAGGAGACTGATATCTGGGACATGTTGGGAGAGACTACGGGGACAATGATGCAATCTGAAGCTAAGACGCTCCAGACGAGTTGTGTCTCACATTCTGCTCGCTGCAACAGAGCAACGCTGGTGCAACTGTGATGGTAAATTAATGTGAGTGCATTGTGATGAGATGTGCACTAATATGGACAAAAGTTCAGGTAATTGAGCATGTAAAACAAAAACTGGCTTATACACACATTTATAAAATTAGACAAAAAAGGCAGATTCAGCTCTTCCAAGATCCTTCATGAAATCCTTCATCTGGGTTACATAACAAACAGATGGCCATCTTAAATATTCCACCATTCACAAATGGTCTTTAGTTTTTTTTTTTTTCAGGCTTTTTTGCCTTTATTACAGTGACAGTGAAATGAAGAAACAGGAAGGTCAGGAAAAGAGAGAGAGGTTGACACACAGCTAAGGGCCGCAGGTCTGGCTCGAACCCGGCCACTGTGGTTAGGACTGATGGTACGAGCTCTACCAGGTGAACCAGCAGACCTTTCCACAAATGGTCTTTCCTATCAGAACGGTATTCTTACCACTGGCCTGGTTTTCATCACTTTGCTGATGTATGGAAGTCTTATGGATCTCCTTTAAACAACTCCTCCTCCAACCTGAACAACCATCAACCCTCTGATACGAACATTACCATGTATTCATACTTCTCATTATTTAACATAAGATATGTCCAACATTGCGATTTGTGCCATTAATTCATTGTAGCGCTGTGCACAGAGCATTGATTCACTGTTGGTACACTAAGGTGCAGTGCGCCTGGCTTTTAAATGGAATGGGAGATGCACTGTAATTGGTTTATTGTGTATTACGACCAAAACACTCCCATGAGATCCCATAAGAGACTAAGTACAACTCTTTTCTGACATTACAATAGTGAAAGTGACATGGACATGCCCTGAATGTCCCACGTGTTTCAGACCGTGAGCTTTGGACCGTTAAGATAGTGACAGGTGCAAACATGGAAGCAAATTCTTTGATTTCAGAATCTACAGCATCAGAAACCAATTGAACAAGATGATTTATATTTTTCTTTTTGCCAACAAATAACTATTGTGTGCATTTGTGTGTGTGTGTGTGTGTGTGTGTGTGTGTGTGTGTGTCCCAAACTTGATATATCTTATTCCTTTGTGCCATACTATTGACTGGGTGACAGGTTCCTTCATTATCATGAACACACACACTGTATGTCATTTGGATTCAGTCCCACACATATGCTGTCCTGCTGTCCCGCTGTCCCGCTGTCCCGCTGTCCCGCTGTCCCAAATGCTCCCAAGAGCACCAAATGTGGATTAATCCGCTACTGAAAATAGTCCTCATCAAACGCATTTCCTGTAGAATAACGCTAGCTGTGTGCAGCTATGGCCATAGAACAAGTGTTGCATGAATGTGTGTGTGAATGAGTGTAAAGCGCTTTGAAGAAAGGCAGTACATTCGCCCCTTTTGATTTAGTTCATCTACATGAATTTCAACTTCCACAGCCTCGTCTTGACCCAATGTTTTGAAGTTTTACAAAAATAAGTTTCCATCCTTGAGTTTCTGCAAGTTAAAGGTGAAACAATATTTTTTTCTGGATTTTTTCATGCTGAAAGGACCATAAATAAAACTCCATTCACCTCGATTGTTTTGGGGCAGGGGCAGAAATCTCAGTAAAAGATATCTGGACAGATCAAACCAAAAAAATCTGCATGGATAGATGCTACCAGGGATGAGTTACACAAATATGATTTTTGTAATTTGAGTGAAGCTGGGCTTAAGGGAAAAGTTTGTTTACAGGTTGTTATTTAAGTAAGCATAATGCCTTAAGTGTCTCTGAGGTGAGCTGTGTGAAGTCTGATAAACGTCCTCAAGTGATAGATAGATAGTTAGATAGATAGATAAACAATAATAATTAAATTAGTCCAAAGGATCTCCTGAACCTCTCTGTTCTGCAGCGCAGTGACATGAGACGTTTGCTGCACCTGTAGCTGCTTCTCTATCCTGCCAGAATGTTGTGGAGAGGATGGTTGGTATTGTCCAAGATGGCCTCCGTCTTACATTGCATGCATCTCTCCACAATGGTCCTGAGCGAGTCCAGACTCCTGCCAAGCACAGACCCAGCCTTTTTTACCAGATTGTCCAGTCTCTTTGTGTTCACATCTGACATGCTGCTGCCCCAGCAGACTGTTTACTGTCCTGGTGCACACCTAGGTATTTGTAAGTCTGCACCGCCTCAATGTCCTTCCCTTGAATGTTGACTGGCTGAAGGAGGCAGTTCTTGTCGCTCCGTTCACTGAAGGCCATCGTCAGAACCCTGTATTCCTCTTCCTGCCCGTTCCTGATACATGCCACAATAGCTGTGTCATCTGAGTATTTCTGGATGTGGCAGGACTCAGAGTTGTACTTAAAGTCGGTCGTATACAGTGTGAACAGGAACGGAACCAGAACAGTCCCCTGTGGAGCCCCAGTGCTGCTCATCATTGTCCCTGAGAAACAGTTACCCAGCCTAACGTATTGTGGTCGTCTTGTCAGGTAATCCACAATCCAGGACGTGAAGCACGGATCCACCTCCATCCCTTCCAGCTTGTCTTTAAGAATGGGTGGTTAGATGGTGTTAAATGCATTTGAGAAATCAAAGAACATAATCCTCATGTAACTACCTGGCTCGTCCAAGTAAGAATGAGCCTGGTAGAGTATGTAAAGGACGCCATCATCCACTCCGTCTTCATGATGTGTGATGTGAGGGCAACCGGTCTGTAGTTATTTATCTCAGCCGGTCGTCCTACTTTAGGTACCGGAACAAGACATGATGTTTTCCACAGGACCGGGACCCTCCCTGTTTGTAGGCTTAAGTTGAAGATCCTCTGGAGAGGTTCAGCCAGCTGGGCTGCTCAGTCCTTTAACAACCTCGGACACACACCATCCGGGCCTGTTGCCTTTCCAGGAAGTAGCCTCTTGAGCTCCACCCTCATCTCCTCCGCTTAGACACTCACTGGCCTCCAGGGTCCAGGTCCTGAATGAGCGGGTGGTTGCAGCCTGCCTCAGTACACAGGGTTTGTAGGAAGGCTGAAGAAAAAACTGATTATGATCTGATTTGCCAAGTGGTGGTAGAGCTGAAGCAGTGTAGGCCTCCTTGACATTTGTATACAACATATTCAGTGTCTTATTTTTCCTTTTTGGGACAGTCAACACACTGAGTGAAGCCCGTTAGGTGAGAGGTGAGAGTGACATGGTTAAAATCCCCAAATATTGCAATGAATGCATCAGGGTGCTGGGTCTGTACTCTCGCAACAGTCTCGTGAATGACATCACACGTGACTGCAGGCTCTGCTCGTGGTTGAATGTATACACCAATGCCAACACTGCCTCCGGTTCATCACACTTGTTAGCCAGGGAGTTGACATTTCCCATAAGGATCGATGGTAGAAAAGGCTTAAACCTCCATCTCCTAGCCTTTAGCTCAGCCCCGGCTCTGCATCCACAGTATGGCTTCTTCAGCTCAGCCAGTATGGTATGTTTAACTCTATATCAGGACTTTAAAGCCAGGAGTTCTTTGTTCATGTATATTATTTTCTCCATCATCAGACGAAACAACAACGTATAATAATAAACGTCAATCAACAAAAAATATACTAATATATACAAATATATTGCAAAAAAAATACGAACTCCGCGGAGTATTAAAGAAATCTGGGGGTGTGGAGTAAGAAAGAAGTGAGTTTATTTTCCTCTCTGCTTAAGGCTTGAGGCATCAGGCTGCATTAACCACGACTAGTATAACACTTTTGTTTCCATTTATTTAAATTGTAAAATGTACAAACAATCAGAAATATCAGTTCTTAAATAAAACAAACTGATGAAAATTCAACAAAAAAGGGTTAAATTGAAAAAAAATCTAAAGAATAAATAAACAAATACAGAAATTTAAAAAAGACAAATATATAATCTAGACTTCTTCAGACAAGCATTTCATAATAGATATTAATTGCTGACATTCTCTTCTTCTTTGTTAAATATTTGAGAGACTCACTTAGGAACAAAAAATCCAGTGTTTAACCTTGTTAATGTCCATATGATGTTTTTATATAATATGATGAGGGAAATAATCATCAACACTATGACTGAATGTTTCCACCTTGAACTGCATGGAACCAGTGACAGTCTCATAAAAGCAGATTCAGACAGCCAGGGTTTCATACATCACAAACCTAAGGAACCAATCCTGTCAACTTGTGGGGACAGGGGGGTGGAGCTAAATAAACAAGAAACCTTGTCAGTTCAGAGGGAGAGTTAGCATTAGCAGCTACCAAATAAAAGATGCTAACTACGCTAACTGTTCTGATACTAGTTAGTCTCTGGTTCTGGTCTCAACAGACTCCTCATCTGAGTCTGGGTCTGATTTTAGGCAGATTCATGTGGCCGAGTCTCTCTGATGTTTCCTCCTCTAACCAGCTTCATACTCTCTGCTCTTTCACCTGTACACCTGGAGCAAGCAGGTGGTAGGCGGGCACAAGGCCTGATCCAGATTTCTCAACCAGGAATTAAGAGTAGGCGAGCTTCAGACACAGTTAAACAAAATATTAATCATAGTAGAGGATTTTTACAGAGTTTAAAACATGTCTAGAGGAACTTTAATATTCAGGAGAAAGAAGTAATTTTGCTCTTTCAGTGTTAATGTTGAGGTCACACATCACTGACATTAAACAAGAAATGAATAAAAAAGGCTTTTGATACTGAAATATTATTTATGTATCTACTTCCTATTAAACCGACCCACACATACAGACGTCTTTAAAGAACCTCACATTGTGCTCTTTCTCTGTGCTTATATGTTTCCAGATGCTGCACACAGTTGCCTGATTCTTCTCTTTTACTAAGTTGTTGGGGCTTTAACTTTCACTAGTGTCAACCTGTCCTGATGATAGCTTCTTACACAGACAGATTCATGGTGAGCCCCCCACCCCAAGTGTCCATAACTCATTTGAGTGTAAGAGCAAACAAACTGCTGTAACAGCTCTCTGGACAGGAGTTTGCCTGGTCCAGTTATATGATGCTGCTCCTCTCTTGCTGTGCTGCCTACCAAACAAGCCTGCGGCACTTTGTAACCACCACTTTGTGTCCCAAAAGACACCGGACCAATAGTTGCAGAAATCCGATGTGACCATAACACATAAATCATCTTTTAAGCACTGAGAGGAGCAGGTGCGAGCATAAACAGTGTCGACGCTGCTTTCTCAGTGATGTAAATAATTTATCAAACCTACACACACAGCACTGTTTATTCCATCCCAGTCAGTGTGTAATCCTCAGACACCATTTTAGTGGAGGGCCTGTCAAACCATGCGCACACACACATGCACACACACACACGGTCAGTGTTTTAGAGGCGGCCCTGTCTGTCGCCATAATGAATCCCACTGTGATCACTCTGGCAGTTGTGGTCATCATTCTCTCACCAACACACACACACACACACACACACACACACACACACACAGAGGTCCTGCTGACTGTCTGCTCATTCATCATGCGACCCCTCATGGAGTTGCTTGTGGGAGTCTGGGGATACGATGGAGATGGAAGGACTGCGGAGGAGGTGGAGGTGTGGACATGGTGGTGGGGGTGGTGGTGGAGTGTTGGAGGACAGGGTGAGGCAGAGAGAGGAATGTGAGTGCTCAGACAGAGAGGGATGTGTCTGTACAGGCGAGGGACACTGTCATATAGAAGAGGAGGGAACTCATAGCTTAGTGCCTGGGGACTGACTTACAGGCAGAATGGGGAGGGAGGTGGGGGAGGCGGTGGTGGTGGTGATGGTGGGGCCCATGGGAACATACACCCACAACCAATCGACGCCTTCCCCCCACCAGACTCAGAAGAAACTAACCTGGCTACCACCACTAAGCTGTTATTCAGGCTTCATTTTGCCGGTGCAGAATATTCTCCCTTTCGTATTTCCCGGCCGTTACATTGACAACTGTTTCCTCTCGCTCCCCCCGCCAGCAGCAAGACGTTACCTTCCCCAGGAGCATTAAATGCATATCTAAATAGTTGATGAGCACTAAGCTGTTGGGGAAAAGAGTCGCCGGCGGCTCCTCATTGAACGGCGCCTCAGAGACACCCAGTGGGACTGCTTTAAACAAGCTGGCATCTTGCTGCTCGGCAACCAGGGAAAGGAGTTGTTTTGGAGCCCAGCAGGTTCTTCACCTCCCCAATCTTTTAAGGTAATTATCAGAGGAAACACCTCTGTTCTGTTCCATTCAAACCATGAGTATGACGTGAGGATGAGGGAGATGTTCAGAGAAGAGCTTTAAAGGAATAGGTTTGAATGTACCTGTTGGTCATCACTTTTCCCATCATCCTGCTTCAGTTAGTCATTTTTCTACATTTCCCAGAATGCCCTCTGGCCACACTTATTGATTTTCATCAAACCAGGAAGGAAAATTGACAAGTAATCTCTTATGGGCTGGGTGATATCTCCATACAGCCCAAACATCACAATATACAATGTTGTTGTGATATTAGATTATTAAAAATTATTATAAAAACAATAGTTTCAGTTATTTTTCTAATTATATATAATTATAGATCATTAATAATTAGAGAACGTCCTGTAAAAAACGAGCCTGCAGGTTGTCTGTGCAGCAGGTTTATCATGACCCATAGTTAGGTTTTGTTGCTAAGTGACATCTAGTGGCCATAGTAATTATGACAGGAGCAAAGAGAACAGTGAGGGGATGTAGTATAAAGAGAGGTGGTGTTCCATTCCCGTGAAGCCCGGCTGTTTATATTGTTTCTATTATCCATGACTGTTATTGTTATTATTGTAACCATGGTGACGAAGGCAGGTACCATAGACTGTAAATAAAGCCTCCGTGAGGTCACCCATAGGTTTCTGAAGAGCAGTGTTAAAGCTCAGAGTGAGCTGCTCCACCGTCGCCATCTTGGCAGTGTCTGACTCCACCAAACTCCCAGCTATTCCAAAAATGTCAAAGAGTAGGGGCGCATGTGGAGCAGAGACTTCGGCTTCATGTCGGCTCGAGGCAATAATACGCTTACCCACCTGTCACTCAAAGAGACCACGCCTTCAATTCTCCATAGCTTTAATAAATGTAAACAGGTGAGTTATATAAACAGTTTTCATGAAGGAGGAAATTAGCTGTAGAGACCAAAACTGTTTTTGTACCAGGCTGTAAACATGTTTATTTCTGCTGTAAAGTTGGACATTTTAACATGGGAGTCTCATTGTATCTTATGTTTCAGGTTTAATTGAGCTGCTGTTCAGTAGCAGAATCGAGTTTTATTTGTCACGTTAAGTTTCAATGTACAGTAAGCAAAGCAGAGACTCTGCAGCAGGACAGACTGACACAACTGAAAAAAAAATTTTTTTAATTCGATATTATGAAAAATATCACATAAAATGGTAAATAATAAATATTGTGCCATCGATATTATTCAATATCATCCCGGGCCTATCTGGGGTTAATGTTCAGGTGAGACTGATGTGTGGATCTGCTGCTGTACATTAAACAGGACACAGATGTGATCGGTGCACAGTGGCAGCTGTGTTTTGATTCATTTTGTCTATTTATTTTTGCTTGTTTCTTGTCATTAAACTCCACTGTGTGTCTATTTTACATTTAACCAGTCATCGTAGAACTATACATTGAAAAAATTAAAATTTGTTTCAATTGATTGATTGTTTAGTTAGAAAATAGTGAAAAACACACATCATGTTGCCCAACACAACATTTTCAAATGACCTGCTTTGACTAACGAACAGTTGTCATCCCAAAGATGTCTGGGAGTGTACAGGTTACAGTAGCTCACCTGGTTCAGTGGCTCCATCTCTCTCCACTGTCACTGTCAAAAATAAATAAAACTTTTAAAAAAGACAAAAGGTATGAAGTGAACTATCACATGAGACAAAGAAAAGCAGCAAAGTCCCACAGCAGAGAATATGAAGATTGTTTGAAACATTTTTCTGATTAATTGATGGTTTCAGCTCTAAATCAACATCTGAAGAAGAAGCAGGAGACAGTGAGTTGTGTTATTTTTGAATGAAAACAGCTGCAGCTCCAGGGTAAATACTCCTCAAGTCTCAGGTGTTTGGGTTTCAGACAGCACATGAACACATCAACAAGGAAGCGTTTCCACTTGGAGTCATGCAGTGACGACATAACTTTTATCAAATAAATAAAGTAATAAAATGACGTGTGTTTGCCATCAAGCAGCTGTCCTGCCTAAGTGCTGATAGTTATATGAAGCATCCTTGGTCACTGTAGAAAGTTTACACTTTCCAGCTGCCATTACTGCTGTGTGTGTGTGTGTGTGTGTGTGTGTGTGTGTGTGTGACTGCATGTGTGTCCAAGTGTGTGTTGCAGAGTGCGGTTCATGCTCCTCCAGAGAGTGGGGAGTTGATGCCCACACTGTGGCAGTACAGAGATGGAGGAGCTGGCTTGTCCAGAGTTGATGTCTCTTGAAGGCGTTTTGTTGTTGCTCACCCCTGCACCCGAGGGACCATTAAGCTGAAAATAATTGGCTCTGAATCTCCTCCCTTCATCGATCCTTTAGAGTCAGTGAACTCTCTGAGACACAAGCGCCGGCGTATTCAGAGATGGAGAAAGAAATGCACACACACTCTCTATCTCTCTCTCTTTCTCACACACACATACACACACATACGTACGCACGCACGCATGCACACACACACACACACGCACGCATGCACACACACACACACACACACACACACGCACACAAAGAGAGCCAGAGAGGGAAGAGTGTGTGAGAAAAAAGGGGAAAAGAGAGGCAGACACAAGAGGGTTGAAACACCAGCAGTCAGCAGCTCAATATGAGGAAGCACATGGCCTCAGAATAGCAGTCACTGGTTCTCAGTGGAGGTTAAATCAAGTGAATTTCTTCATCTATTTTTCATATTTTTTTCTTTTTTGGAACGGCACAGGAACAGTGGCCCTAACACTTCTGGACCCCCATTTATCTCCAGTGTGACACTCACACTGGCCCCCACATCTCCTCCATCAGCGATGGAGCACAGGATGGCTGGCGACCAACAGAGGGAGCCCAAGCTTTTCCACAGACACAAAGCGATGATGAGGAGCCACACTGCAAAGAGCAGCTGCTGATACACTCAGCTCTCATCACACACTGTATTACATCTCAGGTCCAGTGAGTTTCACTGAGATCTACCTAACAACATCATGATAGTCTCATTAACAACTTACAGAGCTGCATTCATTGATTGTTGACCAGGAGAACAAGCAGAAAAAACCACATTGACACATTATCACCTTGTAAAGCTGTGCAAATAAGGCTGTGGTTCCATCCAGCAGACATGGAGCAACATTAGCTTTCATTTGCAGTTATGTTTCCGTCCAGCATCCACTCATCTGTCTGTCCTGGTTTAGTTTCCAAAAATTCCAGAGGAAAATATCTGGATCCTTATTCGCTTTAAGTTAGTTTCTTCAGCAGCTCGTCTCTGAGTTTGTCTGTCTGCTGTTTGGAGCATGGTGGATTCATCAGAGCCTCTTTTTACTGCTACTCTGAGCTAGAAGAGGCTGAAGAGGTTAGGTTTGTAACGAGTGACACCTTTCACATTACAGTCATTTCATGAATTGTTCATATAAAATATATTAATTATTATCGCTAAAACAGCCTCCACAAGGAACAAACCTACCTTGTCATTTTAGCCTGACATCATGAGTAATGGAAGTTCACTGTGCAATGCAATATATTTTTTGGCCACTGAGCGGCAGTGTAACAAGCTATAAACACACCATTCACTTATTATTACCTGTTTATTATTACATGTTAACAGACAGGGATGCAGGTTAGCACAGCTTGTGTCTCACTGACTTTGAATGAAACATGGCGACCACTTACTTTTGCTTTTTTGGCTCATGCACCAAAAAGCTAAAACTTTTTAGTGTGATCCACAGAACATGAGCTTTAGTGTCACCCAGAACTTACACCAAGTTTGACGTCACGAAAATAAAAATGACTTTTTAGGTTTTGGGAACATTTATTAAATGTGAAACCTCCATGGATTCATAACAGGACGAGTAATAACAGACCTTGTCACCAATTTCTTCTCTGTTATAATGGTGGTGGTGTTTCTCGCATGGCCATTGGGAAAGGAATCACTTCCTTCAACACCTCCTTCAAAAACAAGCTAATAATCAAATATTTATGAAAACTAGAAGAGCATAAAAACAACAACAAAGTTACTACGTATAAAGAAACTGTAAAATGTGTACCAAACAAACATCATGTCTGGTTTCTCTGGTTTTGTTCATCTACAGCCTGTGTGAGTGCTGTACATAAGGTCGCCACCTGTCCCGGTTTTCCCAGGATTGTTCTCTCTTTTGAGCAACACAATTATTATTCTTTCCCAGGACACAAATTGTCCTGCTTTTTGTGAAAATAATACACTTCTAATTTAGAATTTCATAGTTTTTAATAAAACCTTTTTTTTCCTTCTACGGCTTTTCTGTTTTCATACTGGTTATGTCCAATCCTGCGTCTGAAAACTTATGAAAATGAGTACAGCGGTAGTAACAGCGGGTGGCAGCAAGAGTGTTAGTAAAAAACAAAAAAAAACCTGTGTTACAGTGTGTACCATATAAGCGTACTGAGCCCTGAGCAGCCGATCCCCTGTTCGACTCCTGACCGGCCTTTTACTGCATGTCCTAAAATAAAACTTCAGTTTGTTTGTGTAGTGAAATGGGGGAGAGATGGATAAGGACGACACCAACATGTGCCAGCAGCGAATCTATACACACAGAGCAACATTAGCATCTGTTTGGAATCATGTGTCATAATAATATCCAGCCTTCTTTCAAAGCTCTGGTTTGGTCTCCACCAACTCCTGACAGAAATGTCTGGCTCTTTAACTGCTAAATGTTTAGGCTACAGTAGGTTCACAGTTCATGAACTTATTTCTGCTGTGAATAGAAAAGGGACTGAAATGTAGACTCTCATATAAGAGAGAAAAGATTGTATAGATCCCACACAGACTGAAACAACAAGCTCAAGTTTGAGTGTTGGGGGATTTCTGTGGTGTTGTCATTATGAGTGACCCCTCTCACATCATACAAAGAAAAACTGCTCCTACAATTATGTATACATGAATACTATACAAATTAATTGATTTGAACAAGAACCATGTGCAGTTATCACTTCATTTATTCTGAGAAGCATTTGCTCCTTCATTTGCTGCAAAGCCTGTCGGCGTAATTCTCAGAACAAAGTTTCAAAGAAGGGGCTGGATTAGCAGCCATGGTGTGCATTCATCTTCAATTACCTCCTTCAATCTTCATATAGTCAGGTCAGGATTTAATTAAATCTATATCCATCTGTCTTCTTTATTTGTGTGGCTGCTCCAGAAGCTGGAGGAACCGCCGCTCCTGTCATCAATACAGCGGATGAAGGCCACTCTCGGTGAAGAATTGATGGCCACTGAGGACACAACAGGGGGTGATCATCTTCAGTATCACTCATCCCCTCTCTGGCCTTTACAATGCAGAGTAGTTCATCAACATGAATATGGAATATATTTACATGCCCTGTCCATCCATAACGTGACACCGGGGTAATTAGATCTCTTCATATTCATATTTCAGAGATGACATGAATAATAATCCTGTGTCCCCACCATTGGAAATAGGTCAGGGATAATTGAATTTGTTTATCGTATTTTCTCCCATTAAGAGTAATCAGATAAGTAGTGGGGTACAGCCCTGTGACAGAGTCCTCCACCACTGATGAACCATCACATTAATTGAAGCTAATGGGCAGAGTGGAGCGAGTGCGACGGCAGAAGAGAGAAGGAAGGAGGGAGGCAGCATGGATGATTGCATCGCATGGCAAAGGGAGGACAGAGATTGTCCTCCTTGTTGTTGCAGACCAGGATTGGATGATAGTGTGAACCGGACCAGTCTGGATCAGCAAACACACAAACTCCCTGCATCAAATACTGAGACTGACTCCTCAGCAGCTCCCTGCTGTGGGAACACTTTGTTCAGTCTGAGCTCAAACACCACAACAATAACTCCCACATCATGTGACCGGCATGAAAACATTTAAACTTATGTTCTGCAGCTGTCTTTGGAGAACCCTCATCCTTCATGAAGGTCATAATGTTCAGTTTAGTCGACACTTTTTCAGAGGTGCTTGGAGGCTGCATTAGTTTAATGTACCAAATGAACTGAGTGTGCAGTGCAGTCAGTCATTTCGTGGCTGAAAAGGGTCAACGTGCTGCAACGGCCCAAAACACAAAACAAGCTGCAAATACAGAAACCAATATATACAATATATATAAATATTTATATAAATAAAAATACATGAACAGAGACGTGCTGCTGCAGGAAGACAAAACAAATGCAAACTCAGAAACGATGTAACAACATAAACACATGAAATAAATGCAACAGAAAAAACGTTACATATCCAGACAACACAACGTCAGAGCTCCAGGCCTCTAGGGGGAGCTCTAAGTGGAGCACCCAAAGACTGTATTTAAGAGAATGCAAATGCTCTCTACGTTATCTATTGCTCTTTTATAATATTGTAAAAATTATAGTCAAATGTAAAAAAGAAAACAAACCTTTTTATGTCACCTCTTCTTTCTTCCCTCATACTCTCTCGTTTGGTCAAAGGTCAGAGATCAAAGATCAAAGATCCAGTTGCAGGTTTGGCCTCACGGGGGTTTGTGTGTTTTCATTGTTGCATTGTTTCTGAACTGTACAGACTTCATCAATGTACTTGTCCCTATCAAACGAATGAAATTCAAACCATAATCCAATAAGTGAAAATACACGAGGAAAGAAACACCAGACAGTTTTCAGTGATGTGTCAGATGTTTAGGCTGTCGGCAGTAACAGCACAGTCTTAGTGCAGGAGCGTAAACGCTTTAAGGTCTATCAGGTAAATGTGGCATGTTTAGACAATGAATGCTGTTCGAGTTGTCTTCGGAGTACAATACAGACACAAACGCACACACACATGCATGCACGCGCGCACGCACGCATACACACACACACACACACACACACACACACACACACACACACACACACACACACAGTGAACTCATTAGACTCCAGACATCAGCCCCCGTAGTGGGATGATTTCTGTCCAGGACAAACTTCATCAGTTGCTGTGATGCAGATGCACAGAAGACATTTCATTCAATCTTACAGGCTCATCCTGTAGAGAGCTTGATTTCTGCATGGGGCGGCTCCCTCTGTTTGTGTGCCTGAACTAGAGCTGCACAATTAATTGAAATATAATGGAAATCACAATATAGCCAAGTGCAATATCAAAATCACTGGAGCTGAAGTTGTTTTGATGAAGGTAAAATGTGTCACATTGTTGTGCATTGTTAACACCATCAGTGTTGTCGTGCTACAGAGACGCTCCACCTGCAATATTCTCCAGAGGTAAAGGAACATGACTATTTCGTACAGGACCAACAAAAATCACATCCTCATTTAAATATTTTTTCAGTGAAAATAAAATGAAAAAACAACCATCCCAACTGAAATCACAATATCTGCCAAAATAATTGTAAAATGATTTTCTATGAATTGTTTTCATAGCAGTACGGTGGTTCAGTGGTTAGCACTGTCGCCTCACAGTGAAAAGGTTCTGGGTTCAAAGCACCTGTGTGGAGTAGCATGTTCTCCCTGTGCCTGCACGGGTTCTCTCCGGGTACTCCAGCTTCCTCCCACAGTTCAAAGACATGCCCATTAGGTTAATTGGCGAGTCTAAAGTGCCTATACATCAGCCCTGTGATGGACTGGCGACCTGTCCAGGGTGTATCCCACCCTCGCCCAATGTCAGCTCGATTTGCTCCAGCCCCCCCACAACCTTGCATGGAAAAGCGGTATAGATAATGGATGGATGTTTGCATAGCATGCAGCTCTAATCTGAATACATAAACATTATGAATCCCAAACATTCAGCCATTCATTTGGATTTCCTGTATTACATTGTGATGTTACACATACTACATATATATGTATACGTATATATGATATTGACTTTCTGATCATTTACCATTCACTGCTAAATACAATGTCCTAAAAAATAAAAATGGCATAAAATGCAAAAAAATGTGCCACTCACATCTACAGTGGACTCAGATCATGTTGTGACAGTTGGTGATGGATTTTGTGCTCATCTCCAACAAGCCTTTTATTTAAGGCAGAGGTCAGATATTGTTTCCATCTTTACCAGGATCACACATCATTTACAGCACAATTACAGCAGTGTGCTGCAGGGGTTAGAGCCTTCATGAAAACATTACTGGTCGAACAAACACAGCAAAGAGCACCACCTGCAGAAACTATGTTGGCAAAAATGTGACAGAAATAAGTTTCAGAGTTAACTGACAAGGGCAGCGCCAAAACTTCAAAGCAACAACCATTAAATCCAAAGATGGAATCAACTGAAAAAAAACAAAACAAATGTGTCTGATGAAGCTCAGGAGCTGTTGAAATCACAGTCTGTACCACTGTAGTTATCTGCCGAAGCCAGGCAAAGGAGCGCTGCCGCCATGACAAGGCTTGACGGGGATCTCAGGAAGCAGCAACACACAACAATCAATAGGCCAGCCTCGGAGGAAGAGCATGGGGGGGGCTAGACTTCACAACCAATCTCCTCTGAATGCATCAGAGCGCCTCGCTTTCCACCCTCACTCTAACATGGCTTCATCTAAGTGAGAGAAGTGCTAAAGAGGAAGAGCGTGGTGACAAGTTGTATGAAGAAAGGTAAAGCAGTGACAGAGAGGCCTTTGTGGAGCTGATCTGCCGAGAGAGCTGCAGCTCCACTCCTCTACTCACAGCAGGCTCTGCTACTCTTCCTGGTGGCTCTGTCACTTCCCCTCAGGATTTGTCTGTGTGTGTGTGTGTGTGTGTGTGTGTGTGTGTGTGTGTGTGTGTGTGTGTGTGTGTGTGTGATTCTATCCTTGTGAGAAGCAGCTTTAGACTTTTAGAGGCAGGACATGTTGGCTGGTCCTCAGTTTTTCAAAAATTCGAGGGTGACTTCAGGAGCAGGATGAAGGTTTCCCACCGTGCAGGGCAGCAAGGGTTAATGAACTGATGGTATCAGGGGTAATTAACACTTGGTCTACCTAAAATAATAAATAAGTCAAAATCCATCCTTTGTAACAGATCTTCAGAGCAGCTCATAATAATGCTGTCTGATAGATATGGTCGGGGTTTGGTTCACACAAGAGGTCAAATCTTTTTTTAAATGTGGGAGACCGCAGACATAACGACAGATTTAACTGAGTTATGTTCCTCCACATCCAAATTTTCACGTTGTCTGTCCATCCATCCCGTTCTCGTGGACACAATGTCCTAGTAACACCTTGATGGAACTTCTTCACATTTGGCACAAACATTTACTAGGACTCAAGGATGAAGTGATTAGGGTTAGGTGCTCAAAGGTCAAAGGTCAAGGCCAGTGTGACCTCCCAATACACAAAATTTCACAGAAATATTTTATATGACTCTGGATAAACAGGGATGTAACCTGAAACTAGTCAGTAAGAGTGGCGGAGGCACTCTGGTTAATTTTGTAATTGTAAGAGCGCACAAACCAGATCATTCAGTCCAGACTCAGGACCACACACTTGGCTTTTATACTAAACAACAAGTTCCAGGGACTCCCACAGAAACTTGTGATCAAGTGTGACTTTAGAGCAAAACAAACCTGGAGATGGACTGTCGTTGTCAGCTGATTACACTTGTGTTCTGCAACGAAAACTAAATACAACAAAAAAAAGAGGATGAAGTCATGGCTGAGAAGACAAATTGAATGTGGTTTATACATTGTAGTGCGAGCTGGAAGCAAGGCTGATGCAAGCTACTGCTACAAGCTAATGGTAATGTTTTTTTTACACAGGTGGAGGTGAGAGTGAAACCTGTTTTCACCTGTGTCTGTTTGTTGGCTTGTTTGTTTGTTTATCAGCAGGATTACACAAAAGACTGAATTGATTTGCACCAAACTTGTTGGAAGGATGAGTCAAGGACCAGTGACAAACCCATTACACTCTGGTACTGTTTAAAGAGGCGGATACAATAAGTTTTTAAAATCACCTTCCGTAGATGCACATTCTGCGACACTTTGCGTCATCTTTGGATCAGTTAATGAAGAAATCACAAATTTATGATGCGTACTGGGCACATGTGTAGGATTATTTAGCCTTACACGACATACACTAGTGATGATTGGATCTTCAAAAGCCTAAAAAAATGAATGAATTTTAACCGGAGCGTTGTTATGTTGCACTCATAAATGAATGTCAGTGAACTGAATCGATCCAAGATCAGACACGCCACTTGCTCTCATGTGCACCCTGAATGTCAGGCACACAAAGAGGGCCACTGATGTGGCTGCCATGATTTGTCCCAGTATGTCCAATGGTGTGGAGGGTCTTGTTGGACCTGGGTGGTGCACCAGTGGTCAGAGTGAATATCTATAGGTGATAAAAATGTATCTAACTTAATGAAAGTGAAATCTACCTTTCTCTCTCTTCTTTGTTTTTCTCTTTTTTTTCCTCTCCCCCTCTCTTTATGTCTTTTCAAATTAAAAGCCCCCCGCAGAGTTGGGTAGTTGCGACTTCATGACATCAAAGCAGCAGCAAAAATTTTGCAGCAACAAATACATATTGGGAACTCTGTGGTGGATTACTTTGGAATGGGAACTGTATATTTATACTATTTATCTTGCGGTCGTCATGATGCAGCCCCTTGCATTGTATTAATACAGGCTTGTTTTCAGTCTGAACATCACCGCATGACGTCAGCTAATTGATTTTCCCACTGTATGGCAGTCCTGTCTTCAAAAACAATTAGCCTCATTTACATCTAATTTGCATGAACAAATATGTTTTGGAGGAGAAATGTAACGCTGCCTGGGAGACCATTCTCATCAACGTAACTGAGAAAGGTTTATATTAAAGATGATGCTTAAAACTCGTCACTGCCAACACAAACATACATGTGTTTACAAAATATTCACTGTCACTATATTTGTTTTTCCTACAGTAATCACTCATAGCAACTAAAACATGATTATTTTTTTTTTGTGCATTTTTACCTTTGATTCAATAGTTGCAGTAAGAGAGAGACAGGACAGTCGGGGAGAGAGGATGGATGACATGCAGCAAAGGGCCGCCGGTCGGATTTGAACACGGGCTGCTGCGGTTAGGACTAAGCCTTTGTGGTACGTGCTCTACCAGGTGAGCCACCAGGGCGTCGCAGCAACTAAAACATGATCAAAACACTCGCTTAAGGTTTGAGAAAGAATGAAAAATTCAACATTGACTGGAAGCTCACAATATCATTGTTGCTGTTATTATTTATAACACAGGTATAATTGATTACAACAGTATATAGCATTGTTCCTGGTCTCCCTCTTCTTTCTTCCCCCTCTTTCTCTCCTTTCAAACCTCAAAACCTCAGTGTCAAAGTGCTGTGCTTTGTATGTTCAACCATCCACCCATCCTCTGCACACTTCCTGGATTGAGAGACAGTGCACACAATCAAACATGGTCAGCAAACATGTGAACATGATGTAAAGAGGTAGAACCTGGTAACACAGAGGATGATTAAATGAGTGTGTGTGTAAAGTCAGATGTACATGTGATGTACACCTCTGTTTGCCTCTGTGTTTGCTGTTGTGTAGCCCGGTGTCTGTGCAGCGACCTCTCTGCAGCAGGGCGCCACAGAGTTCAGTAGGTTGCTGTCAGTGACATGGGGCGCCGGCGGGTTCCCAGCAGTGTTGTCTCAGTACCACTCACCCTGGGGTGGCCTCTCCTAGATAATTACCCCTGTCACTCTGTCACTCCAATCTGTCCCCACCCAAACAACATCATCACCGTGACGATGGATAGGTTGATGCTACTAATCACCGGCTGCCCTCTGGATAACATGCCTCCCTGCCTCTCCTTCACATCACCTCCCTGCCTTTAGAAGCTTCTGTGTTCTGCATCCTCGCAGCAGCTCCTCTAGTTTGTATTTGCATAATTTTCACCCACTAATTGTAGTGGAGGATGACTGCGTGTTGGACGGTTATGGCTGTTGGAGGTGATTTTAATGGGGGAGACACCAGATAATGGTGGTGCCCTCTCGCCCCTGTTTGTGCCTGAGCCTCATTAGGGTGATCAGGGAGTGCCAGTCAGAGAGGGCTGCAGCTGGGGTGAGAGGGCACAACACAGCACACTTATTTATCTAAAGACGAGTGTCATGAAAATATTTCATTATGGTCTGTTGGCCTTCCAAAACTTTTTTTTTTTTTTAAGAGTAATGATGTTAAGAAATTTTTGCTCAGGGATTTTATTTGCTCAAACTGAAAATAGACTGGCTGATTCAGAGCATGTTCTGCTTTTGTCTGCTCATTAACAAATGCTTATTCTCATGTATTTATACAACATATATGCATGCCTTTCATTCACTTGTACTGTGAGGTATTCTTTCATAAAATATGAACTGAATGTGGACAGGAAGGTAAACAGAATGTAAATAACAGTAAAAACTTTTACATGCTTTTTTTCCCTAAATTTAAGAAACTTTTTATTTGCCTAAATATCACATCTTATTTTTCCTTTCAATTTTATTATAAAAAAATGAAAAACAAAAATAGGGGAGCTGAGTAATGGTAATTTTTGACATTTCTGTCTGTATCTTTTAAGCCAGTGAATTTAAAATGTGATACCAACTAGTTCCATGTGTCTGCTGTAAAATGGTGCAGGTGTTATCTCAGCTACACAAACAGAAAATGCATCATTTAGTCTCAAACAAGGACTGAAATGTTAAAGTTCACCTCATAGTCAGGGTTAGTTGTAACATATCCTGGGGTGAAATACAGAGGAGGACAAAGTCCACATCTCCATCACTGGAGTCAGAGTACAGATCCTAGAGGAGTAAAAGTCACAAGTTTCCAAAACTCAAGTAAAGAACAGATACTGGAAAAATATACTGAAGTACAGAAGTAAATGTACTTCATTACTGTTCAGCCTGGTGAAATGTAACATTATGACATAAGGATTATGACAAAAACTTGATATTGAAATCTTTTTATACAGCATTTAATGACTTTTTAACATAACTGGTGTGTGTGTGTGTGTGTGTGTGTGTGTGTGTGCGTATGTGTATGTGTGTGCACTTGTCTTATGATAAAATAAAGTTTTATCCATTTGAAATATTTTCCGTTCATGATGAAACTCTGTTGGGACTAATCAGTCTGTGACAGAGGACGTCAGTGGAGTAGGCAGTCCTTCAATGTGGCCTGGGTCACATTTGCGTTCACAATGCTAAAAGAAAGTGGTCTCATGTGGTCCACACCACCTCAGAATGTAGTCTGAATGATCACATCTCAAACGCGTTCTCAATGCATCGTGGATGCATTCACACCTAAGCTTAGAGCTGATCACTTGTGATCGGATAACCTGAGCTGGATGTTAATACCAGGTCTGAACAGGGCCTTAGTTACTGTCAGCTACTTCACAACTAAAACATTAGCACTGACAACTAGCACGAAAAATATCTACACAGACAAAATAAACATAAGTTTGAAAAGTAGAACTACAGAGCAGACAATGCTATTAGTAGACTGTTTTATCATTAATAATATTGTATGGAGATATTTTTGGCCCACCACTTTGGTCCAGACTGAAACATTTCCAAAACAATTGGATGGATTGAATATGGTACATGTCCACTCACTGATCCTAAGATCTCGTGCCACCAGCGACATTTAAGTTTTTTTACTAAAATATATCTTATTACTGGATGTATGGGGCTCAGAGACTGGATCCTACTGGCTTTTCCTGTTGGGCCGCCAGCAGGTAAATGTTTTCACTGTTTCTGTATAATATCTCAAAATCTTCCATGTGTTGACAGCTGAATCATCCTGAAATTTTAAGCTTCCTCATAAGATGAATTGTACCAGCAGAACATTTCTAGCACCATCATCGAGTTAGTACTTTGGTTTAGGACCTCCTACCTGCAACACTACTGACATTCCCATATCAGCCTCAGCTGTGCTATCTGTTTCGTGCTAAATTAGCAAGTGTTAGCATGGGCATTCTAACATGCTAAACTAAGATGTTGAACATGATAAACATTATACCTGTTAGCAGGTATTAGTATTGTCATTGTAAGCATGTTACTTAGTAACATCATCATCATTTAGCTCAAAGCTCTTATTGTTTGACACTTGGAGGCATTGAAACAGACGAAACACAATATCCGAGGCTAATGAGACTCCGAGGCTAACTGCTGTGCTGGACTAACTAGTCAGTTAACATCTATTGAGATGCTGCGACTGCGATCTGCTAATATCTAACATTGCTCAAAAAGAAACAAAACATTCATCTGTGTGGAGTTTCTTCCTTATCTTTGTTCAAGAGTGTGGTATTGCATTATTACCATTATTTTTTCATTGCACGTTTAGATGTTGTAATGCTTTCCCTCAAAACCCTGCCCTCTTTCTCAAATCCCTAGCTCTTGCTCAAAACTGTTTGAATGCGCTCAGATACTGTTGCTCCACAAATGTGCTGTGCTTCAGTTTGAGTCCTTCTCCTCGCACTCTGGATCTCAGATTTCTGCTCTTGTTTTTGGGTTTTTGTAAAATGACATTGTCATAAATTTAAGAGTATCAGATCAGAAGCTTCTCTGACTGGAAAAGGACAAGGTTAAAGCTGTCTCCAAACCCAGCAAAATCTATGAGTTGCATGGAGTGTAACGCTAGGAACACACTGCCTGCGTTGCATGTGCGTGGCGGCTGCTGACCTACTGCAGAGAAGCACGCATGCTTGAAGGTTACTGAAATGTTGGATTTCTTTTCATTCTAAATTAATTTCTGATTTCGTTTTGACAGAAGACATCATTAAAATTTCACTGTCTCCACATGCATTTAGATCATGCCACGCAGCCGCAAGGCATGCCTTGTGTGTCCTCCTGGACTAATTATTTAGAGAGTAAGGTAGCTTGAAGGGAAGATTGTAACAGTGCATCAAATACATGAATGAGCAATTAACTGATTCTGTGCCAGCTACTGTACAAGGTTCAAAGCCACCAAATGCTAAAGCACATTCAGAGATTCTTATACGCAGGATTACATCGAATGTCGAGCACGTTGGATGTGTACTGGATTTAGCTGTGGAGGCTCCCAAACCAGCCCCAGCCTTCCTTATGACCTGTCTTACTGGCACAGCGTTGAGCCAGGACCTGGTCTGAAGTTGTCCATCACAGAGGCAAATCCAGCAAGAAATCAAACAAGAGAGCACCAAGGGTCACCATAAAGGGGAAACTGGCTCTGAGATCCTGAGACACTCACAAAATGTATTCTGCCTTCCCTGTTTAGTTTGGCAGATAGGTAAACAGTTTTCCAAATGAGGGACAGAGGCTTGTAGGTTCAGGCTGTTTGTTTCTTGCCTCCCAAATGAAGGTACTGTAAAAAGGGATATGTTTCCTGAACTCTGTAGAAGCAAAGTTAGAACTGCTGACTTGTCAATGCTAGTCCAGTCTGCTGCTCTACATTGACCAGCTAAGGCATCCTGAAGGTGTCAAACCCAAACTCAAATTCTCAGTTGAATTTTTTTTTTTTAGGCTTTTTGTGCCTTTATTGATAGTGTCAGTGGATTTAACAATACAGCCACCACTAGGTAAAAAGATGCATAGGAGGAGAGGGCAGCACACTCCCCGACAGGTATAATACAATGCCCTGCTTGACCACCTTAACTTCCACCTTACGTACTCTATTGTTCTGGCTAGGCACAATCCTAACAATAAGTCCAATTGACCACTCACTTCCTCTAGCCTGGGAGTCCTTCAGCAGTACAAAATCTCCCTGTAGGTTACACCTCTCAGAATGCTACTTTTTTCCTGGGTTGAAACGTCATCAAGTATTCTTGTCTCCATCTCCTCCAGAATACATCGGCAAGGCTTTGAACCCTTTTCCAGTGTTTGTTGGAGAGGTCATTGACATCAAAGTCCCCTTCAGGTGCAGACAGTGTATCCGCATACTGTGTCAACAACATTAACGGAGTGAGAACTGTAGGAGCTTTGGGGTCAGATGATATGAGAACCAATGGCCTCGATTTCATAATGGCAGTGACCACCGCCATCAGAGTACCTCATGTGTCAGATGGGATGTGTTCATCTTGAGTAGAAGGGCATCCAGAATGTGTCGTGCGATGCCAATCATCCTTTCCCACAGTCCACCCATGTGGGAAGAGTGGGGAGGTTTGAAGATCCAAGTACATTTGTTGTCCTGAAGATATGTCTTCAGATCAGGGTCCTCTGTGTTGAGGTTGAGTTCTTTACAGGCTCCAATTAAATTTGTACCCCGATCCGATTGGAGCATTTTAATGGGTCCTCTAATTGCAGTGAAGCATCTGAGGCCATTGATGAAGCTTGCAGTGGTCAATTTTCCATTTTGTCTTTGATGAAGTCTGCCAAAGTTCAAGACAAGGAACTGTGTGAGCCGGATGTGGAGCTAGCTTGGATTTTCCCATGACAAATCTTACATGACACTTCCCTGTTGTAGACACAGTTTTCAAGTAGGCGACAGCAGCTATAACCATGTTTGAGGCATCTGAAAAAACACAAAGCTCCCTGTATTGTGTCTGTGTAGCCCAAGTAACAGGAATGTAATGTCTTAGGATCTCAAGCTGCCCCAGGTCTTTCATGGAGTCTCTCCAGAGCTTCCATTGTTCCTGCTTTACTGTTGGAAGTGGAGTGTCCCAATCATACTGTTCGACAGAGAGTTCTCAGAGAGGGTCGAACAGGCTGTTCACCATAGAAAGAATACCTTTGTTGGTCAAAGGCTTCTCCTCTTGGGACACACAGAAGGTAAAGCTGTCTGTCTCGAGTTTCCAGCTGAGACATAGACTTCTTTGAAGGGACAGCGGTTCCACTCCCAAATCTAGGTCCTTCACATCCTTAGCTCGGTCTTCTGGAGGGAATGCTCTCAGAGTGAACCAAGTTCTCTCTGAGACACAAGGCCAGCTGATTTTCCAAGCAACAGGAGTCATAGCAGAGTTAGCATGGAACAGCTAACTCTGTGAGGAGAACAAAGGAGATAACAGCAAAGCAACACAGCCAGACAGGACTTTACTCCACCAGGAAGCCTCTCAACTCACTGGACTTTACAACAACACTGGAAAGCACCTCTTTGTTTGTTCCAAGGACTGGGTAACGTTAACTGACTGGGCCTAACCTCTCCCAGCACAGCATAGCACAGCATAGCTAAGCAGCAGAAGTCTTAACTTTGTTAATGTACTTATTGATTGATGTCTTGATGATGTAATGTTTGCTTAGGTTGTGGTCAGTCATATAGTTAATCGGGTACTCGTATGTTCACACACATAGTAGTACGTCTCAGTTCTAGAAACTGCATGAAGCTAACCTCCTCCCTCTAACCTGGTACCTTTAGATTACATGAGCTAGGCTAACAAAGAAACTCACACCTTCCCTCCCACACACTAGGTGGTCTCAGCGGCCATTCTGAGTAGTTACTTTGTTTACCGCCATCTTGTGTAGTCTTCTTTGTTCAGGTCATGTGGTCACAGTGATCACTTTGAATCGGCCATCTTGCCTTTGTTTGTGTCCCCACAGACACACACACATACCCCTACACACACACATACACACACCTGTATGTACTAGATTAGACATTGTGCTTTACTCTGCTCCATTGTAAATAAATGCCTTTAAGTATAACTATTGGTGTGTTTAATGTTGCACAAGCGTGAATAGTGCCAACCTCTACTTTGTAGAATTCCAATCCTTCAATTTTAACTTACTGTTGATATGGTAATTTGGTTATACTTAGTAAACTCAAATTGTTCATCAGAGTTCCAGATTAATGGTAATAAATTGAGACTGAAACCATATTGGCTATTTTGCCTATTAGTTTAGGCTGGTGCCCCGAGGACTTTCATTAATTTTAAAGTTATTATTTAACATTAATATTTTTAATATTAATATTTTTTTAATTTATGATAGCCAATAAATTGATAGACAACCGAAATCCAACATATTTGCCGTCCAGCTCATGAGATAGAGCTCAGACCCAACAGCAGTCAGATGTTGATGGCATCTGTTCCATCGTCCATGTAGTAACTGCGCATGACAAACTCTCTTGCATCAGCACTGGAGTCTGCTGCTTGCAGGGAAGCTCGTCGTAGGCAGTAAATGGCAACTGCTGGCGATGGACTGTTGCCAAATACATGCACTGTCATGCGACACTCTTTCACTGGTTTCCCTGGTAAAACATCTATTGCACGTCTGCTGTAACTGCGACTGGTTCTCTTTGTAGAAGCGCATCAGACTTCCAACAAGGGTATTGTTCAGATCAGGTCCACTAAAAAGCATGTTGTTGAGAGAAACTCCTTCATGTTTGGCACTGGAGTCGAACACTACTCTTATCAGGTCTGGCTTGCAAGGATGGTAAACACCAAATAATGGGAGGTACCAACACCTTCCTTTAGTGGTGGAGCTGGCTCTGCTTGCTTGGCGTCAAACATCTTTTGCATAAAGTCGATGAAATCTGTTCTCATCTGTGGTTTCTTGTCTAACGTACGCCGTAGGGATGACAGATGCTTTACGGCTTGAGGTCTATTATTTGGAAGACGGTGCCGTGGTGACCGAAAAGGTAAGGGGGGGAACCCAGGTGTTTGAACTATCCTTGTACATTTGTTGATCCAGCGTTTGCAGGAAGAGCTTATCTTCAATTGACAGAGCAGGTTTATCATCGTGCTGCGTTCTCTGAAACACATGGCTGCTAAGATCATCTGTCTCTCTCTCCAGGTGAAGCGTGGAGTTTTGAAGACTCAGGTCTGGGTTTGACAACTGCCTCTCTTTGATCTGAATGCTCCTCTTACATGGACTCAAGAGTGAAGCTCGTCCATTTTGTAGGATATTGGTCTTGTAGACACTGATGCTGGCTGACTTATGTGCCGCCCCAAGACACGTCTCCCACAATGACCCAACCCAAGGTAAAGACGTTGAGCATATGGTTCATTGTGGAGTCCATTGTATTGTTCCCTGACCTGCTGCACGCATGAATGAATGTCTCTGCCAAGGAGGAGGAGAATTTCAGCATCTGGATCGATCTGGAGACCTGCCCTAGGGTTATTGATGTAGGTGGCTCTGATTCTCTTTGCTTATGCAGCTGACTGCGGTCCAACCCATTTGGAAAGCAGGTCTTGCTTTTCTTGAAGTGACAGACTCAGATCCTAAACTGCACTTTGGAAATATGTTTTCCACGTCCAGTAATTTTCTGGTTGGTGATCAAATTTCAGCAACCCAGAACTGACCATCTCTCGTCGCATCAGATATTTTGCTAGGTCTGGAGGTCTGGGTGTTGATACATTGAGATGAGGATAGTAAAACTGACTATTGTTCATTGATTTCCCTCGATAGGGACCGTAGTTCCAGCTGGTAGGCTCCCTCTTTGGGCTTAAAGCACGGCTGCACTGTGGTATAATCCTTCGTGCCTCATGTGTTTAAACTCCTCACTGCTATACTCACTGCACTGGTAACCACTCGGTTCTTTGTTGCTTAGTGCTGCTTCATTTGTGTCCATGGCTGGCTGTGGCACTGATGAAGCTATGGGCTCAGGAGGATTTACCTGAAGCATCTATAGATCAGAGTTTAATTCTGCGTGTTGCTGCACATATTTGTGTTTGTTGAGCTGGGTTACTAGGTGGCATCTCGTCCAGTTGGGGCTGTTGTGGGTCTCCACTTTCTTGCTTGGATGCTTCCCGAGCTTGAGCCTCAGCTAGTGCTGCCGCAGCTGCTTTCACTGATTTGAGTCCATGTTGGTCGGCGTCTAGGTCAGCTTTTCTTTTTAAGCTGTTCAGCTTGTTGTTTCAAGATGTTTGCTTCTTTTTGCGCAAAGGAAAGTTTCACTTGGGCAGCTTCAGCCTTCGCTCGTGCCCTGGCGGCAGCAGCGGATGATGATGTAAGCTGACTGGAGCGTGATAAACCTTATACTATTGATCTAGCTTCCAGTGTATCTTTGTATCTTTGGTTCCTCTGCAGAAGTTGCCATGCTTGATGAGCCTTCTCTGATGCTTGAAACACTTGCAACTATAGAGCAGTTCGTCTGTTTCCCAGCAGAGTGTGATGAGAAGGATGCCTTTTTACTATTCTGCCCTCCCTGAACATTGTATTTAGTTTGGCAGATAGGTAAACAGTTCTCCAAATGAGGGACAAAGGCTTGTAGGTTCAGGCTGTTTATTTCTTACCTCCCAAATGAAGGTACTGTAAAAAGACATATGTTTCCTGAAATCTGTAGAAGCGAAGTAAGAACTGTTGACTTGTCAATGCTAGTCCAGTATGCTGCTCTGCTGCTTTGGCACTCTACACTGACCAGCTACGGCATCCTGAAGGTGTCAAACCCAAACTCAAATTCTCAGTGGATTTAACAACACAGCCACCACTAGGTGAAAACATGGATGCCGGGAGAGGGCAGCACAAAGTGGATTTATCTAAAGGAAAGGAATCAGGTCTTTTAGTAGACCCCTGGACTTGAATACACAGCTGGCCTCACCCATGGGATAAAGTTTATTGGCAATATCTGTCTTTTGGATCTGTAAAGACCACCTTATGGGGTTCTGGATCCAGGTTACTCATGTAGCATGAACACCACAATTTAGAAATTGCTCTCGTTGAAAGGGGGCACCAGTCCTCAGGGAGGACAACAATAAATTACTTAATTGATTAATGTTAACAGTCTCATATCAGAAGCCATGATTTCTCGATTCAATGGATGTCCAGTCTCTTCTTCAAAAGAACACAACAGGACAACACCTGAGTGTAAATAAAGAAGTTTAATAACTAAACTACTATCTACAGAGTAAATGCAATGTGTCCTGTTATCACAGTGACGGATTCTGCCGGTGTCTCTCTGGTGGAGTTTGCCAGGAGACTTTCTGTCTAGGGAACTCTTGATTTCTGGCAGGCTTATCTGCAGGCAGTCGTGGGAGATGTGTTATCTGCTGGCGTCTCTTGCGGATTGAAGCGACACTAATGCACTCAACTCTTACCTGGAGCATGTGCTAAGATAGCACAAGCTAAGAGCTTGGAGCTCTTAGCAATGTGTGACTTGATTACAACTTTTTTATCCCCAGGGGGCTGTTACAAGTTTCACGGGCATTACCTGTCTTCTTCTGTGTTTCAACTTGGAGAAGAGAGTAATTTTTCACGTAACTTTTGAATTGTTTAATTGTAGTTTACTTATAAACTCACACATCCGTCTTCCACTATGGTCATAAAACATTCAAATAAAACAACATATACACCTAATGGCACTAATAATGACGGACAGGAATAATATAAGTGTGGATTTCATATTACATCCTTCAAACCTGGAATTAATCATAAAACAAGTCGTTAACTGATCAAACATAATAACATTTCCTAAAGCTAATAGTCTATAAATGTGGATTACACAGCAGTTCTTTAACTGTAATACTAATAGTAATAATAAATACATTCTGGATGTCATGTAGTGAGTGTTACATTGTGTGAAGGATGTTGACAGTATGGTCACATAAAAGACATTGTCTTAAAGTCTACATGTTACATTTCAACCATCTCACCGGATAGAAGTTTGGGATTGACCTATTACATAGAAACATCACATGCTTTACAGAACAGTTAGATATTTAATTTCATATTCTTCCTCAGATCTGTGTCTGTGAAGAGTGTTCTGCTGGTCACTACCAGGATTGGAATGAGGGTTGTAGATTATGACTCTTATCTAGAGAGGGACAGAGGAAGGGAGGTTGGTGTGTGTGTGTGTGTGTGTGTGTGTGTGTGTGTGTGTTACAGTAGCTCACCTGGTTCAGTGGCTCCATCTCTCTCCATTGTCACTGTCAAAAATAAATAAAACTTTTAAAAAAGACAAAAGGTATGAAGTGAACTATCACATGAGTCAAAGAAAAGCAGCAAAGTCTCAGAAGACAATATGAGGATTGTTTGACATGTTTAACATTTTTCTGATTAATTGATGGTTTCAGTGTGTGTGTGTGTGTGTGTGTGTGTGTGTTCATGCATGGCACAGAGAGGCCAGGGTTTACACCTTAGTGATAATCAGTCCTTTCAGTGTTATTTGTCCTATATAAGAAACAAACAAATATCATTAGACAGAATCTTATTTTTACAGACTGGAGATTTTCCCTATGCTCTCCAGTTTGTCTGGTGTCCATTCGTTGATCCTCCTGAGCTGACCCTTTGACACATGATCTGGTTGAGTGTTTCTCTGACATGGTAAAAACATGGTCTGTTTGTGAGAGAAGGGTCCTTTGTCTCAATTTGATAGTTTTTATGGTGGGAAGAGTAAGTAGGTATCAATTTTGGGTCCATACCTCTGCATGCCCTTACAATGAACTTCTTTAATGGCTTGTGACTGATGCCAGTCCAGGTATGTCCACTACACTCGTTTCCAACTTAGTCCTGCTCTTGAGATGCTGTACCCGGGCAGACAGCCTGTACCTCTATCCCCTCACCTGACCCTCTGATCCACATCACCCCAGGCATTCAGAGGATGTCTCTGTCCCAGTCAGGGACCCAACAATGCCCAAGCTGCCACACTGAAGCTCAGTCACACTGATGAACTATTAAACAGCAATAACGACAGACATCACCACACAGGTGTCTACCGGAGATGAGACAGACCATATACCACTTCCTTAAACAAAATGGTGATCTTAATCAGCTGGTGTCGTGGTTAAACACATTGTAGCAATCACAGACCATCTGGTACTGGTCTCAGTGATCACACATCTCTTTCCTGTCACAGAATCCCTGCAGCTGAAATGAGCTCCTTCTAATGTCACAAATCATTTCTGGTTCATGATCATTGAAAAGAATCTGAGTAGATGTTCTTAGTTGAGACCTGGTTAAACAGCACTACTGGTGTAGCAACACAAATAAAAAGTAGTCAGATGAGTGCAGAGTAGATGTGTTTTTTTGAGCTCCTCACAGCACACTAAGTAATATCAATTGATCAATTCATTATCAGCATTTGACAATTTCTTTTATCAAACTTTGACTGGTTATCTTCCTCTACACCACCGAAGAATGGTGCATAAACATCTCGAGTAAAACTGCATGGGGCAGAAAGGGTCCTGCACGCCAGCTAACCGACGCTGTGGCTAACGTTAGCTGTGTTCAATCCAGCAAGACATTTCAAGACATGTCAGCAGCCGAAGAGGAAGATGAGCTTCCACTCATCTGGCAGAAAATGTCAAACAGAGTCTTTTGTCCCCCCAGCAAGTCTCAACGGGAGGCTAGCCAACACCGAGAACCAGGCCGCAGATCACGAGCGGCATATTCACGCTGTGGAAACCTCAGTTGCTGAGTTACAGCAAGGAAATAAAAAAAATATGGCCCAAGCTTTCAGATCTGAAAGAGATATACAGACGCAATAACATCAAGATTGTCGGCATCTCGGAGGGCAAGGAAAAGGGGAGGCCCACCTAGTTTGTCTCCAACCTGAATCCCTAAGCTGCTAAGGGATAACAACTTCACCAAGCCGGTCGTCATCAACAGGGCGCACCGCATACAACAGCCCAAACCACCAGATGGCTCCAAGCCCCGCACCATAATTGCCTGGGTGCATTTCGCACAGGAGAGGGAAAACATTCTGCAACTCGGCTATCTGGACCCAAATTTAGATACGCTCTCCTCTGCTATCTGATCATAGCCCTGTCATTCTCAACCTCCAGCTGTCCCTCTCCAGACAAGCTTACAGCTGGCGTTATGTAATTCCAATATAATTCCAGCCGTTTCTCGCAGTTCCTCGAGACCACACAACGGTGAGGTGAATGATTCAACACTGTGGGAAACACTCAAAGTGTATATCAAATTATTTCTTACAAAGCTACACTGAAAAGAGTCTGGCGAGGTTGTTTAAAAGAGAATGAGTGAGAACTACTAGCTGTTGAACAGGCTTACAAAAACTCTTTGCTCCAAACATATTAAATCAACATTTTAGCATTTCTCTCCACAGTTCGTCTGTAATGACACTGACCTGGGTGGATTCACATCATTTAAATATATTACTCTTGAGCTCAAAGCAGCATTATCAGTGCTGATCATAACATTATATCCACCATCAGGAGATTGATCACTATTTCTACACACTGTTAAAAAAAAAAAAAATTGACAGCTGTGGTTGCCAGAATAATATTGTAAATATATGGTTACCATGTTTTATGGTAAAACATTTTAAATTGAAACTGCTGTAATTTACAAAATTACATTTTAAACTGGTCGGCCTGATGGTAACGTCAGAGGTGCATCAGGCAGAAAATCCTTGCAGGTGGTCTCAGCTGTGCATAATTCTGTCATTTCTCAGAACACATATTTGTAATATCTAGCCTACGTGTACTAATAATAGAATGTGACAGATTAGTTGTCAACTCTTTGAAACTGAAAGAGTAAAGATGGGAAGAGGACAATTAGGTTGTTTTTAATTTTAATTTTAATTTTTAACACTTTAAGGATTACTGCATTTCCTTATTAGAAAAGAACACATGTACCAATATTTTCAAACAAGCTCTTGCAAATGAGGAAATAGGCTACAGGTGTAATGGGGTGTGATAGGACCCAATTGCAGCACAACTAAACAGATGGATAGTTGGTAATGACTTTTATTGAGAAACCAGCAGAGAGAACAAACACAGGTGGTGGGTATTAGGGGTCGAGGAATGGATGTGGGGCTCGAGAGCCGGGGGTCAGGTGAGTGGAGCGAGGTGACTGAGCTCACACACACAGGGGAAAGTTCGTGGACCCGAAGGCTGGGGCTGGCGGTGCCGAGCGTTAGGGAGCAGGCTGGAGACGTTGTCGAGGGAACAGGAGGATCAGAACCAGGTAAGAAGTCGGCGGGGAAGACGAACCAGGAAGGAGCAGGCGAGCAGGTAAACGGAATCAGACGAAGGATCGGGAAAGCAGCAGGGAAACACTCACATTGCGACGGCGGAGCTGGAGAATGCGAAACAGCCACAGGGACAGGCAGACAGGGACCAGGAAGCGTACAGGCAGAACTCGTGGTCAGGGACAGAAGGCTGAGGTGTTTACCAGGGCAGAGACGAGGCAGGATGGTCAGGGACGAACAGAGTCGAAATCAGTCCGGAGATCAGTGCTGGAAAGTCTAGCATGATACTGAGAACAATCTGGCAAAGAGCAAGTGAACCAGGGATGTATATATACTGGCCTGATTGGAGCTAGAGTGCAGCCGGGGGCAACAGGTGAGGACAGCGAGGCTGGTTAGAAGGTGTGGCAGAGGACTCTGGGCTTCACACGAAGACGGGATGTTTTTTTTCCTATCCACTTTAGTGCCCTTCTCTGGGTTGATGCAGAAAAAACATCTCAGGAAATAGAAGAAAAACAGACAACTTATTCTGTCCTCAACATGTGTATGTTTGTACAAGAATCGACAGACAGCTAACAGCCTTCCAAGAGAAATTCTACAAAAGATAATAACAATTACTGAATGCTATTTAAACAACACAATATGTGACCAAACATGAAATTACAAATACCACATTCAAGTGATGTGTTAACAGCTGTACATAACTTGTAAATAATGTACATTAAGTTCACCAGCTTATAGAAACAATACTGATATACACGCAGCAGAAAGCTGAAGGGAGCTGAAGCTGCACTCTGACCACATGTAACTTGTCAACTACATGATTTCCTGATTGTCTTCTCTGAGCTGTGACCTGGCTGCATCACATGACTAAAACAACCAATGAAAAGAAAACAGCATTAGAAAGGAAAGCATTGTGGATTACTCACAAACGAACACTAGGGGGAGAAATACTAAAACTAAATACAAACTTATACAGAGCATTATACAACTGCATTAATGATCAATTCGCTTCATTAATAACAACATTCATATTAAAAAATCTTTTATTCAACCTATTATTTTAAAGCCTCAGAGGTGATCTCACGTGGTTTCACTAGATATGACATTTAACCTGAATATTCATATTAATAACAAGAATGACTTAGAAAGAGAGAGTGAATTTACTGGAAAGCCTGAACTTGCCAACATATAAATGAAGCCATGTAGACTTAGTAATAACAGCACAAACATTGATAATGTCTGAGTAATCAAATGACCTTTTTCTGAGCCTCAACCTCAACAAAGACTAAAAGGGTTTAACGCAAAAGTGATTCCTGGATGGTGAGACAGAAACGCTCTCTGATATTATCATTTGAGCCATACAGTTGTGACTGCTTGATTTGAACATTTCAACAATACTTGGTCATTTGCTTCAAATACAGCTGCTATCTCAGTGTATTCTGTAATTAAAGCACAGAACAAATCAAATATTGTGCAGAAAGTTGGTCCCAACACTCACATCGATACTGTATATGGGCACACTGGGTACTTTTATTTATGGTTGACCATGCTAGCCTGTGTAACAGGAGAGAAATTTAGTTGTTCTTAACCCTTTGAAACTTATTTAGGAATTTATATTTAATGGCGGTGCCTCCATTTAACAGGAAAAATATGAAATATTGATTTTAATTCCCATTAAAAAAAAATTCTCTTTTCTTGATATTCCCCTTTTAACTCAAAACGTAAAGGTAAAAATGTAAATACCTTAAAGAGATGCAAATATGACACAAAGACAATACTGTAAATTCAAATGAAGAATTTATATATAAAATTATAAAATGCACATATAATGTGTTTCAAAACACTCTGAGATTAGGTTGTGAGCTGACTACGCTACTCTTTGTTCACTGTAAACAAACCTGTTTGAATTTTTGCTTATATCTCTCTTTTTTTTAATCCCTTATGAACTGTTGTGTTTTTTTTAACACAAATTAACAGATTTTATTATGACATTTTTTTTTTTTAGTATATTTTTTGGGCTTTTATTGCACAGGATAGTAGAGAGAGACAGGAAATGGGGAGGAAGAGAGAGGGGGAATGACATGCAGTAAAGGCCGTTCGATGCAGGACTCGAACTGGGGCCGACTGCAGCGAGGACTGTAGCCTCTACACACGCCTGCTTAGACCACTACGCCACACAACGCCCCAGATTTTATCATGACATTTTATCTCCATTTAATATCTTATTATCTTAATTATTTATTAACAATCATTCCTCTGAAATATAGTTTTTTAGACTGGGCTACATAATTATATACTGTATATACACAGAAATATACGCAGTGGTCTACCAAAGGGGAGATGTTGGAACAGAATGTCTAATGTAGAGTACAAGTCCTGGAGGGTGGGCAGGTTGGCAGCAGGTGAGTCCACAGATTTATTGTCACTGAAAAGTGAGGCAGCTGCCTTTTACAAAGTCAACAAACTGCCTTATCTTTATTTGTGACTTTGCCATCCATGGAGTAGAACCCAAAATACTTGCACACGCTGCTCTCAGATGTTTTGATGTTGTGATTATCCGCTCAGGACAACTCTTCTTCCTGTTGTCCTCCATTTTCATAACAAAACAACACTGCATTATAATTAGCTCAGTTTACTGACAGGTCAATAGGGCATTCAATAGGTCAAGCTGACAGAGTACCCTTAGCTGGATCACAAGGCAACTACTGCTTCAAATAGTTTGATGCGCTTATAGAGACTGCAGCCTACATTGCGAACAGCATTCATTTGTCATTACAGCTTAATTTATGATAGCCAATAATTGATAAACTACCGATGCGCCAACAAAATGGTGCCTCGTGTGTGAAGTTTAGTACCAATGCCCAAAAATGGGACTTATGTTTGATTTGAACATTATAGAACTATGGATATAATAAGGATCTAACCAGATAAATGGCAAACAAAAAATGTATTAAAATAAAGAAATGCGGTCAAAGAAGCATATGAGTGAGTTTTTATTAATTCAGTGAATAATTGTGTGTTTACTTCATAATTTATATGGCTACGCCAACACAAATAGTTCCACAACTGGACTAAAGCATGGCATTCAATAGGTAACCATAACTAGTGGTCAGTTTTATCATAATTTACTTCAGTTTCATATTGATAACTCTATATATAACTGTCAACACTGATTATTATCAATATACCACTGAAGCTGTGTATGAGTCTGAGAAGGTGAATAAACTCAGTTTAAAGCTCCCATATAGTATAAAAGTAGATGTCTTTGTGTTTTTTGATTATAAAGCAGTTCTAGTTTTTGTCCACTGTGGTGGTCTGTAGCAGCCAGGAGAGTGAAGCAGGGGCAGTGGACTCCACCACTCCTGCGTTGGACCTGGACGCTGAAACAACGTGGCCTCATTGCTGCCAAATGATCCAGGCCCAAGGTTCTATCTGTTTGGCCCATTTCAGTGCCTATTGGTAAGTTTCACCAAGCTACAGTCATAGGCTACACTCTGTTTCCTCAGGTTAACTTGGCCGTGACAGTCAGCCAATCAGAAAAGAGGCTCTGAGCCTCTCTTCTGATTGGCTGACTGACAGAAAAGGCGTAGTTCTTGCTAAAGATCCAGAGAGAAGCATGGCAGAGATGTACATCTCCATTGAGATGGTTTTTGGTTTGTAAAACCACAAATATATCTTATAGATATCAAACGTCAAGTAAACACTGGAAAAGTGTAAAATAAGTGTGTTTACCCTCCTGATGTTTGACAGAGAAGGAAGTATAGATTGAAGTACACCACACACACTTACACACACACCAAACTTATTTATTAAAAGAGAGCAGGGGGTGGGGGTGGTATGTGTGTGTGTGTGTGTGTGTGTGTGTGTGTGTGTGTTTTTGTGTGTGTGTGTGTGTGTGCGTGTGTGTGTGCGCATAAAGGGGGGATCGATGGCTGTTCCCCCAGCCTCAGTCAGCGGAGAGTTAAAACGCAGTTAAACTCCTGCCGAGCGGACGCTCTCCCTAACCAACCAGCCTCACTCTCATTGATTTTTTATTTAGCTTCCAGCAGTGATATGTCTTCCAATGCACAGAGAACACACCAAGCCTCCACAGCTTGTCAGCACATAAATCAGGTCCTACTGAGCCTGGCCTGCCCAGTGTGCAGAGAGCAGTCTGTTAACAGAACTAAACTCTTACTTAGTCCAGAGGTGAACGCAGAGCTGCACAACCAAGCTCGGACAGCAAATCAACCGCTCCGCACTGCCAGGGTGAGACAACGCCTCAAAACGCCTTTGCATTCATTTATATCTGTTTGTATGGAGGCAGAAGATACAATAATGCAGATAACACTTGACCATCATCTATGTTAAATCTGACATGTTGCTGCTGTAGAAGTAGAACAGACAACAAACACAAAACAGAAGAAAACGTGCATTTCCAGATTACATACTACGTTGTACAAAAATGAAAATTAATGCATTGGAAATGATCCACACTCTGACAGATGTTAAAAAAATCAATCAGGGGGCGTCGTGTAGCGTAGTGGTTTAAGCAGGCGCCCCATGTGTAGAGGCTACAGTCCTCGCTGCAGTTGGCCCCGGTTCGAATCCCGCATCGGACGGCCTTTCGCTGCATGTCATTCCCCCTCTCTCTGCCTCCCTGTTTCCTGTCACTCTCCACTGTGCTGTCCATTAAAGGCATAAAAAGCCCAAAAAAATA
>NW_019525658.1:530699-595600 GCF_002814215.2 Seriola lalandi dorsalis
TCTATCGTGTCCCTCGTGTAGTAATGACAGTAAGAAGTCCTGCAGCTCAGTGCAAGCAAAACCAAGAACCAGCTGGTGGATTCACAAGGAGCAAAACCTCCCCCCACTACACCTGTGAGCATCCAGACGGTGGACATCAAGATTTTCTTTGTCATTTTATGCCTTTGTTACTAAAGCCATGCTGCAGGTAATAGTCAGCGCCTCAGGGCCGGGTTGTGCTAGAGAAGAACTAGTTCCTACGATGATTGCTTTATCAAAGTGCTGTTCTGCAGCCACAGTCAAAGGTCATCACAGACAGGAAGGAGCCCTGTTCAAATAAACATGGGGATAAGACTGCACACTTTAAGACAGTGTCCTGGAAGACGTTGCATGTAAAGTGACAGAAACAGTGTATTGCCCTGAAGCTGTTTGACCTGATGAAATATATTGGCAACCCCAAAAGTCCACGATGGCAAATAATGAAACAGAGACATTGTGCAGTTGAGTCTAAACAATAAGTTGACTGATTAATAATTTGTGAGAACATTAACTGGCAATTTTTTTTGATAATCCATTTATTGTTTTAGTTGTTTATCAATCCACCTGACATCATGGACAAAAACCACAGTACAGAATCACCAGCGCTCTGCTTTCATCTCTGAAAAGTGTCTGTGAACACCGACCATTTAAATTTTGAGGACTCTGACCAAAAGTTGTAAAAGCACTCAGTGTCCACTCCAGAGACCAATTTACAGTCCAGTCCCTGCAGCGGTGCTCCTGGCTGAGCGAGGAGCTCCATCCATCATAACAAGCAGTGCTTGTGGGTGGGAAGACAGTGAGGGATCATGTCCTCGTAGCTGCAGTAGAGACTCCTACTGATTTGTCAGGGTGCCTGTGTGGGGGGGTGGGAGAGTGACGCTCTTTATAGGCAGGAGAAGAAGAAGCAGCTGGCAGACAAGAATAACTTCAGAGTGTTTGAGCTTTATGACCTTTGGGAAAAAATATAACCAAAGGTTTTGAGATCTGGATGAAAGCTCGGAAAGCTACTATCTATAACTTTTAAGTCATATCATTTTGTTTCATTTGAATAGTTTTCATTCAGCATGCTCATAGTCATACTGCAAATAAATCTTTCATTTACTCTTGGATACAGGATCTCTAGATATATCTAGAGTTTGGGTTAGACATGTGGACCTTTGGAGATTTCTCTAATACTTCAAAATGACCATTAAGTTGACTAACATGTCGCTAAAGCAGTTTCAACAAGAACTAATTGTTACAACCTTCATGAGGAGGATTTACTGCAGGACTGTTGTGTCAGGCTGCATTAGTTTCAGCTGCTTGTTTCTTAAATTGTTTGACATATTGTTTGAATAAGTTTGAAAAGTTCGTAAAAGTAAATCAATATTTTTTTCCCCCAGAGTTAGATGAGAATATTCACACCACTGTTTATACAGTTAATACATGTATGAAGTTAAAGCCTGCCCAGATAGCTTAGCTTAGCTTAGCATTAAGACTGGAAATGGGAAAATAGTTAGCCTGGATTTGTGCAAAGGTAATAAAAGGCAACTACTGGCACCTTTAAAGATGCTATTTGTAAGTTTATTGTCAGGAGCAGGTGGTGGTGCCATTGCTGTGTTTACAAGACAAGTGGTTATCATACATCCTCTGAGCAGCACTTCAGGACAGACTGGAGGCTACAGTGAGTAGCTATCAGAAAGTGAGAGGCTAGCTGGTTAGCATGCTAACTTCAGTAAAAGAAAAGATGTTACAGAGACAAAAGTTAATATTGGTGTTTGTTTCCACCTCTGGAGACAGCTGTTGGTGAGTAAAGGAATAAAGTTTGATGCTGAATTCACAATGTTTCTTCTAGACTGGTAAGTAAACAGCTGTTAATGCTAATGTTAGCTATGTAGTAATAGCAAAACTTACAAATAGCTCCTTTAAAGATCACATTATCCCTTGATTGTTTAATCCATAAAAACGACTATATGTGGTTTTACAGGGGTAGGACCTTTCATCTCACTCTCATAAAAAAGTGAAAAAGTATATTTACCAAAATTAATTTGAGAAGACAACATAGACATTCATATGCAAAAATATTTCTCCCAATGTTCCAAACTGTGCCAGTGGTGGGATGCAGAACATCAAAATATAATCAATACATCATTATTCAAATCTTAGTGTATTAATACATTTACTGTGAGATTATTGCAGCCGTAATATTTCACGACAGTTGTGTTGCTATTAGTTAGTTAGTGGCTCTCTAAATAAAGGCTATATTTCCCATGAGCCCGATTGCTTGATTTCCCCCTGGTGCCACCAGCCTTCTTGGATTTAATACAGTGGATAAACGTGTGAAGTTATTTTTCCCTCTGTGCATCGGTGACAGAAAGCTTTTATCCTGTTCATGTGTGAGAGACAGCGCCCTCACCTGCTGTAATGTAAAGTAATTTGACTTTTTAGCACTGTCTTTGCTTAATCCAGTCTGGTGGAACATTACAGCAGATGGAGTACAGTGTTTGTGTATCAGAGCATGTCTGTTTGGACAGCTGGACATGCAAAAAGTGAATGATGAGAAACAAGTAAGAGATAAAGGGTGATCACAAACAGCAGAGGTGGGAGAAAAGAGGAGAACACTGACTTAACCTTGGAATTTTTTAGAGTCTTACTTATTTTGTCTTGCCTTTTTTCTTTTGTATGCTCTCATGACATCAATTAAAATATTTTTTTATTTTACTGTTTCCTTATTTTTATTTATTTGTTCCATTTTCAGCACTATAACCTGGAAACCATGCATAAAATGTTAATTATTTGTTCACATAAGTAGCAGACATACAGTGAGAGCTTGAGAACAGCAGCGAATACAAGAGTCGTTATTACTGCCTATGATAAGTATTTGTTTGCCAATTAAAAATGGAGTTTTGTTTTCTTGGTCATACAGTTTTACAGGAGATAAAAGAGGAGGAAGGCAGATCAGATGCAGCTAATTGAAACTCTGCATTTCTTGTGGCCTTGGATCCCTCCACAATACACCAAAGCTCCACTGTATTATATTCTTCTCGCACAAAGCTAATCACATGCAATTAATTAGCAATGTCTTAAATTTCTCAGGATGCTCCGTGGAATGCAAAGACATAAAAACAGAAGCTGTGCTAATGATGCCAGGTCTCACAGTGCAGTCCTGGTTAAGATGTAAGGTGATACTTTTATGAATCAAGATGCAGCCACAAAACAGGTCACGTTACTGTATAATACAGTCCGGTTCTCGGCTATTAGCTACTGGGTGAAGGTGGTAAAACTAAAACATTTCTGAATTGATGTCCTATTGTGGTCACTGACAGTGGCTGAGGTAGAGGTAATCTGGCATTGAAAGGACAGCTGCAGACGGTGTCTTTCAATTGAGTCCAGAAGAACCTCAGTGTTGAAATGATCAGTTATCAGTTAAATTGCACATTATGCAGGTTAATGGAAACGCGCCTTGTGATTCTGTCTAGCCTAGCTTTAGAAACAATAATCTGAAAAGCTGATTCAGTTTTAAGCCATTCCTCAAACTTAGAACATACTAATGAGACCAGATGCTTCAAATGTGTGTGGCGCAGTGCTGCTTCCGGTATGGGAATTTCAGATTATTCGGAATGGCATTACACTATCAGTGTTGGTAGAGAGAGGATAACCTGTCCGTCCATGGATTCCACCTGAAAACCATGCGCTCTTCTGCCTGCTGTCTCAACTACACTAGCATGTCTTGAGGGAATAAGAAGAGTCGTGACGTTTGATGGTGAAGAGGTCAAAGAGCTCAGACCTTACTAACAAACGATTACTCTTATCATCCAATATCGCATATAACCGAATTGCCTTTTCCTGCTGGCCAGCAGGGTAGACCTTGACAAGGCAAATGTTTGAGCAAGATTTTTTAGTGAGGTCTCACCCACAGACCTCAGTACAGCTTGAGGAAACAGTAACTTCTTCACTATTGTTCCCTTCCTCCCCGCCATGCTCACATGCAGGGATTTGCATTCAACACACTTAATGTTGTTACAATATTTGGCTAGATGTGCTTACGAAGCACAGCATTTGTATCAGATGCCATGTTGCTTTCAAAGCACTTTTCTGCGTTCGATGGACTTCTCCCTGTACCCATGACATTTTTGGAAGGGGTGCAGTTTGTTGTGTACAAAGCATTGCTTTGCAGGATCCACTTTGCTCTTGCGCATTATGTCAGCTGAAGAGGAGTCTTACAGACTACAATTGGAGACCTCTGACTACTGTACTTAGGGGGTTGATTTACTTTTCAGTGGAGGGTTAGTGCTGCTTGGAAGGAAGGAGAAGCTGGGATCATTTTGCATCTTGGCTTGCTGGCAAACAAAATCCACAAAGTAGTTGAATGGTGGGAAAGGAACATTATATTCTTCTTTGAACCTAGAGCTGTGTGGGATCCATTTCTCCTGGGATGAGATGTTTGCTGCAGCTGTAGCTGCTTCTCTGTCCTGCCAGAATGCTGTGGAGAGGAGGGTTGGTATTGTCCAAGATGGCCTCCATCTTACATTGCATGCATCTCTCCACAACAGTCCTGAGTGAGTCCAGACTCCTGCCAAGCACAGACCCAGCCTTTCTGACCAACTTGTCCAGTCTCTTTGTGTTCATGGCTGACATGCTACTGCTCCAGCAGACAGCAGCATAAAAACATACACTGTCCACCACTGACTGATAAAACATGTGCAGCATTTCACTGCAAACGGCAAAGGTCCTGAGCTTCCTGAGGAAAAACAGCTGGCTCTGCCCCTTCTGGTAGATGGCATCCATATTCAGGGACCAGTCCAGTTTACTGTCCAGGTGTACACCTAGGTATTGATAAGTGTGAAGCACCTCAATGTCCTTCCCTTGAATGTTGAATGGCTGAAGGTACGGCCTAGACCTCCTAAAGTCCATGACCATCTCCTTGTGTCATGGTCTCAGCCTGGAGGGTCCAGGGTTTTGGTTTTTTGGACTTTTTTGGGACTTTCTTGATGATTTAGTTTTCTGTGTTTTGGGTTTCTGTTCTGGGTTTTGAGTATTTTTGGTTTGAGTATTTCTGTTTTGGGTATTTCTAGTGTCTAGTTTAGTCTTCCCTGTCTTGTGCTCTGTTTCCCCGTGCACTTCCTGTTTTATTTTGTAATTTGTTTTCCTTGTGTGTCTCAGTGTTTTCCTTCCTGGCTTGGTCCTGTTTTCTGTGTGGTGATTGTCTGCCCCGCCCTAATGTGTTTCACCTGTGTTCAATCACCCTTGCCTCCCTTGTCTATATAGTCTTTGTGCTCCCCTTTGTCGGTGTCGGTTCGTCTGTTTATCTCTGGGTTTGTCTTCATCTGGTCACGTTGCCTGTTCATGTCTGGTTTGCCCTTAGTCTGTTCATGTTGCCTGTTGTCATCCCCTGTGCTTCTCGTGTTTTGGCCTGCTGTTCCTTGTGGTTCCCTGTGCTTGTTTTTTTAAGTTCTTTTGTTTAATAAACCTGTCTGCACTGTCTCACAAGTGTTGGCTGCATTTTGGGCCCAGCTCAACCCTGACAGTTGTGACACCTTGGTCTTGGAGGTGTTCAGAAGGAGGCAGTTCTTATTGCTCCATTCACTGAAGGCCATCCTCAGATCCCTGTACTCCTCTTCCTGCCCGTTCCTGACACAATAGCTGTGTCATCCGAGTATTTCTGGATATGGCAGGACTCAGAGTTGTATTTTTAAAGTCGGCCATATACAAGGTGAACAGGAACGGAGCCAGAACAGTCCCCTGTGGAGCCCCAGTGCTGCTCATCACTGTCCCTGAGATAGTTACCCAGCCTGACGTGCTGTGGTCATCTTGTCAGGTAATCCACAATCCAGGACAGCAGGGATTGTGTTAAATGCACTTGAAAAATCAAAGAACATAATCCTCATGTAACCAGAAGAATGGGCCCGGTGTAAAGGATGGCATCCACTCCAATATGTTCTTTGTAGGTGGGTCTAGTGCATGTTCAACCTGTGGCCTCAGAAGGTGGAGAAGCAGGCGCTCCAGGGTCTTCATGATGTGTGATGTGAGGGCCACCGGTCTGTAGTCATTTATCTCAGCCGGTCGTCCTACTTTAGGGACCGGAACAACACATGATGTTTTTCACAGGTCTGGGATAGTGCTGGTTGAACCATGATATAGACACACACACTCTATAGACACATCTTCACAAACATGATATTTATTCCATTCTGTTGAGAATTCCTGTCCCCTGCACTGATTTTGCTGAAATCTGAGTAAGGCACCGGTGTGTATGTACCCACAGCTGATGAGGAACATGGTTCTTGATGAGTAACTTGTATTTAAATCAGGAGATGGATGGTAACACTGAGAAGACGAAGAGCTGAAAAGACAAAACCTGGCCTGAAAACACAGGCAGGGAAAGTGTGTCTAATCACTGAGAGCTTACTGAAGCCCACAACACTTTCGCTCCTAATGATTCGCTCTCCTGGTGCTCAGGCTGTTCTGCAGGGTGGAGGGTCATACGTCGGCAGAGTCCGAGCCAGAGTATGAGCCAGAGTATGAGCTCCTGTCCCCCAGCAATCACTAATGGAAGTCCCAGCAACCCCTCCTCTGCCTCCGCCGCCCTTCAGAGCAAGGGCATTGTTAGCACACATGTCAAGTCCAGGATGGAACAAGAAGGACATTCTGGCAGAAGAAAAGAGGGTGGAAAAGGACCAGTGGGCCATTTGCATACGCCTGTGATCCTAATATATACAGGTTGCCAACCTTCGAGGTCGGAGTTCACCCCAGTTGCCGGGGAAACTGGGCTGTTCTCCCCATCACTAGCTCGTTAAAGAGCTGCGGGAATAGGAATAGGTCCACCAACTGTCCTCATTGTGCTGTGGCTATGTCTGTATGCGACCCCACCAAGTAATGAGGACCTGTGCCATGACGCCCACGTGCACACACACACAGACACAGACACACACACACACACACATAACAACATATCACAGAGCGAAACACAACTAAATGCACAGATGCAGATACATGTACCAATTCAAGCATAAAGTGTACACACACATAAACACACACACACACAAGCCAAAACAACAGCATCAATAAACATGCAAAAAAGCAGGCATATGCACACATACAACTTGGAGCCTAGCGACACACACACACACACACACACACACACACCATCATAGCCCAGCAGTATCTGGCAACTTTTTCAACAACTCATCTTTAAACCTTTAACCCTCCCAAAAAACAAGCTTATAGCGTGAGTGTTGCATCCTCTCCGTGGCTTTCTCAGCATCAATTAGCATGTTTTTGTGCAGCTGAGCATTTCCTCTGGTGGGCCGAGGTAAATAAGGAGATGGAAATGAGGTCCAGCGCTCTAATCCAGCCAGGGTGCAGGTCTCACAGTAATCCCCCCAAGAGCTGCTTGGCCTGGGGCATGCAGAGGGGTAATCCAGCCCCCTGAGACCTCATCCACCAGCCTGCTCACACACACACACACACACACACACACACACACACACACACACACACACACACATAAAGTTTAGAGAAAAATGAGAAAGAGAGAGAGAGAGAGAGAGAGAGAGAAAGAGAGAGAGAGAGAGAGAGAGAATAGAAAACAGCACAAAACACCTACTGGCTGAAAATGCAAAACTTGGGTGACACACCCAGAGAGCTGTGTCTAACATTACATTGGCAAGTATTTTTATTTTTTACATTATGATGATTTAGATTACCTGAATGAAAATTGTTAAACATGACAGTTTTCTCTTAAAAGATGGTGATAGATTTTTGTTGAAAATAAATGTTTAATCAATGGGATTTATCACAACATTATATGTGTTGAGCTTTAATGTTCATATATGTTGTTTCTGACATGCTAAAGTTAGTTTTGGTCCTCAGATATAAGTTTAATAGCATGATGTTTAAAACCATGAGCTGTTAAAAAAGTTTGTTTTCATTATGTTTCTTTTATTTGCTCTTTATTTAAATGACTGTTTTTTGGCTCATTAAACCACTTTAAGCTATACAGGTACATTGCTACCATGGTTTTTGTCACTTTTTTTAATAATTAAAGTCAAAGGGACATTTGAAAAATGTTTCCAAATAGTACAAGCTCATGTCATGTGTCACTTCGCATCTGCTGTCATGGTGACAAGAGGAGCGTCTGGGGGGTGAAGAATTGGACAGAGCGCAGCAGATGCAGAACTGAACAGTGAGTAAAAGGACAGACTAGCAAATATGTTTAGTTTTTATGATAAAGCCGACGCTGCAGAGGAAACGCACACGCTATACATCCAGACTGTCGGCTGTTACAGACCACACCACAAACATTCCAGCGCCTGAAAACGTCCTTATGTTGAACCACAACCACAGCAAAGTACATTAATAAGTAAATAATAATAATAATAAATGAAACACTTTTATTCTGTCTTACCATTACTTGATAATAACTTTACATGTAGGCAGTAAAATAAATCATTACATCCCCCTGGCCTGACACAATGTCTCTCCAGGTTGTTTGGACATGAAATCACACAGTGAAGGATCATTGCAAACTTTAAACCAACAGAATAATAATTAAAATGAACTTATTTTGACTTGATAGACTGAAGGACATAAAGGATTACTTAAATATGTGTGACTGCTGTTCACATTTTCTGGTGCAGCCTGATGTCACCATTAATGATTCACACCAAGAAATTCAATAGAGATCATTTTACATTCTATCGAAATTATAAATGAAAAAACATGTTTATAATATATGTAATATCCTGTACAAGTGCATATTTAAAAACAAGACTAATATCTTCATGTATGTAAATGGGGCTGGACTAAATATAAGAAATCTTTAATGCAAGTGCAACATTACAACTAGAGAGCCTCCTAAAGTAGAGCCTCCACAGAATTTAAACTTAGATAACACAAAGAACCTTACAGCTTTCATAAATATGTGATTTATTCAGAGCTCCATCCAGTCTAAAGGTAGATGTCCGTGTGTTGTTTGATTATAGATCAGGTCTAGCTTCTGTATTAATACTGTGAAAGTATCAAAGCCTCAGTCCACAGAGAAATGCACACAGCCTGTAATCAGAAACTGAGCCTTAAAACCAGACATCAGGACTTCTGGAACTTTGTGATGTCACAACAAAGCAGTCACCAAGCCCCGCCCACCTGGACCCACCATCCAACCTTGCAGGATTTGGTTTCTCTGAGTGTTTACCTGAAATCTGCTATATTTCTATTTGATCACTCAGAAAACAATCAGAAGAGAGGCTGAGTCTCCTCTCTTCTGATTGGCTGACTGACATGTTGTCACAAGAGCTCCAGAGAGAAGCCTGAGAGAGGAGATGTAAAACTACATTGAGATGGTTTAAATACACTATATTGCCAAAAGTATTGGCTCACCTGCCTTGACTCGCATATGAACTTAAGTGACATCCCATTCTTTATCCATAGGGTTTAATATGACGTCAGCTTCAACTCTTCTGGAAAGGCTTTCCAAAAGGTTTAGGAGTGTGTTTATGGGAATTTTTGACCATTCTTCCAGAAGCGCATTTGTGAGGTCACACACTGATGTTGGCCTGGCTCTCAGTCTCCACTGTAATTCATCCCAAAGGTGTTCTATCGGGTTGAGGTCAGGACTCTGTGCAGGCCAGTCAAGTTCATCCACACCAAACTCTGTCATCCATGTCTTTATGGACCTTGCTTTGTGCACTGGTGCACAGTCATGTTGGAACAGGAAGGGGCCATCCCCAAACTGTTCCCACAAAGTTGGGAGCATGGAATTGTCCAAAATCTCTTGGTATGCTGAAGCATTCAGAGTTCCTTTCACCGGAAATAAGGGGCCCAGCTCCTGAAAAACAACCCCACACCATAATCCCCCCTCCACCAAACTTTACACTTGGCACAATGCAGTCAGACAAGTACCGTTCTCCTGGCAACCGCCAAACCCAGACTCGTCCATCAGATCGCCAGATGGTGAAGTGCGATTCGTCAAGCCAGAGAACGCGTCTCCACTGCTCTAGAGTCCAGTGGCGGCGTGCTTTACACCACTGCATCCGACGCTTTGCATTGCACTTAGTGATGTATGGCTTGGATGCAGCTGCTCAGCATATGGAAACCCATTCCATGAAGCTCTCTACACACTGTTCCTGAGCTAATCTGAAGGCCACATGAAGTTTGGAGGTCTGTAGCAATTGACTCTGCAGAAAGTTGGCGACCTCTGCGCACTATGCGCCTCAGCAGCCGCTGACCCTGCTCCGTCATTTTACGTGGCCTACAGTTTCGTGGCTGAGCTGCTGTCGTTCCCAATCGCTTCCACTTTGTTATAATACCACTGACAGTTGACTGTGGAATATTTAGGAGCGAGGAAATTTCACGACTGGACTTGTTGCAGAGGGGGCATCCTATCACAGTACCAACCTGGAATTCACTGAGCTCCTGAGAGCGACCCATTCTTTCACAAGTGTTTGTAGAAACAGTCTGCATGCCTTGGTGCTTGATTTTATACACCTGTGGCCATGGAAGTGATTGGAACACCTGATTTCAATTATTTGGATGGGTGAGTGAATACTTTTGGCAACATAGTGTATCTTCCTATGGATCAACACTTCAAATAAAACACAGAAGAAGAGGAAAATATGGAGCTTTAAAAGCTGTTAGACCTGAACAGAAACAAAAACATCAAACACTGGCAGCATCATGTAATAAGAGCTGTGACAAGAAACAGATCTGATCATGAGGCACTGCGTTACCACAGGTGATATCTCACTGGACCAGATTAGACAGAGTATAATTTGCCCCTGGTCCAACTTGATATTGGTTGCCTTTGCACCTGCCGCCCTCACCCAGGTGAAGAATCACCTGACTGCTCGAAGACCTCTTACACTTAATTGTAATAATTGTAGTCCAATTTTACTGGAGAGTTTTTGTGCCCTATAATACTCTAACAATGTAAATCTGAGGCATAACGTACATATTCAAACTGTAATATTAAAGCATCAGCCTAAAAACATGTTTACCTCCAACAATCAATATCCGTCTAATTTTATTTATTTTTTGTAATATCTCTAATGCTTGGATGAAAAAATCTACACATCTACCATGAAACACACACACACACACACACACACACACACACACACCTGTGAGCACAGATAAACCTTTACCTATTAAACAAACAGCAGTTCCATTGCAGTACCTGATGTCCTTGTGCCTGTCGACCGTACACTTGTCTCCTCTGTTTCATATTCATTGACCCGCTCTCACCTGAGGCTGCTGACAGGTGGACCCATCTATTGTCCACGGCGTTGGAGGCACAGCGGGGCAGGCCTGCAGGGCAAACCCATAGTGGGAGGTGGATGATGTGGCTGAGGGAGGGCTGAGGGAGGGCTGGGTTGTGCGGCGTGCGCCGTGCTGTCTGTCTTCGTCCAGCAGCGTGTGACAGTCAGATACACATGCACAAATATTTATAGTGCTTTTCCTCATGTGGGCAAGCTGATCAGCACACACACACAAACACACACACACACACAAACTCACACATGTGAGTACCTATTGACTTTTGCACAACTGCGAGAATGCTGCTGAACATCAAAAGAATTATTCATTTTTGTGGGGAATTTAACCCACTCCTCTCCACCTTCAGAGGCCAATTAGTACCTGTAGTGTAATGAGGCTTGACAGCATGTGAATGTTCCACATAATTAACACAAATGGCATTAAGCAACTGCATGACACCCGGCTGCATGTGGTGCAGCTTCACTGTGAAAAACTGATGCTAAGTCTGTCAGGTTGACACAAGCCCATGTTGTATTGCATTAGCGTAACCAATTCACAGACTGTGGAATCGAGACATGGAACGGATCACATTGACTTTTGTCTGACAGGCCGCGGGTGAGTGAGTGCATGTACAGATTTGTCTGGGTACTGAGCGATGTGTGTGACTGTGTACGTTGTGGGCTTTTTGTGTGTGCGTGTGTTTGAGGTCTGTGGAGAGGTGGTGTGACTGCGCTGACATGTGTCCGACAGCGTGGCTCGCTCCTGGGCCTCTCTTTCACTCTCGACTGACCTAGCTCCCCTGAGCTCCATGTATAATGCAGCAGGCCAGAGACGCAGCCCTGCATAATAATGTGTGCAATGTCTGCTGTGTATCTGTGTGTGTGTGTGTGTGTGTGTGTGTGTGTGTGTGCGCGCGACAGCAGGAGAAAACCAGCTGGCATTGCTGCTCAGCATAACAGTATGTTTGTGTATGTAGTCACCATGCACTCATACAGTCTTACCATGTATGTTTTTCAACATACAGTAATTATGAAGTGAAACTGATCCAGGAGTCAGAGTTTTATATGGAAACATGGAAACATGAAAACATGAGCACTGGTCTTAACCAGAATCAATGCAGCTGTGAAGAGCATGTCCTTCCTTGTAGCTTTGTCTCTCTGTGCTTCAGCACATCTGACACTAGTGTGTGTGTGTTTATGTGTGTGTATATATCGCAAACACATACCTAAAAAAATTCCCACACTTACAGAAATACCAGACTCTGACACTCAGGCTTGGGTTGAGAATGCGGAAGTCCAGGTCCAGCTTGTGAATTACAGGTAACACCTGTGGCTTATACAGGATTGACATTGACAGGCTATAACATCAACACCTATGGATAATCTATCACACAGAATTTACACCATGTGATGGGAACGATACTTACCTGGGCCAGCAGAATTCATCACAGTCACATTCGCCCAAAGTAGGGTGAACAATTCATCAAAATAGCTAATTTCCTCCTTCATGACAACTGTTTATATAACTCACCTGTTTACATTTTATTAAGGCTTAAAGTTATGAAGAATTGAGGGCGTGGCCTCTTTGAGTGACAGGTGGGTGAGTGTATGCTTGCCACAAACCACTCTGGGCTTCACCCATGCCCCTCCTCTTTGCACATTTTTTGATTAGTTGGGAGTTAGGGGGCAGAGTCAGTCACTGCCAAGATAATAATATATGAATCAGAATGTATGTTGTGTATTAGATCATAGACTGTGTACCTGGAAATGTCAAATCATCTGTACTTTATACAAACCCCTAGAACACACTCTCTCTCAATGCTAAAACACTGTACTGCTGCAGTATGCAGGGGTTTAGGTCCATTCACCAGTCCGACCTCAGCTGCCTGATCACCATGTTGGCATATTATACCTACACAAATAGCTCTGATGAAAAATGGCACCTCCTCTAAGGAACAATTATCCCTGCAATAAAGGCTGCAGACGAAACACAAATAAGACCAGAACACTGGTTCTCTTCACATCCAGCAGAAGCTGCTGTGGTCATTATGGCTATATATAGTCATGCTGCTTGTGGCCTTCATTAGGCCTCTCATTTTGTGGTAGTAAAGGGCACTCGTGGCTCTTCGACGCTGCCCTTTTACTCTGTGGCACCATGGAGCTGTATGCAAAGCAGGCGCCTGACTCTCTTAATAAAGGCCTTAATTTGGGCTGAAGGAGAGATGAGCTGCCAGGCCTGATATACACGGTGTTATGGCAATGTTATGGAATGTCCTTTATAGATAGCTTGAGATAATTTAATTCTGGGTAAAGGGGTCAGAGGTGGAGGGTGCTCTGCCCCAATCGAGTCCATGTTTCAAGTCCGGCTGACATGTTCCCAGAGGAAGGTTTGACATCCCAAGTACTAAGTAGGCTAGCAAAGTGCCCCTGGCATCAGGGCACCCAGATGGATGTGGCTTGACCATGATCAAAGCTCAGACACCGTCCTCCATCACCCTGAAGGACACAACCACAGGTCCGGCCTCCTCTTCCCCCCTTACCCTGCACCCACTTTCTTGTCTTCCTCAAAACAAAGTAGCGAAACAGGCAGAGAATAACACACTTGAAGTCTTAAGCCAAAACAACATCAAAAATCTGATATAAAAGCGAAAGAGGGAAAGCAGACGAGAATGTGCATTTCAGAGATATCAATAGTCTGGCATTGTCTCAGGCATGAGGAGGAGGAGGGGGAGCAGATCAGAGAGCTGTGCCCAGTGAGGGCTCAGTCTGCTGGGGGCAATGCTTCTGGCAAACCCCGTTACCCCTGCTCTGACCTGGAGGATGCCCCAGCCGCTGCATGCTCCAGACACAGTGGGCAGAGGAGCTGTGTTGAATACCAACCAGCTCCTGTCTTCTCAGGAAACCGTGCACAATATCTGTGGAAAACAGCTCAGGAGTGAACTGTTGTGAATCTAGGATTTTCAACATGATCAAAAAAAAAGAAAAAGGATTAGATGATTTTAATACAGGATAGACAATGGAATAGCTGTAGACCTGGGGATGAGCTCATCCCTAACAACAACCTTCAGCGGGGGGCTGGTGGCAGTTTCCCACTCACTCAGCCCCTGGTGTGAATTATAGGATACATGCTGCTTCCTAGTATCGCAGTGCTGAGTAGCTCCTCATAACGTGTCATGTCAGTCAATCAGGGTGAGGTGGGGGGATGGCAGTGACAGTCCTGTACCCAGGTGCCTGAGCCTGACTAGTCCCATTATTAACACGGTCATGGGCTCTTTTAACAAGACCCCATGTACAAGCACTCAGCTCCCTCCTCTCTTCCCCCCACCTTCTAACCACTGCCCCCAGGGGCCCAGGGAGCAGCCAGGAGACCCTTGATCTGTGAGCTCGACACTTCCTGAAATGCCCCATGGCTCTGGAGACCTTTTGACCACACTGACTTGTATAAGGAATCAATCACCTGCTCGCTGTTTGGCCTGCTGGGTCAACTCATCAGAGCCAGAGCTATTGACAAGCTGACTTACAGTAAGGCAGCTGTAGAGAGGGGCACTGGCTTTCAACACAGGACTGAGCAGCCGTGTCACTGTTGTCGAGAGAAAGGCCAAAAACAATAGTCCTGTTTTTGATTCACGCCACTGCACGTTTGTGATTTTTAATCCCATCTCGAACAGGTAAGCTTGAGATCCATAATCCATATATGTAACTATGGCGGAATCTCTTTCTGTGTGCATTTTGATTTGCTCCACAACTGCTCATGTGATGAACTTCACACTTCACAAGTTTCTTGCTGAGGACCAGAGAAAGCTTCAATTGTTACTTTTCTACATGTTATGTGAAGAAAAAGGCCGGACTCCACTACAAGGGCAGTGCAGCACCCAGACAGTTGACACATGCCAGGGTTTTAAGAAAGGCACAACTCAGCTGGGATGGCACTTTGTGCGGCGTCACCCAGACACTTACAGAGCAGTACCAGTAAAACACACTGCAGGGTGTAATGCTCAGCACCCAAGGAAGAGCTGTGTCGAGTGTGAAGTTGTTTGGCCTGTGTTATCCATCCTGCAGCTTTCTTGTGAGCATCATCCAATCAACTGTAATGCAGCTTTATAGATTAACCTACAGCAGTGTTTGATTTCTGTGACAAGATTCTGCAGCAACATGATAAAGAACCATATTTTAAATCCATTGCATTAAAACTTTGTTTTGTTTGTCTTTGTTTTGCACCAGCACTTGAACAGATAAATACCAAGCATCATAGTCCAGTCCCTTCTGGACATGATGAGCAGCAGCGTTGTGTGATACAGTCTGATCCATAGTGTTCCCATGGAGAGAGCAGAGACCCAAGCAACCTAGCAACAGTGAGACCTTGGGTGTTGCGGACTGCTTGTCTTTACCTCTGTGATCAAAGTTCAGCTTTGACCTTGTTTGCCTGTAACCTTTCAGAGCTCAACCAATGAGATGACAGCTGTTCATGACATGACTTCAAAGTGACCTTCAACAGAGAGAAATGTAAAAGGCATAGAAATCTTTCTGGACTTTCAGGTTCTTATGAATCTATGATTCCCAGTGCCTCCTTTTGTTTAAACTGAAATATGGAATTCACTTCCTTTACACATTTTGCTGGTCTCCTTTGTATTCCTGACACTTTTCCTCCACCTGCACCACTCCTAACATAAACCTAGACCTATCTGAGTTTGCTTGGTCAATTTGCTTGTAGAGTGTAAAAAGATCTGTATACTACTACATATGACTGTGGAGTACTGTGGTGCCACAAATTGTGTTTGAGGGTCACTCCACAGAAATCACTGTTGTTGAATTTAGGCTGCGGCATGCTACAAGTGTTTTTTCCATTGGCCTACATTGGGCACAGCTGATGACTTCCTGTGATAATGAGTTGATGCTATATGTGCTACACCAACTTGTACTTACACAAGGTAAAGACTGTAGAAGTAAGAAAAATAACATGAAGACAATAAAACTAAATGGAAACACTGACCAACCAACCAACCAAAACAAAGTCCACATACAGCAGGAATGAGGAATAATATCCACAGGCTAACAGGCTAACAGCCAGTGAGTTTGCAAACTGACTTTTTTGCATGAATGAATTTGTCAAGCCCTGAAGCTTCCAGTCAGTCTGTTCGATGTCCAGACTACAGTTGGGCAGGTAAAGGAATCGCCAAGGGCAGCAAATCTGCTCCAGAGCTGGTATCAGCCAAGCATCAACCTCCGAGGATGAAACATGAAGCCAACACTGAAAAACCAAAAGCTGCAGTTCCTCTAATGACCACTAGAGTCTGGCTCCAACAGTGAGTCAATCACCATAGACTCCCATGTTAAAATGTCCAAGTTTACAGCAGTAATAAACATGTTCACAGCCTGGTACAAAAACTGTTTTGGTCTCTAGAGCTAATTTCCTCCTTCATGACACCTGTCCATATAACTCACCTGTTTACATTCTATGTATGGCCTCTTTGAGTGACTGGTTACAGTAACAGTTGGCTAGCTAGCTGTCTGTTGGTTGTTGCCTTTTGGAGGATTTTTTTAATCTAAATAGAGAAAATTTGACTTGTTGGTAAACTGATGCACAGTACATGAGGAAGTCTGTGTTCCTGATTTTTTGAGTTGAAATTCTAATTTTATTTTATTTATATGTAGCACTAATTAAAAGTTGTTTTTGTCCGCGCTCAGCTTACCTGCGTTAGCTAGATAACTAGCTAATTAGCCAGCAAATGAATTATCCTTGGGTTGCTGCTCTAAGGACAACCAATGAGGAGCGTATGCATGCTGCAATTCACCGAAGTCTCGGCTCCACACACACCCCACCTCTTTGTCCGTTTTTGGATTAGCTGGGAGTTAGGAGCGGAGTCCGACACTTCCAAAGATAAGAAGACGGCGGGGCAGCTCACTCTGAGCCTCAAAACCATTCTACAGAAACCTGTGGGTGACGTCACAGGCTACATCCATCTGTATTTAGTCTATGGTGCCAGCAGAGTCAAGTTGAACATACAGTATGAGTCTGTACTCGTTTGTAACACTGAAAGGTCTGAGCAGTGAGCACATGCAGCTCCAGTCAGCCCTGAGGGGAAAACATGTCAGTCAGTCACCACCTGCGCTGCTGAAAGCTAAACTTCGTCACAAAGATTTAGAGCTGCAGTGCTTCTATGTATATGGCTGTTTATCTGGTGACATATAAAAGCAGGTACCTGTTATCAGTGAAGGACTGTTCACTTTGGGCCGGTACTACATTGTACAGCTGCTCTGCTAGGAGGCTCAGTGTGAAAGTCTTGGACCTTGGACACCAGATGTTCTGCTTCCATTGTGTCTGATATGTGGTCTTCCTCACATATGATGGACCTGATTACATGTACTGCAGACTGACTCAACGGGACATTGGCAACCTGAGCTACATCTACATTTTAATCAAATGGCACAGAAGAGGTTTCTGCCTTTAGAAGCTCAAACTGGTCAAATCAAAAATTTGGGGTTTAATATCAATAAAAATGTCAATTCAGGGGTGGGGGGGTATTGGAGGGCTTTAGTCTCAAATGATGGTCAGAAATTAGATTTTCTTCTTTCCTCATTCTGAGGAAACCACTGAATATTAGTTTTTTTGCAGTTGATTTCTTACCAGTAGTTTAAATCCAAAACTATATGCCGGTGCAAATCTTCAGACCCCCTATTAATCGAACTCTCTGTAGCACCTCTTCATTACCACATCAACTGACTTCACCCCTCTGTTTCTCCTCCCACGTTGCCCCGACCTGAACACCCCCGTGTGGTTCAGCTCAGGAGGAGAGCGTCCCACTCCAGCGAACTTCAGTGAACTCCTCCGCCCCACATCTTTCCCTCCAAACCTACCTCCCCTCCACACCTCCTTCCCTCTCTTCTCCTCCTCCTCCTCCCTCTCCAACTCCCACTTCTGCCTTTCCAGCCAGCTGCATCGATTTCATGTTTGGGCTGCCCACATTGATTTTCATGCAGGTTCATGGATCATACCGCTGCTTCCTCCATCTCAGTAGTACAGTGGGAGGCAAGGAAAATCATCTTTGACAGCTGCTGCACAGAGATGCAGCAGTGGGCCCCCGCTGCCCCATGCTCACCCCGGCTTGCTCCTCCAGCACCTTCTGTACCGCTTGCCTCCCAACCTAAACCTGTTTCCTCTCCATGCTGTCCTTCAACACCAGCACCATCTCCAGAGCCCACAGCCTCTCACTGCCATGTGGTGGGCATCAGTTGTACTGGAGTGATGAGAGACTCCAGTGCACCTTTTTGTTAGACAAGTGGACTAACTTAGACCTGTTCAATTTTAAACAGACAAAACAAAAAAATAAATAAAAATAAAATTATTACTATAGCGTCACAGGCCATATGTAAGAATATTTGTAGGATAATACTGCACAGCTCCTGGTGCTGAAATAAAATCGAATGAATTTAAACTCCTTGGATTAAACAACACATGTAATATCCAAGTATTATTTTGTTATATGACAGATTAATCCTGAATTGAGACCTGAATTTTCATATTAATAAAAAAGAATGACTCAGAGTTTGTAAAATTACTGGACAGCCTTGAACTCACCGAACGTGTAAATGAAGCCATTTGTTAGATATCTCAGACTGGTCTGTCGTGTTGGTCCAGTCAAAGTTTTGCTCAAAGATCAGTCTAATGTTAGTCAGACTGTTTCTCTAAAATAAAGACTGACTCATTTTGTTGGAGGTCAGAGGTCCAGGTCAGGGCCAGAGTATGAGTCTGAACCTCTTCACTAATACTTAACTTACAACACAGCTGCACATCTACTGGACTCCCAAAAAGTTCAAAGAATTTACTGGAGATGGTCAGAGTTCAATGTAATAGAGTTGATTCTTTCACAAGAGATAAACCTGAGCCGGCACCTGTAACCATACTGAGAACAAACTAAACATCATCTTATATAGTCAGTAATCCCTTCTTCTTAGGTGGAATCTCCATTTATTTTTCTAAAAAAGAACCAATTGTAACACTAGTTATAAGGGAGGTTAAACACCTGGGGAATAGTAATACACCAATATCTAAAATCCAGGTCCTAGTGGAAGGATATTAGGCAAAACAAAACAACGACTTTATGATATAATTGGTGTATTTATACACAAAATAATGAAGAGAAACATTTCTCTAAGAACTGTGCTGGTTCACCCCTCTGTTGTACTTAGACAAAAACATTGAATAAAGCACACAAAATAACAAGATTAAATTTAACTTGTACCATTATTTTTCCAGAGCTTAGTAAATTCAAAACTCAAAAAAATAAATAAAATGAACTTAATTGACCAACTTTAAATTATTGTACCTGGGTACTTACATTCCTGACTTCGGCATATTCTTGCACCTCTTAATTTTCCCTTCAGCAGTAAAGCAGGATCCTTCTTGTGAAAAGTTATTTTAAGTTCAGTCCAGTCAAGTCAAAACCTTTTGTTATTTCAGTCACTTTCCCAGTTTCAGTTTTTTTTGGGTTAGTTAGGGGCCCCTTATATCTCTTTTGTTAAATCTTATCTGGAATTGTGTGGAAAGCTGGTGTTCCCAAAACCATGGAGTGGCTCCATGACTCCTCCACATGCAGCGGTGGTGGTGGTCAGACTGCCTCCTGCTCGCTGGAAAACATCTCAAGTTGGAGTCTCAGTCTCAGAAGTCAACAAAAACAAAACCAACCAGAGAATTCTCATCTATACACATCATTCAGTGGTCCTCCGTAACCCAACAGTAATCCTAAACAAGTTTACTTCTTATTGGACAACGTTAACACCGAAATTAATTGGATATAAACAACATTTACTCCACGCTGCTCACATAACCTGCACACGCATTTCCATTGCACTCATTCATACTGTCACTCTCATTCTTCTTCCCCTCCAACTTTTTTTCCTCCCTGCTTCTGACTTTAAAGTGTCATTTGTAGACACTGTGTGCCACATTTTGGATTTTTAGTGGGATTATATGCATAATATTATCATTTTAAATCAAACAACTGCCTGGTAAATTTATGGGGGTTACCTCCTCCCCCCCCGACCTTACATGCGTCCCTGTATGTTCAACTTCCTTACACTGTCTCTTACACATTAGACTGCAACTGACAAATGTATGGCATAGAATCAATAGTAAGAGCTTCAGTAAATGCCTTATCTAATCCACTTAACAAAGACTGCACAACTTCAACTAGGGGGTTCCCTAATGATGGGTGTGTTAGTCTTTTAGGGTGGGTTCTTTCTCTTGTAAACCTCCTTGCCACATTGTCTGTATGATTCACTCCTTCCTTATCATCCTCATCAGAGGCTTGAGACCCTCTGTCCTCTCCTGTCTCTTGCAGCCTTTGGGGTTCCTGAGCTGTTACCAGCTCAACTGGAGACTCAGCCTCAACTGTTGTGCTGTTATCTCCCTCCTTGAATCCTTGTGGCTGGAAAGATGGTGTTTTTGGGTCAAGAATAGATTTCTCCACTGATTCCTCAACATCAATGCCAGCAGTGGGCTCATGAGCAGATATGCTGTCACAACTGGGCTTTCCCCTGTCCCTCCTGGAGAGTACCCAATATGGCAAGAAGTGTTCTGTTGAAACCTCTCCACAGGGTTCCCCCATTGGTAATAATGTGTTGTCCGGGTTTTCTTTATTCCAAGCAGACTGCAAAGCTCTTTAATGAGAGTGGATTCAAAATCCCGGACTTAGTCAGGGAGTCTGTAGTGGGTGAAGAAATGGTTCCACTAGGCCTTTGCAACTGTTTTTGTGTTCTGATCAGGTGTCGGGATAGCTACAGCATACTTGGTAAAATGATGAGTAATAACAAGTATGCTTTTGGTCCCTCTGCCATTTGACTCCAAAGACAGGCAATCCATGCAAACCAGTTCTGGTGGCCTACTTGTTTGGATGTTTACAAGTGGAGCACTGTGTCCAGCTCTGGCCTTTTGTTGAATGCAATGTTCATATGTTTGTTATTAACATCAGCAGCATGTGTGGAAAGTAGAAACGGGTGCACACTAGATCTTTGGTGCAATTAACTCCCATGTGTCCAATGGCATCAAGAATGCCTTCTAAAGCTTCTTTCCTGTAGCTCTGAGGTAAAACAAGCTGATAGGAGGTCTTTCCGTTCACTTGAGAATGTCATAAGACTCTTAAGACCAGCTGGTCCCAGAGGTGCAACATGAGTTGAATCTCTCTATCCTCACGTTGTCTCACTCTGTATGACAGGTGTCTACCCACTCTGAGTATAGAGATGGCTCTGCTAATGGTTGTGTCTTTCTTTTGTTCAAGGGCCCAATCTTGCTGAGACATGCGGGGCAGCATACATGACCTTGATAAGAGGTCAGTATGGCTGTATTCTGGTTGAATGGTGCAAGCATCCATATCAAAACACTCAACAGAGATTGGCGCAAGACGGAGCTCATGTTGCATGTCAGGGGCTTTTTGGGTGAAATGTCTCTGACAGATTGCTCTTACAACCTCAGAAGGGACTTCTGGTTCCTCTTTCTCCAGTACAAACTGGAATATGAACTTCTCTATACAGTTGTCCTCATCCTCAGATGTGCAATCCATCCCACCCTGGGGATGTGGCCAGCTTGAAAGGTCATCTGCATCTTGATTTTTCTTTCCGGCCCTGTACTGTACACCGAAATAGAAGGTTGAGAGAGCAGCCACCCAACGATGTCCTGCAGCATCCAGTCTAGAAGTTGTCAAGACATATGTCAGGGATTGTTATTAGTTACAACTGTAAACTGTGCCCCATACAGGTAGACAAAAAACTTGTCAAGGAACTCAAGCTTATGGGTAGGGTAATGTTTTTTACAGTTGGACAGACCCCTGCTTTGGGTCAATCATAGGAGTGTTCTTTAGATTTCCATTACCAGAATTTTTAGGTGGTATATAGCCTGCTGTCAGGTTGTTTAGGAGCCTTGCTATCATAGAGTAATCCTTAATAAATTTCCTATAATACCCTGCAAACCCCAGAAATGACTTTACTTTCTTTATGTTCTTGGGTTTCGGCCAGGTTGTGAAAACTGCTATTTTCTCTGGGTCTGTCTCAACCCCTCTTTCAGACACAATGTGCCCCAGATACTTGACTGACTTCCTGAAAAAACTGCATTTCTCGGGAAAGAGTTTGAGTCCAAATTCTTTCAGTTTGCAGAGGACACGCATCAAGCATTCTTCATGCTTTTCGAGAGTGGCAGAAAAGACAGTTAGGTCGTCTAAGAACACCAAAACTTCTTTGAGGTTGCCCATGCATTTTTCCATTACACTTTGAAACAGGGTGGGAGCATTTGTAACTCCCTGGGGCATTCAATTAAATTATCTTATGCTTGTCCTGTTCCTCGACTTCAACTTGATAATATCCGGATTTCAAATCCATGACCGAAAACCATCTCCATCATGCCAGTGCTGAAAAAGATACTTTGATGTTTGGCAAGGCGTAAGCATCTTTGATCGTCTGACTGTTCAATTTGCGATAGTCAATGCATAGCCTGATCATGCTATTTTTCTTTTTAATAACCACAATAGGAGATGCAAATGGGCTTTCAGACTCACAAATTATGTTGGCATCACAGACATCGTTCAGATGTTGCCTGACTCCCTCATAGTCTGATGGATGAACAGGTCTTGGCCTTTGTTTGAAGGGAGTGGGATCTGAGTCGTATGCTATGCGTTACAGCTGTGGTGTGTCCATAGTCGAGCTCATGTGTTGCAAAAACATCTTTCACAGAGTTCAACTTCTCAGCGACTCTTTTTCCACGCTTCACTAAGAGGGGAATCTGTGAAGTCGAACTGAAGAGTGCTCGCTGAATCAGGTGAGCAGATGTTATTGCACACATCAGTTGTAACAGCTGATTGAGATGCTTTTTTGTTCTTGTCATGACCTACAGCAGATGGTAAGGGTGAGATCAACAAGGGTATGTAGAGTTCAGCCATGGTATAACTAGCATGTTGATGACATGAGCGCTCTCATTTTTAATAAGGAAGGGTACTTTAAAAGAGCCCTGAGTTGGGGCAATCATGACATAATTGCTAAATATCAGACCACCAGGCAGTGCCGAAGCTGCAGACTCAACTAGCGGAGGTGTACCTTGGGAAGCACAGATGTTTCTGACAAGCCCTGTTAAAACAGCTTTCTCACCTGCTGGTATCGTTACACCCTTCTTGCTAAACACCTTTCCACAGTCTTGTTCAGCTTTTTGTCTGTTGTACACTTTTTTTATCAGAGAAGTGTTGGCACAATATATCTGTCCATTGCTTTTGCTGGTTTCTGTCCAGTCTCTATAGGTTTTATAAAGCACATCCAAAACATTTGTTCCAATCAGCACAGGAATCTCTTTGTTTGCTCTGCATTCAGACACAATCAGTGCCAAGGTGCTTATTTCTTCAGGTTTTCCTGCAATTTCTTCTGGGAAAAAATGCTTAGCTTTCTGTACCCCAGATAAGCCACAGCTTGGCCACTTACACCTTCTATATCCAGAAGGTCATACAATGGTCAGATTGACCGTGAAGACGTGGAGTGGAGCTTGTGAAATGACTCTGACACAGTTGTCAGCTGGGAGCCACTGTCGAGGAGGCATGTGCACTGAACTCCATCCACTGTTAATGTAACAGTATGCTTTGATCCTACTAGGGCATTTAAAAGGTCCCCCTCTGACATCTCATGTATAGTCTGGCTCATGATGTTTACTTCATTGTGTCTCTTTTTGTGTGTCAAGTTTTGTGCTGACTGGGGACTTTGTTCTTGTCCGCCACTGAAACCTTGTAAACCTTTACCATGTTTTACTTCAGTTCTTTATATTTCTTGTCAATCAGGTCTTTGTTTGAAGCATTCTCGCATTGTCTGGCAATGTGGCCATTCTCCCCACATTTGAAACAAAACCAAGGTTTTGGTTCTGGTCTTAAGACCTGCTGGTGTACTTGAATGTCTGCTGCTGGAATTGCCAGCTCTAGGACTGAAGTAGTCTTTTGTTCACGTTTCTTTTTCCTCTGAGTGCTCTTTTTTGTCAGCTGTACTTGTAATTCTGCCACTTGCTTTCTTAGGCTTTCTGTCTCTGATATGTATTTCTGTAGAATGTCTGTGTCAGATTCACTTTTAGGAGTAGCTTCTGAAACATACTGAAGCTGCAAGTAGGGCTTAACTTTGCAGCTTCCAAAATGGCATTGCATCCTATCCATTTTTACTGCCCTTCTCTCCTCTTATGTTTGCAGCTGAAGAAGAAGTTCAGAGAAATTTGGTGAGGACTCAGCTTTGATCTTTTGCTGGAGGTTCAGAAGCAAAGTTCGGTCCGAACAACCAGGAGTGAATTGTTTGAATAGCTGTCTGCTAGCATTAGCCTCACTAGCACCACCTCTTTTGATTGCAGTGCCAAGAATGGCTTGTAGTCTCTGGAGATATTCAGAGGCTTTTTCACCTGCATCTTGATGGGTGCTGAGAAACTTGGAAAATATTTCCTCACCATCATCAATGAGACCATAGGCTGATTTAAGAAGTCTAACATAATCACGGGGTGATGAATGGGAGCCAAGTTGTCTTAAAATGTCTGAAGCAGGTGCAAGTAAACCTTCAAGTATCATCTTTCTTTGCATATCAGTGGGCAGGCCATCCTGGAACATGAGTTCAACATGTAGGCACCAGGTCTCAAAGTCACCACCTCACCAGGTGGTTTGGGCATTCTACTTGAGAAGCACCGCAGCCGCTTGAGAGCTGGGCTTGAAGCAGAAGCTTCATTCTTGATAACATGCTCCACTATTATGCATTGAACATTTGTGTGACTTTTCTGTGTATCTGATGCCAACTCAATCTTAACAAGAAAAGTGATTCCTAGATGTCAAGGCTGAAGCAACATTCTCCAACATTATGAGATGATTTGAACCATACAGTTGTGACCACTCTTTAAATGACAAGGTTTAAAATTTAAACAAAAACTTGTCATCTGCTCTGAAGACTGTTAAGACTGACAGAATTTCCTCATGGTTAAACAGCAACAGGTTAATGAGACTAAGATAATCTGTCAGGCAATAGTTTGATCAACCCTAACCCTTCTAAACTCCACACAGTCTGGCAATGACTTCTCCTGGTAATCCATGCACTACATGCAACACCATGGATGGTGGTCACCTTGATGCTGCAAGACAATCCAGGAGTTTGCACTAGAACCAGGGTTGAGGCTCCTGTGTAGAGCTCCAAAAAAAATCCAGCCAGAGCATTTTAGTCTGAATCTTATTCATTTAAGCGCTGACTGACCATCGCAATTACGGGTGAGTTTTACCGAGGTACAGCAGTAGACTACTACACTGAGATGGTTTTTGGTTCTCAAAACCACAAATATATAGACGGGTGACAAATTACTGAGAAACTGAATGCCTTTATTGTCCATTATCATCAGCTTATTATACCAAGGAATTATGTCTTCATGCCAACAGGCAATACCAATGTAGGCAGTATTAATTCCTATACTTTTCTACTTTACTTATTTAATGTATTTCCTAACTTATATGATTAGAAATAATGATTATAATAAAACTTGGCTTTGCAAATCATGATCACATAAATACTTAAGGATCCAGAAAGGATGAGTATTTCCTCCATGTGTAGTTTCAAGCAATGAACTGTACTGTGCTGTTCCCATGGGTGAGGACTGAGTCAACAAAAACGTCTGCCAAAATACTGGAGGAAGTCTTGCATGCAACTTTTACGCAGGATACCTGAGTTTGCTTCATGTCAGATACCTGCAAGTAACTCTCACCTTGTTATTGACTGTAACCATGATTTCTATTCCTCCTATATCCTCCCCCTTCTATTTTTATTCCTTTTATTCCTCTATTGTTTTCTGGTTGTCTGTACATTTGTCCCATTCTTGTGAACACATTATCTTAGTAACACCTTGACAGAACTTCTTCAAATTTGGCACATACATTTACTTAGACTCAAGGATGAACTGATTCAATTTCAAAAGGCAAAAGTCAAGGTCACAGTGACCTCACAAACTATGATTTTGGCCTTGTGAAAGCAATATTTCCATAGCACCTTGAGGGAATTTCTTCAAATCTGGTAAAAACTTTCATTTGGACTCAAGGAAAAACTCATTAGATTTTGCTGGCCAAAGGCCTCAAATATGATAATGATGTATTTTAATGTCACAATTCGTGTTGATGTTGGTGTTGGTGTTCGCTCGGTTTCTTTCCACTGAAATATCAAATCAGTCATCATGTGACATCAAACCAACTGGCAGAGACTTGAATCTTTCTTGAGATAAGTCTCAGTGAGCATCATGTCTCAATAATTTAACTTTGACATGTTACATTATTGTATTAACTATAATAGATTATGTAATTTAAGAAAATATGAAACTGATTTTCATACACTTTTAGAACTGGTATGCCTTGTTGAAACAGATAAAGGAGGTGTATACAGTATGTATGTGTCTGTTATTTGGGGGTAAAATACAGTTTGAAAACCAGCTGATTGTCCAACAATCCCTGCAGTTCCCTGGGGTGTCCTTCAGGGGGCATACACACTGGCAAATGGGGTGACTCCTCCCCATCCCTGTTGTTGTCCTCACAAACACGCAAGTGCAGGAGTGTGCGGTGGTGACCTGTGAACGTAGCAGAAATGTCATCCACTTCATTTGTGTGGCAGTAAAAAGCCTGGCTGTCTGGGGAGCCATCGATCTGACAAGTTATTACAGAGGAGCAGAGGCAGGAGGAGGCCGTCAGGAGCACGACACTGACAACAGCTGGGGCTCCCTCTCTCTTCTTGTACTCGTTTACTGTCTACGACTCTATACATATCATCTTACCATCTCCCACCTCCCTCTCTCTGCTGTCTTTTTCTCTTCCCTGCTGTCTTTCTTCTCACTTTCTTCTTCCTACTCTCTACCTCTGCCTCCAAAGGTTGACACCCACCTTAATCTCTTTCTCTGCCTTGCTGTTGGTCATAGACTTAACCTCTCTCTCCTCTCCTTTCACCTCTATCGCTCTGCCTTCTTCACCACCAGCATCTTCTCTCCTTTCACCTCCCTTACTCTTTTATCACCACTCTCTCCTCCACTTTCACTACATTTTCCTCACCATCTCTGTCTCTATCTCTCGAACTACATCTCTGTCAGTCGACTCTTCTCTCTGTTCACACCTTCAGCCTTATTGCCTCCATGTTTTACATTTTGTATTCACATCTTCTGAACCCCTCACAAGGTCACAGCTGCTATTGCTACATAGCTAATGTTAGCATTAACAGCTTTTTACTTTCCAGTCAAGAAGAAACGTTGAGGTCAGCATCAAACTTTATTCCTTGACTCACCAACATCTGTCTCCAGAAGTGGAAACAAACACCAATGTTAACTCTTGTCTTTATTACATCTTTTCTTCTAGAGAAGTTAGCAATGTAACCAGATAGTCCCTGCCTGTCTGGTTTTTCTTTCCGATAGCAACTCACTGTAGCCTCCTGTCTGCTTTGAAGACGTAGCACTGCTCTTCGTCAAGCAACAGTCGCCATCAATCGCTTCCAAGAAAATAACCTCAGCAGCAGAGAAAACACATAGTCCCTTTAGGGCTAAGATGATCCATCTTATACACCTTTAAAAAAAATAAAAAAACAAAAAATAAATGTCATTAGATGGTCTGACTCAAACTGCAACCTTTTAGCCTGAAAAATGAAGCCAACACTGAAGTTCTGAAACCTGCAGTTCCTCTAATGACCACTGGAGTCTGGCCCCAACACTGAGTCAATCCTAATGTTAAAATGTCCAACTTTACAGCAGAAATAAACATGTTACAGCCTGGTACAAAAAACTGTTTTGGTCTCCATAGCTAATTTCCTCTTTCATGACAACTGTTTATACAACTCACCTGTTTACATTTTATTAAGCTTAAAGTTATGCAGAATTGAGGATAGGGCCTCTTTGAATGACTGGTCATAGTAACATTTGGCTAGCCACTAGCTTTTTGCTAGGTGACATCTCACACAATTGCAATCACTGAACGTGACCTCTCTGAGTTTGTGGTGTTAGGGTTAGGGTAGGGTTTTTCATACAAATATCAGACAGATAATTTGACTTGTTGGTTAATAAACAGAACCTGAGGAACTATGTGCTCATGTTTTTTGAGGTGAGTGAAATTATAGTATTATTTTATTTGTTAGCACTAATTAGCAGCTATCTTTGTCTGCACTCACCATACCTGGCTAAGCTCGTTACCTAGCTAATTAGCCAGCAAATGAATTAGCCTTGGGTTAGCCTTCGAGCCCAGACATCCAGCTGTGTTAACGATGGCCACAGGAGCGAATGCTAGCCACATTTATTAGATCGGCATGTACTGAAGTCTCAGCTCCACACACGCCCCTCATCTTTGCACATATTTGGATAAGCTGAGAGTCTGGGGCGGAGTCAGACACACAAAATGGCGGCAGGGGAGAAGCTCACTCTGAGCTTCAAAACCGCTCTTCAGAAACCTGTGGGTGAACTATGAATATATACCTTTTGCTGCACAACAGCATCGCTCAATTTAAAGCCTCATTAGAGTATTGTTTGTTGTTTTCATCTTTATCACAGATCCTGTCTTCTGCTGTGGATTCAAAGATCCTGATCCTTACTGAATAATTTCATATCAGAGTAAGACAGTTTACATCTAACTCCATGCACAGGTACAGTATATGTTTATAAGGATGCACTGTGTTTGAAAGCAGCAGAGTAGCACCTGTAACATCTTTCACATCACAGTTCATACTGTCAACTCCTCTGGCAAGATCACTACACCATCACCAAAGGTGTTGTGTTTTCTGACAGTGACCTTGCCGGCAGGTGAACAGCACCGTGATTAATTAAATGCAAAGTGCAGACGTTCTTACAAACCTGCTGGAATCAGACACACTGGGCGAGATGAGTGACGTTTACACTGACCTCACACAATGTTGTGAAACCAGCACAATGTCATTTAATCTCATCAGTCTCCCTCTAATACTGGACACCAAAGTTATAAAATAAAAATAACTTGATCCAATGGCTGAGTAGATTCTCTTTGCAGTTTTATGTACTTTTATACTACCATTTTGCTGTATTCCAGAATGAATATATATTGTCTCAGGTGACAGCAGAAATTGCAGTCCTGCTGATAACAACTCATTTGGCCACCACCACCTCAAAACCATAAATTTCTATAATCAAAACATTTTTTTAATTATATCAATGCTCTGATTTAATCAGCATAATAAAGTTCACGGGGTAACATCTGTATTCTTCATACCCCCTCTGATAACAAAACAAGTCAGGAAGTGTTACTACCACTGCAAAGAAAGTAGACATTTTCTTAGTGCAACTGCATCTCACATATCAACTACCAAGAAATTAAGTCCCTGCAGCAAAATAAATCAACTTTCGCTTAAATTTCTCGAGCAACAAAGAAAACTCACTCAACCATCATCAGTTTTTTTTAAAGGATTAGGAGCATGTCTACATTTCCATTTCCCCTTGTCTTTTTTTAAAATGGAAAAACTGAAATGCTGCCACACGCTCCAAAGGTCGATGAAGGAGCATCTGCAATCTCAACTTCAATTTCTGGGCCACGTTCATGTAACGTTACTACCATGACTACCATCATTTCTATTTCTTCGTTGTCTCTGTCTTGCAAAGGATGATGGGAGTCTGCAGGAGGGTTAGTAGAATGGAACTATTGTCACGGTCTGTCACGATGCGGGTAAGGCTGGACACAAAATGCAGCCAACACAGGGGAATGAGGTGCAAAAAGTTTATTAACTTAGGAACCTGCTGGTGAACCACAAAAGGAAACTGAAGCATGAGGGTTACACAAGAACTTAACAGCAGGCCAAAACACAAGGAACCACAGGGGATGGAAACAGGAGACATGAAGTGGCAACATGAACAGACTGTGGACAAACCAGACATGAACAGATCGCGGAAAAACCATAGATGAACAGATCAAGGACAATCCAGAGATGAACAGATCGACCAACAGACGAACCGACACAGACAAAGGGGAGCACAAAGACTATATAGACACAAGGGAGTCAAGGATGATTGAACACAGGTGAAACACATTGGGGCGGGGCAGACAATCACCACACAGAGTAACAGGACCAAGACAGGAAGTAAAAACATTGAGACACACAAGGAAACCAACTACAAAAATAAAACAGGAAGTCACAAAAGTCCAAACAAAAAGTGTCTGCCATGGCAAACCATGACAGCTATACTACGTTTTGTTTTTTTTTTTTTTTACCAGTGAAATAATCATGTAATATTCTGATTGATACACAGCCCCACAATGGTGACAGTTTAGTATCACAATATCCCAAAAGTAGAGATATTGTTACATCCCTGATTAACACTAATATAAATCTTGTTTTTATCTGGTTTCATTTGGTAGTGAGCTGCTATAAATACCTAGCACAACAAAAGAAGCTAATTTAGGCTGTGGTGGCGTGGTTACAAAGTTAGCAGTAGGGATAACCACCATGGCATAATGAATGGATGTTGAAATAAAGGGTGTTTTTCCCATTTTTCCTTTGTGTGCACAATTGCTTTTGAAAGTGCCTGTATCCAACAAAAGCATCTGCGATTAGTCAAAGTGTGAACTACATGTAACGCAAAAGGTGACGAACACAAAAACTAATTGCCTGTCTCCAAATGATTGATAATGTTGCTGTGTGTAGTAGGCAACTATTTACTAAGCTGTTACTGAGCAGATTCAGTGATGATGTCAATGTTGTTTTGTTGCACTGCCTCCAAGTGGCCAGAAAAAACATTCAATTATTCATGTTTAAGCAGGTTCTTTGCAGTGCTTCATAAATGTCTGAACCTGCAGCTTTAAAATATCAGATTTTGTTTATGAATACTTGTATATGAGCAGCTGTCAGTGTTTTAAAGAGGTGTAGGCAGTCATTGTGGAGTGAGGCTCTTCATTCATCTAAGCTGCAGTGTGGTTGGCAGCTCCTATACATCCAGCTGTCAAACAAACAGGTAGGAGGAACAGATGAGGTGTGGGGGTTACAGCTCCAGACAGATGAATAGCCCTCTTGATTGATGCTGGCCTTTGTGCACATCTCAGCACTGCTGCCGTTCTGACACTAGTCTGTTGCACAGTAATGTGTGATCAGAAGAAAAGGGCACCGGCGGCTCTGATCATCATTCTGCCCAACTCCCCCGTGACCACCTCCCCACTCTCAGGCCAACATCAACTGGACAGAATCAGACTTGACACCAAACACACACTCGACTATGTCAGATGAGCATGGGATGAGAGGAGGGTAAACTGTGGGCTGGAGGAGAGACATGTGAGGGGTCTGCGTTAAAGATAGGACGAGGCAGTTCACTTGCTAACTCAATGTCAAATTTGCAAACTACTGATGGAGCCACCTGCCTGTGAGAGCTCCTGCCCTTTTGTGATATAACACATGCTAACTGGGGTTTGACTGGTATACTGGTGCCATTAAATATAAGCTTTTGTTTTACTTAATTAGAATTTGCACCATTATTCTTTTAGATGCTTAAGAGTCAGATAGCATTTGTCCATATTTACTATGTGGCATTCATAAGCATATAAACATTTAATAAAAGGTTTATTAGACACTATAATGTAATTGAAAGCAAACATAACTGTGTATTGATGACCTCCTGCTAATAACGATTTCATAGTGTTATAAACTATTGATGAAATTTTCATATATTGCTTATGAATGCTAAAGTGTGTGTTACCAATGTAAGGGTCTTCTGTGAGGCTGGAAACACATGGCTGCTGAAACTGATTTATCATGGCTGACTGACCACTGAGATTTCATGTCTCTGAAAGGAAAAGTAGGTGGACGATTCACAGCACTGATGTCTTTTTGGATGCAGACACACAAGGAGAGATGTTTCCGTTCAGGACACGGGATGAGTATAAAGATGATGTGAATCATATCCTATGGCCTTCACAGTCACCAGATCTTGACCCAGCTGAACAGCTATTAAAGAATGAGGAGCGGCATGTAAGACAGTGCTCTCCACCACCATCATGAAAACATCAAAATGAGGGAATATGTTTTTGAAAACCACTGATCATCCCTCCAGTACAGTCCTTCACACATGGAGCATTAACGCTGTTCTGGAGATGTGTGTTGGCCAAACATCTTACTAAGACTGAGACCAGTATTCACTTGTTTATCATGGTACCACAGGCCAAATTTATTAGTGACTTTATTGGATACACACTGTGAATCATTTGTTCTTCCGGAGGTGGGAGTTGAAGAGCGCATGGACAGGGGCCTCAGCCAGACGTTGCCAGCTCACCCTCATGTCTGTCCGGCCGGATCAGTAATGTGGGCATTTTACCGGACTGTCTTGGTGAAGAGAGAGCTGAGCCGGAAGGCAAAGCTCATGATGTATCAGTCTATCTACGTACCTATCCTCACCTATGGTCATGAGCTTTGAGATCGGGTGAGATCAGGTGGATGGGCTCAGCCTCAGGAAAGGGTGTGGAGCTGTGTAGCAGCTTATTAAGACCAATAGTTATGTTTTGTCCTTGGTCGACTTCTAACAGGTGTAGTAATTATGACAGGAGCAAAGGAGGAAGTCAGGCGATGAAGTATGAGCGGCGAAAGAGTCCATGTTAGGGCTGAGGTATGGGTGTTTGATGTATTGACAAAACATGACACTTTCACACAGGAGGCCCACGTTGATTTCCTGTGTGCAACTGTGTGTATGTTGCTGTAACCATGATGATGAAGGTCCACTAGCCTGAAGAGTAAGCAGTTTTTGTCCTCAAACTTAACCAACTCATGACTATTCCACAATCTAAACTGTGTGTTTATTATTGTTACCATGACAATAAAGGACTGGTTCCCCTGCCTGGTACACCTGACACTTTGACACTCATAGGATGTATCCAAGGGTAGGTACAAGTTTTTTCATTTATGTACCACAACACAAAGAGACCATTTATGTAATTAGGGTTCTAACCCCAAAGGGTAGAACACCATTTGTCTGATTGACTTGACATTTGACACACAAGTCCACCTCGATGAGCTCTACAAAAACAGCCTGTTGAACCATTGAAAGTGCACCTGAATAGATTTTTTGCTAATTTGCATAATTTGAAAAGCAGTAAAATTAATAGAACTTCATGGATTTTAAGTTTACCAATGCCAAATTTGGTACACAGCCTTAGGGGACGGACGCACAAATTTCTATAACAAAAGAGTAAGATTGGTTGAAAAACAAGGCTGCCATCAACCAAAATATCTTCGCAAAGGGCGGGGCTTAGCTAATATTGGACCATAACTCACCAAACATTGGTCCGATTATCAAGAACCTTGGTCCATATCTTCTGGCCGGGACAGGGAGTAGGCCAACCAAAGCATTTTGAGCCATAAATGCCAAAACTATGTACCTCAATATCCGCTGAACAGATTTTCACCAAAACTGGTACACTTGTTCTCGAGGCAGATATTAATGTAAATCGGAAGTGCCATATTGATTGATGAAAGTGGGCAGGGCCTATTCATCAATATGTGCCATCTTAAGCCTTTGCTCAATTTGCAGAGAGCTGGAACAAGCCAAACACATGAAAATTGGTGTCATAACTCCAAATGGTGTGTAAATAATTGACAATAATATGATGGCGATATAATTGAGAGTCAAAAAAAAAAAGTAAATAAAGATGGACATAGCCTCTGTGATGTCACCCACAGGTTTCTGGAGCTGAGAGTGACTTGCTGCACTGTCGCCATCTTGACAGTGCCCGACTCCGCCCCTAAATCCCAGCTATTGTGTGTGTGGAGCTGAGACTTTGGTGCATGACGGTTTGTGTCAAGCATATGTTCACCCACCTGTCACTCAAAGAGTAACTTTGAGCCTTAATAAAATGTAAACAGGTGAGTTATATAAACAGGTGTCATGAAGGAGGAAATTAGCTCTAGAGACCAAAACTGTTTTGTACCAGGCTGTAAACATGTTTATTTCTGCTGTAAAGTTGGACATTTTAACATGGGAGTCTATGGGGACTGACTCAGTGTTGGAGCCAGACTCTAGTGGTCATTAGAGGAACTGCAGGTTTTAACACTTCATTGTTGACTGTCATGTTTCAGCCTCGGAGGTTGATGCTTGGGGTAAACATAGGTTACACTTTATAGAAACTATGAGGTCTAGGTAACTTTAGTGTAAAAATATTGGTGTCAGTTGTCGCACAAAACCCCATCTAACTTTGGATCTACTCTACAGTTTCATTCAGTATTGAACTTAGTGAGCTGGATGGGAGACAAAAACAGGATGGGGTACTTGCTGAGTCTGCTTACACTGTGGTGGAGCCCAGGAAGGGTAAAACACTTGTGGTAATTAGTGCTGCTCAGGAATAAAGGGATTTTTCCATACAATGCAGGGAGCACAGAGTGACACAGCCCTCTGCAGCTCAAGTGCCCATTGATGGCAGCACTTCAGCCACAAGAAGGGGCTCTGATGAGGGACAGCTCACACACTCTTTCTCTCACTTTCACCACAAGATGGCGCAATTACAGATCAGGTTGATCAGTTGTACTGTAACTGAAGTGTTGGAGGTTTGATCCCTGTAACTCCCAAACACATAGTACCTTTAGGTGTTAGGTTTAAGGCTTCTAAAGTGTTTGGACAGATACAGTACACAATGCAGTGTACAAAAATCCTGTGCAGTCAAGATGGCCTGGAGGCCTCGACTTTTCACTGCAGCCTCCTTCTCTCTGAGCTTAGTCTGGTCTTTAGTCTGGTATTCCACCACAGAAAACAGTTGTTTTGGCCGTATGTTTATGTTTAGGATCATTGTCCTGCTGAATGTTGAAATATTGTCTAAGGAGTTTTGATGCATTTGTCTGAATCTGAGCCACAGACTGCTCCTGTAGACCTCCGTATTCATCCTGCTGCTTCAGTCAGCAGTGAAATTTAGTCAATACAACTTTATTCCACAACTTTCCTGGTTTCTTCTTGTATGTTTTTCTGAACTGTAACCTGGCCTTTGTGTTTTTAAGGTGGTGAATGAAATTTTCTCTGGATCGTTGACAAAGAAATATGTCCACCTGCGTCCTGGAGATGGACATGCAGACGATTCCACCTCAATCTAAATGTCTCAGCTCTGAATCAACTCGGAGACACGTCTGAGCTCTTTAGTGCACAAGCTAACGTTAAAACAACACACAGCTGCCCAAGAAACATTCAGTTGTCAAGTGTCAAGTTACTTTTAAACCTTTGCAATCCCTGCACTGTGAGTTAGAGGGGCTATATCTGACACACAGTTCTTCAAATACTGACATAAATCTACTCAACTTATAGCTGAGACATGGCACTTTATTCAATATCCATTGTTTTATTTGAAACTGAATGTGCTAAAACACAGACCTTGAAGAACTATCCAAATACTGAATGTCTGGACTATAAGTTCTGTCTAAACATCCTGTAGCTAAACTCCTGCATGTCCTTATCTCCAAATACACTATCTATATTTTTATAATAATGATAATATATCAAATAACTCAGCTCTCAAGAGGGTTTTAGCTTCTTTCAGGATATAGTTTATTTTGGTTTTATGGCTTGTGAATTTCCTGTTTTGTTACCTAGTATCCAGCAGCACCACCTGCTTTCAGTAAACAATCTCTGAAAATCTTGCTGTAACAACTTTATAAAGTGTTGATATCTCAATGTTGTCATCACCGCTTCCTCCACTGCCCCAAGAAAATAAGTCAATAAAATCAATAAATGTAGCTTTAAGTTTGACTAACACTGAAAACAGTTGGCTTATTTGCTCGAATGAAAATGTTAAATACATAAATGAAAACTATGAAACAATGTTGATTAAGTGCTGTGAGCCTGGACAACCACACAAACATTTCATTATGCTTCAGCAGTTGCCAGCTGATGTTGTATATAGAGACGTGATATTTTTGATGAAAACAAATGGAACATGTTAGAGCAAAAACATTTCCTCATTAAGTTGATCATATTAATCCAAGCAGCTTTGTGTTCAACTGAAAATGTATCTGCTGTTGCTAAATTAATCGTAATTAATAAAGGAGACAGAGTTGGACCTTAGTGATAGAGACATACAGGCAGCATCCATGACATTGGCAGAATTATAAAGATAACAACAGATAACAGTTCTTCTCTGAGAATGAAGCAGAGCAGGGTTCTGGTACTGATCTTAGATGATGGATATTTAATTGTAGAAAATGCTTTTGTTTATTTATTTGATTAATTATGGAAAGAACTGCTTGAATCTAGTGATATGACTATATATGGATTTATTTACCAAAACCACGAGGGGGGGGGGGGCTTGAGGAGAACTGCTGTCTTTTCACAGGGCCTATGTCTTTGACAGAAACTTGTTCCAATTAAAAAACAACTTTTTATTTACTAAGTGTCATATTTAAATGGTGTGAGCAGCACATTCATGACCTATCCACATGTTTCTACCTCTACAGTCAAATGAGAAAAGTTCATTTTGATGGCATGTGTGTGGAGCTGCATTGCATGCTGAGACTGAAGTCCACTGAGACTGATGGGAACTTTGATATTGACACCGCTGGTGATCACACTAATACCCCCGCCCCACCCCCCTGTCAGAGGACACCCCACCGCGGCATGTATGTCTATCGCTCCCATTCACTCGACGTGTTGGAGCTAATGTTGGGTGACACTCAGACACCCTGGCTGATGTGTTTTGGCACTGCGAAGATCCCAGCTGTGCATTTACATATGCAATGACCCAGATTAGCATCCTCCCTCACACTCCATCAACACTGATTAGAGCTGCGCAGCTAAACGAACGCTTGTCCAGCATGTCCATGTGACCATGACAACCTCTGCATGTGAGTGTGCACTCTAGTCTCAACTTAATTACACACTGGCTTAACAATGACAGCAAAGTAGGTGAAGTTGGAATGAGCATTAATTAACAACTTCATCCTCAAAAACCACATATTTGAATTTTCAGACAGTAATTTAATTTTCATTCACTAATTTGCAGTAGATGTAAATGAAAACAGGCAGCTGAAGACCCAAAATTATATACAATCTTTTAATTCCAGGGTAGTGACATAGACAGTTGTAGTTAAGTTAAATGTTGCAATATCTACCTCTGACATTTATTTTACCACCACTGTTGTACAGTTAACAGCTTTTTATTGGAAATACTTTCTGCAGAGTAACTAGAGCCACGTTTCGACCGCAGGAACCAAGGTCTAAATTTTTGATCAACCCCTAAAAAAGTCCCTGGTCAGGGGGTAGTACTTTCCAAAGGTTCAGGAACTTTGGGGGTGTGGTCTGCAGTGCTGAACATTTCTGATTGGTCAAGTACTCACTGCATCTTATTTTGCCCGCAATGTTTAAAAGTCCGCAGGGAGCGAGCACCGAGGTACGACACAGGTCCGGGAGAAGTTAAAACAAACTGAAACAGGACTTCAAAAACAAGGATCACAACAACCGGAATGGCTAGGGTTGCCACCCGTCACATATAATGCGGGAGCGTCCCATATTTGAAAATAAAATGCTGCGTCCTGTATTGAATGAATGCAATTTGTCCCGTATTTTCATTCATGTAATCTCCTCAAAGTGCTGTGAATAATTTAATGTCAAGTAATAATTTTGCATAATCTTCCTGGGACTTTAGGCCACGGTGGAAACGCAGACAAAAGGCCGCAGGAACCTTTTATAACTAAAAGTTCCATGTTTAGGACACTAGTATCTTAAAACATGGACAAATAAAACGACAAATATCTGAAAGGTTACTACAGGAGGAAAATGAGAACAGATCATTCGAGTGAACTGACCCTTTATAAAACAGATTCAAAAGAAAGTCATTCAAATACCGCACTCTGTGCTGTGTGAGGCACTAGGAGAGTTTACCATGGAAAATAATGACTTTTCTGCAGCTGTGAGTTGCTCTTTCATTTCTAATAAGCAGTGTTATGTGTGTTGTCATTTAAAAAATATGCTTAATCGATATTCCTTATAAGCTTAATTTACGACTAATTTACTGCCTTACTTTATAACCCAAAAATCTATTTGAAAAAAATAGACAAAAAACAACAACAAAATACTTCTATATTCTAATCTTTCCCTTTTTCTTCACTGTAACATCTTCATGCTCAAACACAGGGTGGAAACCACTCTCTGCTAAAAGCTTCAGGGCCTGCTGAATAGCACAAAGGCTCATGTGCACATCGGCTTGCTCAGAGTGAGTTGCACTGCTGCAAAGGCGTGGTGGGGGGTGGTGGTGGGGTGGGAGGGGGTGTATGCACGGAGGCAAAGACGCAGCTAGATTACTGCATGTCATTAGTAGCATATGCTCCCATTCATTAACTAATTGCACTTTATTATGATGTAATTACAGCATCTACAGTGTGTGATGACAAAAACTAAGCTGTGGCTCTGCAGCCGGAGCCACCCCTGCACTGCATGCAGTAATTGCCCTCTCGGCTTTGATGAATAAGGAGATGATTAACCTTAATTGCCAAACAGCATTCGGGCATTAGCAGTGAATGGATTACGGGGAAGTGGATGTGACTAAGCGACTTAATATGGTAAATTGGTTGAGCATCTGAAGTGGCTCCAGTGATGCTTTATTAGCTCAAGGCCTTTTCTCTCGCTTCTACTGATTCCAGGTCTGAGCCTCTTCAATCAGGCTCCGGCTGTGAACCGAGATGCCAACTGTCCCCGTGCAGCACAGAACTAATCATCCACTTCACACAGGTAAAGATTCAGCCACTACCTCGCATGGGGGAGTCCAATTATGTAATCTAGATAAATTCATCCTGAGAACGTGACTCGTTGCTATCTGACCCAATATCCAGCCTGTCACAGAAAACACATTTGAAATGAGCAGTGACTGGATGCCACAGAGTGCTCTCCCCCCACATTCCGCACCACGTTCACTTTTAATAGGCGAGGGATCTCACCTCCCATTCTCTTAATGTGCCCACTGCCCAGGAGAAAACACTGCTTTTTGGCTGCCTAAGCAAAATGTAGATTGCGTGAACAAAAACTCCACTTGCATGGCAGTAAATATGATGACATTGCAAGCTTGTCTTTTGCCGACAAAGTTGTGATCCTTGTTTTTTTGATGAAGCAGTGAAAACAAGCCACTACGAGAGCATCGCCAGCTGTGTGGTTAAGGATTCAAGTGCTCCAGCCGCCTTCACCCCACCTCCCCTCTGCACCACTCTCGGAACTGGAGGAACAACGGGGCTCAAGGAGTGACAACCTGTATGTGTTTTTTACGTTGCAAATGAGCTCTGTAAAGGTGCTAATTGTATGAAAGATGTAAGAAAAACAGCTCAGAGTAAGTGTGTGTGTGCGAGCGCGGTATGTGTGTACATCTTTATGTGTGTACATCTTTTTTGCCTAAAGATGTGAGCGGCTAATTTTGCTTACCACAACCATTTTTGCTTATCAACAGAAAATGAGGAAAATATGGATCTTAGCTCATTATGGTGTTGTTTATATTTACCCAAGTAACCCATTAAACTTGGGAGAGAGCCTCCTTTAACTGTGAGCATGTTAGTCATGTGGTTTCAGTCATTTGAGGAGGCTACTCATTACTCTTTAATGTGCTGAATAAACATTTCACAGGCTCACTGTTCCCTGCTATTGTTCATATTGTTGTGAATGCAGCATTTTCTTATTGTTAGACCAGGCCAACAGATATGCTGCGCCGTGCAGGCTAGCTGCAGAGCCACAAGGTGCTGGGGGGAAGACAGGGAGCGGGTTAATATACTCTGTGAAGTAGGCCAACTTCAACACAACATTTACAGGATGCTGAGTGGCATGATGGTGGTGATATTGTCAGTTTGTTGCTGATCACATGTTGTTGTAGGAGGCTGTTTTCATGTTCAACATTTTGGGAAATTAACTTGTTTGATTTCACTCTGAGAGTGAACTGAGAAGAGGGTCCGCGTTGACACCCGAAGACTGGTGTATGGAGATATTTAGCATTTGACTGAGATCATCAGGGACAAGTTAGATGACCAACAGTCAGTATGTAAAACAGGAGGAAACAGCTCAGACTCAGAGACAGACATCAGATCTTTGCAGAGTTCAGGTTGAGAGAGTTTTTTAAAAGTCAGTTTAAACTACTACTTGCACACTGATGTGTGTGTGCGTGTGTGCATGCATGCACATGTGCACACGTGCATGTGTGTTAGCACACTGTGGGCAGCAGCCTCTTTTGTTTTGTTTTTTGCGGTGGTATGGAGAATTGTGAAATTTCAATGGTATTACTACTGACTACCAAACTACTCAAAATGGTCAAAAAGTGAAGTGCTGGACACTTCTCAAACTCAATGGTCACCATCTTGGCTGTACAGCAGATACATATTTTCCAACTTATGGAAAAGGCGACTGATCAAGGAGGACAAATTGTTGCACCAATTGCAGCATAATTTGCATGTCGTGTGACACCGGGGGACACACAGGAAGTAAAACGTTCATTTTGAAGTAAAGTAAGCAAAGCAGCTGACAGGAGGGTGACAATCACCATCATCTGATGTGACCGTCATACAGCAGTGCACAACAGCAGTGTTTGATTTGGGACACTGGAATTGTCTTAACACACTGATGTTCTCAATAGAAAACAAACCCTTTGAACTTTCCTTGAATGCCACCCTCAGAGAAAACTACCTTTTCATAACTTGGTGAGTACAATATTTTTATTGTTGTTATTTTTATTAATCAAATGGTTCACCAAAGCTATGACAATAAGATCCAGGTTATAAAAGACAAATTTTCCCTTCATGACCACGTAGTGGTTAAACTGAAGGAAAGCTCTATTCTATACAGGTTACAGAGGGCATTTTAAAAACACTAGTGCAATTCAGATCAGGGGACCAAGCATCAAATATGCATAGATGGCAGGGAGTGGTGAGAAGTGAGGGACAGAGTCATTGGTATTCCAGAGACTGGTGCAGTCAAAGGTGGAGGGTTGAGTGTGTGAGGTGTGTGTGTGTGTGTGTGTGTGTGTGTGTGTGGGGTGGGGGGTGGGGGTGCTCAGAATCAGCCCAGAAGACCCAGGGCAGCTTATTGGGATAGAGAGGGAGCCCCGTCACTGGGCTTAGACAGGCTCAGTGCAGGGCTCAACTCATCACACGCCTGTCAGACAGACACCTGCCGCAGTGAGAGCAGTCACATACATGCACACACACACACACACGCACACATAGACATACACATACACCTGCCCTCTTATACAGACTCTTTAACCCATTCTTACATCCAGCAGTTCTCATGCATGAGTTTCATGATGCTTTCAGTCACAAGGACACAGTATATATAGATATACGTGTGTGTGTGTGTGTGTGTGTGTGTGTACATATAAACATACATATACATGTGTATGTATATATATATATATATATATATATATATAGCATTATTGGCCCATTGTCATTAAAAATATGTGACGGGTAGAGGGCAATTAATGGTTCTAGTCACCGATCACACTAAAACCGATCACCTTTGGTTAATACTCTGGTGTCTGCAGTTGAGAGAAGTATTGTTTGCAGTGTAGTGTAGTCCCGCCTACCACCTTGTTCACTGCACTGGCACGCAACAGGCCACCAAAACAAAACAACATGTCAGCCGTGTGTAACTTTTACAAGGTGTGTGAGACTAAAATAACATAAACCATCTGCATTGTGTGACAAAAATTATTGGAATCAGCTGATTTCACTCATAGATGATCAAGTATCAGTATCAAAATCAGTGGAAAATGATTGCAGCATCCCTAATATATGTATGTATATACACTGCTCAAAAAAATGAAGGGAACACTTAATCATCACAGTATAACACCAAGTCAGTTAAACTTCAGGGATATCAATCTGTACATTTAGGAAGCTCAAGTGATTGTAAATCAGTTTCATCTGCTTTGGTGCAAATGAAAGTGACAACAGGTGCAATGGAGAGGCCAAAGCAAGACAACCCCCTCTAGTCTTGTGTTTTACTAGTGTCCTTGTCACTACTGGTAGCATGAGGCGGTACCTGCAGCCCAATCAGGTTGCACAGGTAGTCCAGCTCCTCCAGGATGGCACATTCATACGTGCAGTCACAAGAAGGTTTGTTGTATCTCCCAGCACAGTCTCAAGAGAATGGGGGAGATACCAGGAGACCGGCCGTTACACGAGGAGAGCTGGACAGGGCCGTAGCAGGACATCAAAGCAGCAGCAGGGCCGGCGAGGAGGAACAGGAGGAGCACTGCCTACAAAACAACCTCCATCAGACTACCGGTGTGCATGTTTCTGACCAAACTGTCTGACTCCATGAGGGTGGCATGAGGGCCTGATGTCCTCTAGTGGGACCTGTGCTCAGAGCCAAGGCCCATGCAGCTTGATTGGCATTTTCCAGAGAACACCAGAATTGGGAGGTCCGCCATTGGCACCCCATTCTCTTCACATATGAGAGCAGGGTCACACTGGACACGTGACAGGCGTGAAAGAGTCTGGAGACGCCGTGGTGAATGTTATGCTGCCTGCAACATCATCCAGCATGACCGGTTTGGCGGTGGGTCAGTGTCTGGAGAGGCATATCTTTTGAGGGTTGCACAGACCTCCTAGTCACAGCCCTGACTGCTGCTGGGTACCAGGATGAAATCCTCAGAGCAATTGTAAGACCATACACTGGTGCAGTGGGCCCTGGGTTCCTCCTGGTGCAGGACAATGCCTGGCCTCATGTCGCCAGAGTGTGTAGGCAGTTCCTGGACTGGCCCTCATGTTCCAGACAGATATATGTGCACCTGGTCTCTGGTGTGACAATCATGCACTTTGTACAGCAATGTTAGCCATGTTAATAAATGTAGTGCGTCATTCATTTGTTCACTAATTCATTCATTCATTAAAAAAAAATCACTGTGGCTGAACATATCTTGTCATGAATGTAGGAGACAGTGCTTTGCTTTGGGTTATGTTGTCTTGAATACAGAAAAAAAATTACTTTTACCTATCCTCTTAAAATCCCCTTTTTTTATGAAGCCGTTAATGCTTAAGTTTTTGTAAATATTGACATGCTATACCTACTGTCAGATCAGTTAGAGTCTCTAAAATTCAAATATCCAGCTGATTTTGCTCTAACCATGAGCACATAAGTATAATTTAATAATATCTAACATCAGTGAACCAGCAGTAAACCAGCAGTAAACCAGCGAAGCGGTGGTGACTCCCTACATTTGAGGAGGTCAAAGGTCATATTGTCTGTTAATTTCTCCATTATTTATATTCTTTTAATCTGTAAGGGTGTACAGATCACAAAAATCAAAAGGGTTTTTTAATTTTTTTTTTATAAAAGTATTCAGAGTTATGAATATTTATTCAATTGCCCAATCATTAATGTGTGTTGTTTTATATGTATATATGTTTTGTATTTTTATGTTAAAATTTGAAGTATTTGTAATCCATGCATGAGACCACCTGTGAAGCTATATAAGCTGTGGGCAAGCTGCGTTCTTCAGTTGGCAGTTAATGTTTTTTAAGTAAAACAACTGAGAACCAGCTCACCCACAGTGCCTTTGTTGTTTATCCTCACAGGTGGGAAAAAGGTGAAAATGGGTCATACATGTTGTAAATATTGTGTGCTTTCTGTTTTGTGTGTTGTTATGTGCTTTAGATAATTGTGCTTATATGTTAAATGTGTCGGTGTTAGTGTTTCAAATGGAAGTGAGTGAGAGGTGAAGTTTGCCCTGCTCTGCTGGTAGATGTTGTGTGTGTGTAAAAGTTCATGTTACCTGAGCGTAGTCCATACTTACCTGCAATCTGTGGTGGCCCACCAGTGATACATTCATCCTGTTGAAAGCATCAATAAAGGTCATTTCCAACTACTCAGCTGTTTGATTGTGCTGCAACTTGGTCCTACCACACCCTGTGACAGTACAATCTGGTCAGAAATGGACCCTGCACACAATCCCACACCCCTGAGTCACCTTGAGAGAATTGAGGGCGTGCTCCTCATCAACCTCACCATCCCCACCTGTTGCACCCAGCTGTGCTCCATCTCCAATCAAGCCGGTAGTTAAGCAGCCTCGGTCCACTCACTCATTGCCAGATTGTCGCTCTCATGCATGACCTTCCAGCATTCTCCCTCGGACTGATTTTCTGGTTTCGACTCGGCTTGTCTCTGACCAACTCTCCTCGTCTCAGCCCTGGTAAACCCAACAGCCTTCTGTCCCTGACTACGAGTTTTGCCTGTGCTCTTCCTGGTTCTCGTATTCCTGTGGCTATGGGGCATTTGACTGCTTGGGCTCACATGCGTGAGATCGCCATTCCATCTGCTGTCATCAGAGCCTGCTGCCGAGCGAAACATCTCCTCCGTTTGAGTGCCTTTGGTGTTTCCTGTTCTGCTGATCCTCTGCCTGACCACGACAACTCTTCTCTGCTCCCTCTGGGTGTGTCTGCTCTGCTGCCTGCCTGTTGCCGACTCCGCCTCCTCATTGACCACGACTCCTGCCTGCCCCCCAACAGTGCCTTCGTCCTATCCATGAACTCTCAGCTGCAAGTGTACAGACCATTTACCTGCAGACGTGAGCTCACCCAAGTCTCCCCACGAACTCTGCTTAACCCATGAACTGAAACCTGTTATTACTTACCTGAGCCAAATCCATACTTACCTGAAATCTGTGGTGACTCACCAGTGCTATATTCATCCTGTTGAAACATCAATAAAGGTCATTCCTCGCTGTAAGAAGGAAAGGTTCCGCAGGTCCTTCATTCCAGCAGCTGTCAGACTCCACAACTCCTGCTCTTCCTGACCATGTGCAAACTTGCACTTTTTCATGTACATATCGTGTGTATTGTGTATATTGTATTTATTAGTGTATATTTGGTGTATTTTTGATGTATATTTCCATAGATGTTTATTCTATAGTTGTTTATTTTTCTGCTGTGGTAAATGAATTTCCCAGTTGTGGGATAAATAAAGTTAATCTAATCTAATCTAATTTCCAACTACTCACCTGTTTGATTGTGCTGCAATTGGCTCCTACCGCACACGTGACTATTAGTGTTTTGTGGTTTATATTTTGTCATTAGATCCCAATACTCTTGTTAATTTGTTATTTTCTAACTTGGTAGTTAGTTAACGGATTAGAACAGCTACATTTCGAGCCGCAGCTGATTAACAGCAGTTTACCATTGCTAGGCAACCAGGGAGCACACAGGCTGAGTTTCTGTAGAAATAGGAAGAGGGAATTTTCTAGTAGATACATTGTAAATATGATTGTTTTGTGATTTAATATATAAAGGGGAATAAGATCATTGTTTATATAGGGAAAGATTATAATTGTAAATAGTAAAATGATATAGAATTAACACTGTAAATATATGGTGAATAGTTTTATTATTATTTTTTTTTCTTAAATAGTGTGATTGTTATTATTGTGATAGTTTTATTGATTTAGTTGGCAGTTAACATTTTTTAAATAAAGCAACCGAAGACCAGCTCACCCACAGTATGTTTGTTGTATATTCTCACATACTCATTTTGTATGTCACCACTTGAGTATTCAACTTTATGGGCATAACACATGCAGGTTCTAGAACTGAGACGTATTACAGGTATGTGTGTGAAGTTCCCAATTAACTGTGTGACTTACTGCAACCTACGCAAACATTACTACAGCAAAACATTAACCAACATGTACATTAACAAAGGCTATCTTCTAACTTCACTAGATGTTAGATTCAGCCCACCTGGGATCTTAAACAGGATTTTAATTGGTTGCTTGTTTGTTTAGCTTAGCCTAGCTCAGCCTATCCCACTAGCCTTTCAGCTAACACTACCCCGCTGTTGTAACTATGGCTTGTGTTGGCTGTTTCCGCTTTCGCAGACAGGGTGTCTCTACTACAGAGATGTGTCCGTCAGTTAGAGCAGCACCAGCACCAGGATTATCCACATAGTATAGACTATCCGCCTGATAGCCACATTTAGACATACTGAGACTGTCTCCCTCTCCCACCGTTCTACTCATAAGTTTTTTAAACATGCAAAAAACGGCCAAACCACACATTGGCCACCATTCCTATAAGCTATGGCAATGAAGTTTTTCACAAAGCATCTGACACATTTCTCCAAAACGAAATTACTACTGTATCCTCACACCATCACGTGCGCAGGCCCTCTAAATGTTTCCTTAGAAATAAGATAAAAAGATGTCTCATTCCTGTTAAGGCTTTGTCTACCAGAAGCCTCACTGACCAGCCTGTTGCTAATAACTCCAGCCTCAAGCAGACCCTCAAAGTTGGCTTCCTGAACATTAGATCGCTGTCCAGTAAAGGATTACTAATAAATGACTTGATTCTTGAGCACAAGTTGAATATGATTGGTCTCTGTGAAATATGGCTTAAACCAAATGTTATCCTTCCTCTTATTGAGGCTTCCCCACCTGATTATACTAATGCACATGCTGCTCGAGCCACTAAGCAAGATTTCAGATGAAAGACCCCATTTAGTCTTTCATCTGAGCAGGTGACTTTTAACGCTTTCCAGACTCTTATACTGAAATCTTCTTCATCAGCTACGATCAGCCCTCTACAGAATGATAGACTATGACCATTTCATCTTGTGGTACTTTACAGACTCCTGGCCACTACGCCACAAGTTTTTTTCAAGTTTGAAGCAACACTAGCCTGTCCTCACATTACTAGCTCAAATGTATTCACCACATGCCACATTGGTCCAGCAACTGTAGCTGCTCTTGCTGAGAAACTACCGGAGGCCCTCTGTAGTAACTGACTCCATCGAAATTTGTACTAGTAAATTAAACACAGCTCTGTCTAGCCTCTTGGACTCAGTTGCTCCTCTCACCACTAAAACCAGACGGCTAAAGAAGTCTACACTTGGGTTTACTGAAACCCTGAAGCAGGCCTGCAGGAGATTGGAGCACAAATGGCGCAAATCAAAATCTGAAGCATTCTACTTTCAGTGGCACAAGTCTGTTAAAATACAAGCTCTCAGTTAATCAGTAACAATAAACACAATCATAGATTTCTTTTTGACACTGTAGCTAAACTCACTCAGCAGCAGCCATCTCTTAGCTGCTCGCCCTTTACAGCCCATGACTTTCTATAATTTTTCAGTTATAAAATAGAAGAAATTAGACATAAAATCACCTCTTCTTCTCCAGCTTCTTCAGAGCATTACATTGAGTCCCTTTTAACTTCTCCTTTAACAAATTTTGAAACTCTGTCTCTTGAAGCACTGTCTAAGCTGGTGTTGTCGTCTAAGATGCTAAGCTCTCCAAAGACCTCTTGGTCAATCCTGGGACCTTCAGTGCTGAACATTATTAATTTATCACTCACTTCTGGCACAGTTCCCAGTAGCTTTAAGACTACTGTTAAACCTTTACTTAAAAAACCACACCTTGATCCAGAATCCTTAAATAATTATCGACCAGTCTCAAACCTTTTCTAAGGTACTGGAAAGAGCTGTGTCTCAGGAGCTTTTGTCTCATTTGTCTATAACAATCTTTTTGAACCATTCCAGTCTGCCTTCAGGGCCTGTCATCATGAAACAGTGCTCACTAAAGTAGTAAATGATCTTCTGATCTCCATGGATTCAGACTCCACCTCTGTGCTCCTCTTGCTGGATCTCAGTGCAGCTTTTGATACTATAGCTCATTGTATTCTCTTGGTCCGACTTAAAAGCAAATTTGGTTTTTCTGGCCTGGCCCTCACCTGGTTAAAGTCCTACTTATGACAGAACACAGTGCTTCTCCTATAATAACACTATATGGACATACTCTGCTGTGAAATATGGAGAACCCCAGAGCTATGTTCTTGGCCCTCTGTTTTTCTCTCTATATATTTCACCTCTTGGTCAAATTATTAGCAGTCATGGAATTCATTTCCATTTTGATGCTGATGATACTCAGCTGTATGTCCCTATAAAGGCTGATGATTCCTGATAATTCATGCTTTTGTTTCATCAAGACTTTATTACTGTAACGTTTTGTTTTCTGGCCTGCCACATGCTCGTATTAAATGTCTTCAAATGGCTCAGAATGTCGCAGCTAGAATTGTTACTAAATCCAGAATATTTTACCATATTACACTGATTTTTGCCTCCCTTCATTGGCTTCCTGTCCACATCAGATCAGACTTTAAGGTGCTTTTAATGGCATATAAGATTCTTGCTCCTTCATATGTGTCTGATCTGCTTAATTCTTATACTCCACGCTCTCGGTTCTGAGAATTTAGGGCTCCTGTCGGTTCCCAAAGTTAAAAAGACGTCTGCTGGCTGTAGAGCCTTTTCCTATCAGGCCCCTCTGCTCTGGAACAACCTCCCTGCTGATATCAGACTGTCTGACTCTGTTCAGACTTTCAAATCTAAACTTAACATGTATTTTTATGCCTTAACTTTCAGTTAGCTTCTTATTTTTTTACAAACTCAGGCTCTGTACCTGTTGCCATCCTACAAGCGGCAGGTGGGCCTCAGTCTCAATAAATAAGTAAAGTTCAGTACAGTATAGTCCAGGTTGTCCTGCCGACGAGATCACTGTAAACTTTCTGAATATCACTGCATCACTCTAACTGTTTGTTTTTTCCCTCAAGCACATGAAGTGCCCAGGCTGTGTGCCTCTCTCTCTCCATTCTCCTTCTCTACCTCCTCCCTGTTACTCTCCACAGGTCCTTCTGCCTCCAGAGCTGCAGCTGTAGAGTCTGGATCTGCAACTGCAAACCACCTACTGTCCCCATGACCCTGTTTAACACCTGCTGCTAAACCTGCTAAAATTTAGTATAATTAATAATGATAATTATTAATGCCATTAGCTGTCATTACTATTTTTATCAGTAGGAGCACAACAGTTACATATTACATTACATTACTATTTATGTTACTGCCGCTACTATCACTATTATTAATATTGCTATCATTGCACGTTCTTGATCTTTTCCTCTGTGCTCTCTCTTGCTCTCTCTTTCTCGCTATCTCTCTCTCTATCTTTCCAACCCAACTGGTCGAAGCAGATGGCCGCCCACCCTGAGTCCAGTTCTGCTCAAGGTTTCTGCCTCTTAAAAGGAAGTTTTTCCTTGCCACTGTCACATAGTGCTGCTCTTGGTGGGAATTGTTGGGTCTCTGTAGATAATATTATAAAAAGAAGGTCTACACCTGCTCTATTTGAAAAAGTGCCTTGAGATGACTTATGTTCTGAATTGGCGCTATACAAATAAAAATTGACTTGATTTGACTTAAGAGTTCTGCTGCTTAGATGTGCAGTGCTATATTATGCTATGTGCTATATGCCAGTCAGTTAATGTTACCCAGTCCTTGGAACAAAAGAAAGAGGTCCTTTCCAGTGCTGATGAGGAGTCCAGTGGGTTTGGTGGCTTCCTGTCTGGCTGTTTGGTCTCTGTGTTGCAGAGTAGGCCACTGGTTTCCTCTTTATTCTTTTCACAGAGTTAGCTGTTCCATACTAACTCTGCTGTGGCTCCTTTTGCTTACAAAATCAGCTGGCAGACTTTGTGTCATAGCTGCTGGTGCTGAAGTAAAAATTTGTTCACTCTGTGTTGAAAAGCAGAGACAGGGAGAGTGTTGCAGTCTTCTGTAGACAGGCCTGCAGGAAAGCTGTTGTTCCAGGTAGCTTTGTGTTAACCTGGTGCTGGGAGCCTGGTTGCTCCTCGAAGAGCAGAGAGGGAAGAGGGGCTGCTGCTTCTGAGCAAGCCAAGGAGAAAAGAGGGAGAACAAAGATGGGATCTGGCTTTGTCTGTCAGCACCCTGGGCGGTCACATGTCACACAATGACCAACACTGACTGGTCAGTGAGGTCCCTGGCGGAGGGTCGTCCCCAGGTTGTCTGTAGAACAAAAGAGCATGTGGTCTCCACCAACATGAATGTACTGAGTCCCAACACAATTTTACTTAATATTTACAGTATATAGAGAAAATGTTGATGCATGATGATTTGTAAAGCTTGTCCACATAGGGGCGCCTCAGTGGGTTTTGAGTCGAACCCGTGGCCCTTTCCCCTGGCCCTTTGCTGCATGTCATCCCCTCTCTCACTCCCTGACCTTCCTGTCTCTCTCTCACTGCAAAAATGACCCCAAAAAAAGCTTGTTTACATAAAAGCCATATGAGCCACATGTTTCAAACATCCACGTGTCTGACAGGACAGATACACAAATGCATAATGGCTTGATTTGTCTATTGGACGTGAAGGAGCATGTTGAAAGGTTACAGTTTATGTCCAGCACAGGGATACAACTACTTTTGAAACTCATTGCAGAGGAGTCTGTCTGCATTTAGATTTTCTCAACAACCGTTCATCCGATCGACCTCAGACTTGTGTGTGTGATGCCGAGGACCAACTGTGAAGTGTTTCGCATGAGAAAGCTTCAAACATCACTTTTCTTGATGTTATTTGATGTGTGGAAAAAAACAGAACAACACTATGAGAGCAGTGTCAGGGTTTGCTTTCATTGTATAACATTGTATTTACTGAGCTTTCCACTCACAAACCAAATCATTTAGCGCATGAATCCGAGGGCAGAGTTTACAAACCTGAGGGAACAGATCTGAGAGTGAGCAGACTAAACCCAGAGCCTACACATTTACACATGGACCTTTTCCCCCCTCCAGACCCACAGCGGCTTTGTCCACCGAACATTCAGCATCTTTCTGTAACAGGTAATTTGTGTAAATTATTTGGATGCTGCTCTGAACTGCAGGCTGGATCAACGCCCAGCGATCAGCCCCTGACAAGTTAACTGTTATAACTTGTGTACTGTGAGATGAGTTTGTTGACAGTGCTGCATATGATTAAAGCAGTGTGTTGTTTAGTTGTGTCAGTAGTGTGTAGATGTGGGTTATGGAGGAATGATTCCCGGTGGGCCAGGCTGGTTGTTGGGCTGTGAGAGCCAGTGACACGAGAAGAAGGGAGTGAGAGAGAGAGTAAGGAAGTGAAGAGATAGCACTGTGTGGTGATCAGCCCAGTGGGCAGGCTGTGCAACACACTGTGGTTTTGTATTGCTGTTATCTCCCTCATGTCTGCCTCCCCAGAAAATGTCAGTTTGGTCCCATAGCACCATCCACCTTTTCTTCTTTTTTTTTTAAAACCCTGAGCCAGCAGTGGTTCAAATATAGAGCTGAAAACCACCAAGGTGTAAAAAGTTTATGTGGCTTAAAACTAGATAAAAGTCAATGATGAGCTTCTGTCAGACAAACACACTGACACATGAACATAGAGGATATGATGTCATTGACAGGCGACCAATGAAATCTTACCATGATTAAAATCACAGATTTCTCTGGTTTGAGAATTGATGGAAACTTGTGATAATGTAAGAACTCAACTCAACAACACATAGTACAAAGGTCTACTTGTTTTTAGACATTTTAACATGGGAAAAGTTACAGGTTATAACTTTTAAGTCCTGAAAGTTTGTGATCAGCCCAGATGTAGATAATTTTATCCCAGAAAGAAAAACTACAAAAATGAAAATGTCTGGTGTTGTATTTACTGCTGTACTGAGGAAAACAGTGAGTTTCTTACTTGTTTCAAAGATGCACAAATTAAAAGTTCTGCAAATTGTTATATAAATGAAACAAGAATACACATTTATTTAATGGCTCCTGGTTTTCAGCCAGCTGTGGATTCATCACCTCCTGCTCTCAGATGAGTCCTGACAGTTTTAATTTCAGAGAATATAGTGACGCTTCTCTTCTTTGCTGCTGTTTTACTTATTGTTTCAGGTTGGCAGGACAGGTGTGTTTTCACATTAATAAAAACGGCTCAGTGCCACTCTAACAAAATCTCCACCAACCAGGTTGCACATCCGTGTTGTTGGCGTGTGCATGTTGCAACAGATCATTGTCAGAGTTGAGATCTGACTGTGAGAGGCACTGCCACAGCCAAGTGCACACAGCTTGCTTGTGTCACATTCAATTAGGACTCCTCCATTTTCCACAGCACAATAATTGAGCCGGGGGCAGTCTTTCTATTTAACACCACAGGACTTCTGCAGTTCAGTTCACTTTGTCCCCCAAAAAGCTCCATCTCCGCAGATTTCCACCAGCAGAAGCCCCCCTGTGGGACCTGGTGGGGGTACTGCAGAGATGGGGTAAGCTGGGGTTGGGCCAGGGCGCTCCAGGCTCCAGTCAGACTGTTGCAGCAGTCTGACAACTCCCGACCAACACACATATACACACCATCCAACAGCCTGCCACCCACCATTCTCACCAATTAGCCACAAGATTAATCAGTCTATCTCCCATCATCCAGGAAGTCAGGATCCACAGTCGAGGCTTCGATCCAAGTAGAGTGAAGCAAAAAAGTCTCTGCCCTACTTTTTTGGTGTCTTCACTCATTCTGGATGAAGTTTGTGCTGGTTTTTATTGAAAATCACATTACTGATGAAGTTTTAGTTCACAGATTCAACATTTTAGAGAATTTCATCTGCAGAGCAGAAAAAAAGAGTTGAGATCCACAAGAGTATAAAATGCTGAGACTGTTCTTCTGTAAGAAACAAGTTCATAGGTCATCTGTGCAGCAGGTTATTATGACCCGTAGTCAGGTTTTGTTGCTAGGCGACATCTAGCGGTCATAGTAATTATGACAAGAGTGAAGGTAAAAGTGAGGTGATGTAGTATAAAGAGAGACACGTCCACGTCAGGAGGAGGTTGTGGTGGATGGATGAATATGACATGAGAGCTGTGTTCCATTCCCATATGAAACCAGCAGTTTATGTTATATCTATTATCCGTGACCGCTTGTTGTTATTATTGTGACCATTACAACAAAGATCGTCTAATGTTGAGGAAGAACTTATTTTAACCTAAACCACCACCTTTCCTAAACTTACCCAAGCCATAACTGTAATTATAGTAACCATGCTGAATAAGGTAGGTACACCACTCTCAGTACAGTCCACATGTTTAATATTGTAACCCTGACAACCGAGGTCTGGTACGCATGCTGCCGTAGGAGTGCTATTTCAGGAGACACTCACATCGATCATATCAGAGGGTTGAAAAAACCAATCCTTGTGGTTATTCAGGTCGGAGGAGTTAAAAAAGCTTGATACACTACACCAGGCCTATTCAACTAGCGGCCCCCAAGCCGGATAGGGCCAGTTCAACATCTTCTATGGCCTGCAAGGCTGCCCGCAAATCAGTCTAGCTAGATATGAAAAAACAAAACTAAGGGACATGCCTCTCAAACACTTTGAGACATTTATCCCAGAGCCATTGGGTTTCAGTGTTGCCTAAATCAGACCTGAATGCTTATGTATTTATGTTACGTTATGTTACGCACCTGTGTTGGCTGCTGCACCCACTCCTCAACCCACAGACACACTAACAATAAGCTGCAAAATGTCTCTCTCAAAGCCGAAGCATTGTAAAGTTGACTATGAAAACCGCCAATTCCGCACCAAATGGACTGAAAAATTTACTTTGCCAGATGCAGTGAGCAATAAACCTGTGTGTTAATTGTGCAGCAAATCCATTGCTGTGATGAAAGAGTACAATGTGAAGAGACACTACAAGTCAGATCATGGCTCATTTTCTGACGGAAGAGGAAAGTAAACGGATTGTTAGCATTGCAATGAAGTCACTGTGCCCTCGGTCGCTTTTGCACAGAACAAGAGAGGGCCATGAGAGCATCTCTGCATGTAGCATGGACCCTAACCAGACAGAAGAGGCACTTTACTGAGTCGGATACCCTTAAAGATTGCATGCTTGCAGTCATTGATTAAATTATTGTTGATGAAAAAGTTAAGGAAAGCGTCACTTTACCCATTAAAAAATTGCCTCTCTCAGACACATCCACTTTTCGCAGAGTGGTGCTACTGGCAAAGGATGTCACGGGGAAGCTTTTGGAAAACCTTTGAAAGATGAAGTTAATGTCTATTGCTGTAGATGAATCAACTGACTGTACTGACATGGCCCAGTTGTGTAAACATGTGAGGGTTTAATGATGGAGAGCGCTTTCAGGAGGTACCACTTGGGCTTGTTTCATTGGAGAGACAAACTACAGATGAAGTGATTTTTCAAAAGATTGTCATGTTTTTTAATTAGCATAAACTGGATTTACAAAAAGTTTGCGTATTGGTTACGAATGGAGCTCCAGCTATGATCGGTAGAGTGCAAGGACTGGTGGTCATGTTGGCAGCCATAGCCCCGCATATGCAGTTTTTACATTGCATCATTCATCAGTCTGTATTGTGTGCAATGCTCAGCGGCATGGACACTGTTATGGACATTGTGAATTTCATCCGCTCAACCTCCAGCCTTCAACATCGCCTCTTCTGTCTGTTGCTTGCTGGAGCATCTTCCGAGCACACTGACGTACCGGTTCATAATGCTGGTGTCAGGTGGCTCAGCAAAGGAAAGGTTTTGGACTGTTTCTGTGAACTCCGCCAGGAGATTGTCTTTCCTTCGCATGTGCAAACACAAACAGGAAGCAAACTTTTTGGGGAGCATGTTGGATGAACAGTTTATGGCAGAAATCCACTTTCTGTGTGACAGTTTTGGACATTGGAACACTTTGAATCTGGAAGTGCAGGGGCGGGAAGGGTCTATCGCTTATTTGTATGAGAGGCTGTGTGCCTTCAAAACAAAGCTAACAATTTTCACATCAGACCTAATGGCAAAAAAGTTGCTGCACCTCACACAACTCTGTGCAGTATTTTTTTTTACCATTTTCATCTTTTTTCTACATTTGTGGATATGGACATGTCATAAAAACACGGTCTCATTTTATTTATTTATTTTTATAACTTTTGCACTTCTGTATCAAGGCTTTATAGGTTTCCCATGGTTTTGAATGGAATAACAGTCTGGAACTAATTATACTAGAGTAAAGTGAAATAAAAGGAATGTGTGTGTGACTAGTTAATTATCTGTGGTAATTTACATTACTGTTGTTAGTTATTTCAAGCCAATAATTGATCAATATTCTGTGTGGCTTTCACAACCTCTGTGATTTTCTTATTTGGCCCACTTGCTACTGAAGTTGACTAGCCCTGCACTACACCTACAAGAAGTCAACTTCCACAAGGCTCTGAACAAATTTATCTGGTGGTTAAATTAAACAGTGAGTGCAATCTTTAATAATAATCTCTTTTTGCACAGGAAAACCACTACGTTATACGGTAGTTATACAGAGCTCCAGACTGCGTGCATTTACTTGCATTTTGCAACCGTTTTTGGAGACAATGCAACTAATTTTAATATGTAGGAGCAGCAGTGTGACTTGCAAATTTGTGTTTGTGTTTTTTTTTTTTTTTACTTATTTGTAAAAAATCATCATTATGTGGAACACCACGGGACGAGAATAAGTGGGAGTATGAGCGAGAGAGAGAGCGAGCGAGCTAACATGAGAAATGACTCATGCAGTTCACATGCAAAGAAAGAAATGCCAACATCTGTGGGGAAAACTAAGTTTGCTGAGTCCACCGCACGCAACAGTTTGAAACATAAGCAATGCAGGGACAGATGCTCTGAGACAAATGCAGCGCCTCTGGCAACAGCCTTTCATAGACAGGAATCAATGAATCGGTCTGCAGAAGAGGCAAAGGAAGAGCTGCCATTCACAAAACTCAAGGGTCAGGTTCAACTGTAAAAAAGAACAGTGTAGTTGTTTAGTGAGCACAGGAGACAGCGAACTGTTTATTCAGCAACCTCTAACACTAATAGCGTACATGGCGCATACTATTCGTTTACCTCTCTACCTGTTGCACACACTACTTCTTAATTATCCGTCTGTACTCCTCTTCTGCTCTACACAGTCACTGCTGGTGAGGAGGCATAGTGGCAGTAACACAGCACAGCATTATTCTACACATTAACACATTGTACACCCAAAGAAATACTTCATACTGTGTCAAAACTAAACTTACATAGTACAAGTAGTAGCAAACTTTTCCTTTTAACGTCATAATTTTACCAGGTAACTCGTATCTAGACGCTCTGAATCTAGTCTTCACAGTATGTTGATAACTTGTTACACAATACTAACAGTATTTATGTAACTGGAACCATAACACTTAGCAAATACTGTACTTCAAAATAAGGCATATAAGTAGTGCTTTCCCTGAGTACTTTCTTTTGCAGAATAAGTCAGTAATGTGGTGAAATGTAAAGCGATTCCTGCGATTCAAACTTAAATTCCCCAACCTATTCATTGTTGTAATTACCATAAATGTGCATCAATAAGTGTAACTAAAGTTTCTTTTACAAAACACAAACAAAATATAATAGCAACTGAAATCCACTTTAGGTCACCTTAACTCAAATTCACATTTTGTTCTTTCTCTCTTTTTGTTCACATACATTTTTTTATTTATTTATTTTTTCCCATGGCAGCGAGACAACCGTCTTTCAGCAATGTGTTGAAGCGTTCAACATACGTGTTAGACTGAGGATGGTACATGCTTGTTCTGATGTGTTCCACGCCTCTTTCTCTCAGAAAATCTGCAAAGGCAGAAGATGTGAACTGTGGCCCGTTATCTGTTGTAATGGTACAGGGGTTTCCTTCACAGGCAAAGACAGAAGCCAGGAATGCCAATGTCAGTGGTTGTAGTTGAAGTGGGAGTAACTGAAATAGTCACTAAGGGTAATGGCAAACCAGCAGTTGTAGGTTCCACGTTCAAATGGACCCACAATATTGACAGCCACGTGTTGGAATGGACCCCAAGGAGAGTCAACCGGTTGCAATGGGGCAGGAGAAGTGCTGACTGTCTTGTCACATGCCTGACAGGTTGAGCATGATGACAGAACTGTGTGGACGAGGTCATCCATGTGTCGCCACCAGTATAGCTTCCTGAGGCGCTACTTAGTGCGAACCAAGCCCTGCCAGGTGTACTACACTCTCTTGTAGGGACTTTGGAACCACCAGGTGTGTTCCACGGAATATCAGTGGTGACTCTGCAGCAAGCTCATGTCGCACCAGGAAGTACGGCTGAACCTCGTCTGGTAGAGAGACCACCCTGAACGAATGACCTGTCTAAGTTGTGCCAGTTCAGAACGGTCCTCACATTCAGCTTTAAAATCCCCAAGTAGCAGTGCAGTCAGGAGAGGAGAGATCTCAGCTATCTCTGTGACTGAGTCCTGCTCAGGATCTGTGGCTGTACTGGAGTCGCTGATGGGAACGTGTGAACGGCAGTCTGCCATGATGCCAGCGAAGGCAACAATACGTTCCACCTCGTATGAGTGCAACTGCATCAGGACAGCACCCAGTCCTTAGTCTGAGGCATCTGTTGTGATGAATGTTGGCAGTTTAGGGTCATAGATGGTGAGTGCTGGGCTTTTCAGCAGCATCGCTTTGAGCTTAACAAAGCTTTAATACACTGCATCAGTCCACTGGAGTTCAGTCTGAGTGGCTCCACCACTGTTACATAGCTTGGCAGGAACTTGCTGAACCAGTTGGTTAAGCCCAGGAAGGAACATAATGCTACCACGTCTTTTGGCGCAGGAGCTTCAGCAATGGGAGCCAGTTGGTCTGGGCCAGGGCGCATGCCCTCCTTAGAGATGACATGTCCCAGGAATGGGATGCTTGCCTGACCAAAAGAACGTTTGTCAATGATGATCTGCAGGCCGGTGTCCTTAAGGCGCTGAAGGACAGCTTGCAGGTACTTCTTATGCCTTTCCTTGTAGTCTCCATATACTATGATGTCATCCAAGTAGTTCTGTACTCCAGACAACTCTTTCAGGACTGTCTGCATCATTTTCTGGAACGCAGATGGTGCTGATGCCAGGTCAAAAGGGACTCGTATGAACTGAGAGTTCTTCGTGGGTTAAGAAGGCAGTGAGACTGCGTCTCTCGGAATGAAGAGGCAGTTGATGATAAACTGAGCTCACAGCCAGTTCTGTGCACAAGTCGTCCATATGAGCGAGAGGATGATAGTCTATGATCACACTCACATTGGGTTCACGATGCTCAAGGTATGTTAATTACAGTATCAGGCTATGAAACGAAGTTTTTATCAGAAAAAAGAAGCACATTTCCGACAGCTGTCTAACTGTATACTGTAACAGTTGTCATCTCTTTCACCATTACCTACCACATATAACATCACAGATACACCGCAATATATCAGTATATACTGTATGTTCATTTATTTATGATCCCATCTATCTTATGCTTCACCTTTGTGCAATAAGATTTAATAACATTTTCTTTTTCTGTTCTGCAATTATCCAATTTTTCATAACAATGATGTACACACCCTGTGTGTATTACCACTGCAGGTAATATTTGTATATGTAACAGCTTTGTTTTAGTGTATATGTGTGTAAACTAGTGTACAGCTCATACCTATGTTGGTTTTGTAGTTTTTACTTAGTTTTTAATTTTTTATTTATGTATTCATCTTTTTATGATTTATTTATCATCACAGCATTAATCAGTAATACAGTTAAAATGGAAAATGTGTTGCATGGTGATTTAAGTGGTTCTCCAGGGAGCACCAGTGCTACTAGTGGAAAAAGTTAGTCTGGAGCCCTGGTTACAGGTGTACTTGGGTGATGTACAACATTTAATTGCATCAGTCCATAAAAAAGGGATTTAGGGTTAGGGAAGTTTTATTTATCACATCCCAAGATACAATGCACAGCAAGAAAAGCAGACTTTAGTTGTTTTTTTATTTTTTTAAACCAATGTCTGAGCTACACGAAGCAAGTTAAACATACCCAGAGGACATGTTTTTGTTATCTGGCTTAACTGAGCCTAACATTGTACTGATAACCTGTACTACGAAGCTGGTTAGCAGCTGGCTCAAGAGGAAAGAAGTAGTTGATGTCTGATGAGTCAGTCTTACTGAAATTTTCATTTATAATGATGGAAATATTGAACAGTGTGTGGATCATTGTTGGTTGAGTTTTTATTTTTCCTCATGTTATTCTGAGATGCATTGATGAAGAAGAGAGTAATCATCATCGTCACCGTCAAAGATTCTGTGTTCAGTTCAAATGAAGCTATAATAGTAATTATGTAGTTATTTAGTCAAATAGGGGTGTAATGGTACACAAAAGTCCTGGATCGGTACGAGTCTCAGTTTTGGGGTCACAGTTTGCTATGAGTTCAGTACAACGGGAAAAAAGTAACAAAAAGTCGCAAATGTATAATTCTAAGTTTCTTTAAATTTATTTTGAAAAGGCAGTTATGCAAGTTACAGTTTGTTCCACCTGGTGTCGTTTAGAACTACCTGATATAGTTGGTACAGCCTGTAGTTTATTAAACAGTGAACATAACATACACTCTCACATGAGTCATATTTTCATGTAGTGCTGATAAAAAACTAAAGGCAACAGGTCACATACAGCTACAAAGCATCTGTTGTTAGAAAAGTAAAACAAATAGAATAATAAAAAAAAAACTTGTGCATTAGGAGTGTTTCAATTTGTTCCTCTTACAGCAGGCTATATTTAAATATTCAAAGCTTTAGCCCAACCCTCCCCCACAGAAAAGAGAGGAAAACAAAACACCCTTACCACAGTAGTACAGATAGACTGAGGGGTGGGACATTGTAACGTGGCTTGTGCACTTTTAATAAATACTTAAGCCGGCGTTCTCTGCTACTGCATATGGGTCAGCCATTGAAATGTATATGCCAATAGCTTCAGTAATATCTTGTCCTGTCTGCTGTCACATCTAAAGGCTTCATAAAACAGCAGGGATAAGTTGTTTGACTCCTGTTTTCTTTTTGCCTAGCTCCAGTGATTGGCACATCTGGGCAATGCCATCCGATATGCATTAGCATGGTTGACGTGCTTCCACTGACATGCACAGCTGTCGAACAACACAGTCCTCGTCCAATCCACCGCTTGCACTCCATCGCTGTTATAGTCCACAGGGAACCTGTAATTTTCCCACACCAATGATTTAAAAGAAGCAGGCGGGTCTTCTAGCTCCTGTGTGTCATCTGAACTTGCCATAGTTACTCTTCTTGTGTTTTGCATTCATTTTTTAATGGCGGTTGGCAAACAGCTTTAAGGCATATTAACGCCACCTGGATCCTGTAGGAATTGTTTTTCCAGTGATCTGATTGGTCAGTAGTTCTGCTTGACAGGTTTTGATCTGATCCTTCAGCAGAAGTTACCATGGCGATTTAAGAAGTGAACCACCGTCATAGGACTGAAATCACGGAGTTAAACCTGAAGTTACCTTGATAACCTCAGATTGTGAGGTACAGGCCTCAGCTCCGCTTTGGGCTTGTTTCTGCATTTGGGTTCAGAAATCCTCAATCCATGACTTTGCATATATTCAGCAAAACCCTCCCTCTATCAGCAAATACAGATTAAAACAACTGTAGTTTTGACTTGTCCTGTTCTACTGTGCTGTGCTGACCTAAAGCAGTAAACAAATACAAACGAACAAACAAATTCTTCCCAATGCCATGAATCTGAATGTTGGGGCCCCGACAGCAGAAGCCAGGGAGGAGGTTTATTTGAAATAGTAAGAACCTCGTCACCCGACTCCCTGTAATGACTCCTTCTCCCCTGTTCTGACACTTAGGAAGATGAAAAGCACAGATCCAAATCACATTAACACAAGCTGACTTATTCATATTTAGGCTGATTTCAGTCCATAATCTCTCAGCTCAGATGTTCACTGGGCTTATTAATACATGAAAGAAAAGGCCTAAGTCTATAAATCTGACATGAAATTTTAAACACTCCTGCATATCTTGTCTTTCATCTGTTTTAAAGAAACTACCCTTAGCTGGTGGATTAAAACATGGCTGCCACTGAGCGCCAGTTAAACGACCAGCACCGGTTAAGGACCACCCTCCCTGTTGATGAAACTCATATCCACGCCGTACATGCTGCTCTTTATAGTGCAAATCCACATGCGCTCTGATAATTGAAATGATTTGCTTGACATTCTCCACTTTTAGGAGAAATGATGTGGAAACAAGTCCTCCTCATAGGGAGAGAGAAGGGTTTGGAGTTTGCATGTAGTTTTAATTAGGTTTAATTAGAGGCAATGGTAAAAGGGCTTAGTTCAATTCGAAATCTCTATATATACCTGGTGGTGGGGCAAAGGATGATGGTCGTTTGTTCTGAGATGTCATATGGACGTACGGTCAGACATGTTTCATATAGTTTTGTATGTATGATTTATGTTCTTGTGCTTATGCATTGAGACGATGATGTGATGCCACTAGTGTCCTGCAGAGGAAACTGTTCTTGGGCAGTGACCTCACCTCTTGGCATCACTTGTTAACACACTGGGGACCCATGTAGTTCGACAGACTGTTCTCTGCTGCGTTGAACGTCAAGGTATGAGTCAAGCGGACGGCAGCCCGTTGTCTGCTGACATATATGGGGTAAGGCCACATCATGGTTTTTAAGTCACAGTGAACATTTCCTGTACTAAACCAGACCACAATATTTCTCTAACTGAAGTGCTTTTTGGCTGGACTGCAGCGGCCAGCCCTATAATCTGGAAACTGACTGACTGACTCAGCGATCATATTTCCACCACTGGTTAGCCAACCAGGTTCTAACAGGGGGCTGTTTACAGCTGCAGCTCATTGTCTCTAGATTTAAAGACTTTGTTTCTAACAGACTGGGTATAAACCTGGTTCAGGTCTGGATCTGGTTCAGGTCTGGACCATGTATGGATGCTGACCGGGGGCTCAGGGCTACACCTCTTGTTATAGACAGTCTACCGATCCGCTCTGGTTTCTGGGCTGCTTGGGAACTGCAGATAAGAGGAGCACTTCCAATACACTGAGCCTCACCTCCATCACAGCAAATAAACTACTTTGATTCCATGTATCATTATTACTAAAGGAGGCAGAGGAAGAACGCAACACAAGACACAGCGAGCAGAGAGCAGGAGAGAGGGAGGGAGAGAGAGAAGTCATCGCTAACGAGGCTTCATACTAACGACTATGACCAACTCTACATATCAAACAGAGGGAGTTAGACATAAAGACCTGCCTCTAGTAAAACTCTGTGACGTTCTGGAGTTGAAGTAAATAAAGACTAAACTATTGTGGATGCAGACGGAAGCTGTGCTCCGTGTGAGACAGAACAGTAGTTTATCTACGATCCTGGATCATACTGTGATCCGCCAACAAGTTCTCCACAAATCCATAAAACCCATCTTCTGATGTGATGCCCCCTGTCAGCAGGGCAGTGTTGTACAAATGGTTGTTACAGTAAGATCCTTATGAGCTATTTCTAATCTGCCTCCATAACCAAAATGTCAGCCCTCCCTACAGTCTGGCAACAGGTGAGCCACTGGAACAGGGAGAGGAAAAATGATGAGGTTGATCCACCCACCTGCCTCTTTTTCCCCATCAACAGTCCTCTCTGGTAGAGACAGGCGATCAGTGTGAGAGGCTGCTGCATCTGGATTTCATCTGACAGTGGTGATGATATTTCCATCTCTGTCTAAAGCATTTGATTCTGATGTACGTTGTTTATTTCCCATTTTTGGAAATCATGAGGAGATAGTCATTGAATTTGACAAAAAGTGTATTGGATTAGAATCACTTCCTCCACCTTTAAAGCCTCTTGACTTTGATCCGGTTCAGGCCGTCTCCACATGTGTCTCCAGTGAGCACTTGTGATTAGATATCACTTTCCTGCTCCATGTGCAAATAAACACGTATGTAATGTTGTTTTTAGCCGTCTATGACAGATATGTCTGTTATACATGTGTTTGTGAGAGTGAGCGAGCGGCACACAGAGAGGTTCAGCCAATCGTTGCTCTGCTCACAGCTCTACAATGAAATCAGGGTTTTATCTATTTGAAATAGTAAAATATTTTGGTTCATTATAAACTGTGTTGGGACTAATGAGACTGTGGCAGAGGATGTCAGCAGAGTCGTTCAATGTGGCCCAGACCACCACTGAATGTGGTCTGAATGATCTGATCTCAAAAAAGCTGAAATACTTTTCTTTCAATTCAGTTTGTGTAAAATGTTAAATGCACAGTCTGTTACTTCTTCCTCTAGTGGTTTCAATCAGAACAATAACAAAAGACGGCGTTGGGTGACTTCATGAAAGCGTGGGATCATGGGAGTTGTTGTCTTTACCACTATTACCATAAACTCCTCCTGGTTTAGATTCCTTCAGTGTGAGTGGTTCAGGAAATCAAACAGACCTGGTGATTCTAACCATTAAAAACACTGAATAAAGTCAGTGTTTGAGTAACACTGTGCTGAGGACAGAGACTCAGGGAAGCATTGGAGCTGAGATTGATGCTAACCTTTGTTTGGATTCTCTGATAACTTATGAAGCAGACGTTCAGCAGGTTTTACCAGCGGATGAATTATCCACAGAGGTTTCCTCTTCTCAGTGAACCAATGACATAAGTCATAAAAGCAGATTCAGACAGCCAGGGTTTCATACATCACAAACCTAAGGAACCAATCCTGTTATCTTGTGGGGACAGGGGGCGGGGCTTAATAAACCTGAAAACTTGTCAGTACAGAGAGAGAGTTAGCATTAGCACACTGTCAGTTACAAGCTAACAAACAACATAAACAAATAAAAGATGCTAACTATGCTAACTGTTCTGATGCATCTGTTAGTCTCTGATTCTGGTCTCAACAGACTCCTCATCTGAGTCTGGGTCTGACTTTAGGCTCAAACATGTGGCTGAGTCTCTCCGATGTTTCCTCCTCTAACCATCTTGATACTCTCTCTTTCACCTGTCAACCTGGAGCAAGCAGGTGGTGGGCGGGGCAAAAGGCCTGATACAGACTTCTCAACTAGGCAGTAAGAGGAGATGAGCTTCAAACCCAGTTTAATGTGTGAAAACATGTTAAACTAAATATGAATCAAAGCAGAGGATTTTTATAAAGTTTAAAACATGTCAGGAGGAACCTTAAGAAAGATTGCTCCATTTGTTGTATTGTGATCCATGCACCCACATCCCAATGATCAGGGTGTTATCTTACCCACCCTGCAATGGCTCTGATGGTAAAGGCCCATTCAGTACTCATAAAGTGAGCTTCTATTCTCAATATTATCTTTACCTGCTGTATTTCAACTTATTCAAAACTGACTAAATTCCACATACATTTGAATAAGATAACATGGAATAGAAAGCTAAACATAACACTATCTATTGAGATCTCATCATCTAGTCTGAATTCATTGGGTAGAGCAGACTTGAACATCATTTAAAAAGAACTGATGCAAACAAAAGAGGAACTTGTACATTTGAAATTTCACTCCTATTGTTTAGCAAATGTGACCACAGAGAAGTGGAAAACTTCTAAACCTAGCAATGACTGTGATCATTTTGAGGCAGAACTTGCCTCCCGGACACAGTTTAGTGCTTGTTTTGTAATCGATCGTGACAGACGCTGTGAAATGTGAGCAAGAACAACATGCTCTTTGAGATCTTTAACAGCCTGGTATCCAAAGTTAAAAGCTGCATGTCCAGGGTTAAAAGTTGGCCAAGCTCTCTCCGTCTAAACCCAGCGCTCTGCCAAAAATCTGTTTTGGGTCAGGTCTCCCATCTAGAGTGTGGGCTGTGTTAGTGCACAGAGTCAAGGTTTTACTCAGTGAATCTGCTAGTCAGGGCCTCGGGCCTTGGTACTCCTGATGGCTGCTGGCTGCTAATAACCCCTCCTCCTCCTCCTCGTCCTCCTCCTGTTCTTTGTGAGTGCATGGTGAGGATCTGGCAGAGTGAAAGGACCCCAGTCTTGCAGACTTAGCTTCTTTCTCTTAGTGCTCGCCGCAAACCCCTACCCCTACCCCTACCCCAAC
>NW_019525658.1:595620-631423 GCF_002814215.2 Seriola lalandi dorsalis
TCCCCCCTCCTCCCCCCTCCTCCTCTCTCCCAACATACCTCCCATCTCCTCTGTTAAAATAATGCTAATGCAGAGGTCAGCAAACCAGTACACGGTTTTCGGAGGCCAACAGCTCCCGAGGAGGTGCTTTTGATTTTCAAGTCCACAGAGCCGCACTTATTCAATATTTACTCTCCAAGACCTCTGCATTAATTTTACACTACACTTCTAAGAGGACCTATCTAAAAAACCCCTGGAAAGGGCCTTATGCAGCACTCCTGACCCCCCCCCCCCCCCCCCCCCCCACCAACCTCCCCAAATACACACACACAAACACACATTACAGATTGCCACCACCACTACACAAACACAGACACACATAAACCTCCCTGTCTTGTGTGCTCCACTGAAGGCTTCATTCTCTGCTCATCTCTGACTCCTTCCTATCCACCAGTGGGAAGGCCAATCCTTGGCTAGTTATTGTTGGTGCGCCGCTCTATCATTACCACTAACCTTGACTCCTGGCTGCTTGCTGTAATCACGTGGAGCCACCAGGGAGGGAGTCTGGCCTGGGGTGAATTATTAATTAGCAAGGCTGGTCCTTCCCCTCAGCACTCCCTGGGAGAGGAGAGGCGGGAGGGGAGGGGTGGGGGGAGGGTGTGTGTGGGGGTGCACATACCGCCTTGTGTGTGCGCTCCACACAGGCGGTAGGGGTTACCCAGCATGCAGATGCTATTAACACACCTATCAAGGTAAAAGGGATCAGCACTCTGGGCTACTCGTGGAATTGTTAAGCAACGCGGAATCAATAACCAACAGTGCATCGCTTCCTGCCATGCATGATGTGCCTCCTACTCTCCAGCCCTATGAAAGGCTGTACAACATGATTGAGGGAGAGGGAGAAAGGAGGGGGGAGACGAGAGGAGGTGTGTGTGTGTGTGTGTGTGTGTGTGTGTGTGTGTGTGTGTGTGTGTGTGTGTGTGTGTGTGTGGGGGGGGGGTTCATTAGGATAAACTTCACAGGCTTCCTCACTGGGGACATGCTGGAGGTTGATGAATTCCAGTTTTCAACTAATGATCAACTTCTATATGAACTGAAAAACAAAGCAAAGCTTCCTAATACTTGTTATCCTTCACTGACCTTTCTACACCTTGCCCCAAGCACATGCACACAATGGAGTCAGTGCATTCACACACACACACACACACACACACACACACACATTCATAGGGTATATCATACAGAACTGAAACACCAGTGGCCTTGTGCTGTAACAACACACCCACAGACGGAGTATGACAGAGAGCAGTACTACAGACGTATAGTTACCTTACAGTATGTTTTCAAGCGGCTCGGTTCACTTGTTTGGCAGATCCCCCGGGGTCATCCATTTCCCAGCACCCCTGACTTTCCTCCCCCTAAACAGTGGAGACTACGGGGACTGGGACCACAGCTTTGATCTTCACACAACTCCCTTAAATCACAGAGAGGAAGCAGGGATTTTCTCCAAAGGGTGTCTCTGTGCTCCTGTTCCCCAGGAGGACTGAACCAAGTCATCTATGAAAGTGAGTGAATTGCAGAGCAAAACAGGGCTCCCCAGGGTGCAGAAACAGATACTCTCACCAGTCACTTTGGTGCTTTGCCGAGGAGGAGTGGTAATGAAAAATTTATCAGGGTGTGATGTACAGTACCTGCAGCTACTCTACCTGATGCACACAGTCACATATAATCAGTGATGTGTGATATTGACAAGTTCCTGTGGAAGCTTCACTGTCAAATTCATTTCTAAACTTTCATATGTTCGCACATTATTTAAATCATCACTAATGAACTAATGGAGCAGCTGTGAATGAATTCACAGTTGTCGTCTCTGAATGTAGAAATAAAATCATCCTGTCCTATCAGTATCTCAAGAGGCAAGTATTTTCAAAGTGTGAAACATCTCCTAAAGATCTTTATCTTCATATCTTAATGAATTTTTATTCTTTTTTATTATTATGTTCCAAAGAGTGTCAGTCCTGACACATTCTGATGAGCGTCACCCAACGCTCTTTAGATACAGCAGCTCAGAGTCCTGTACAGTGTCGTGCAATCCACTGCAACAGCCCTGCAACACACAACCTCACAGTCTTTAATCTGTGTTGATTCAATTACGTGCTAATGTTAAAGCCATAGTTTATGGTGTTGAATTGGATCGTGCGATACTGTAAGATGTTCATGTGACTCTGTCCTAACGACCTCAAGAAAGCTCCCAGGCTGTAGATGAACCCATTAGGCATTTTGACAACGGGAAATAATGGGCACACTAAAGGCTGGACAAGCTGAGGACTGTGGTGAAGAGATGTACAAGGAGTGAGGTGCAGGTCATCCTGGACAACAGCAACCACCCCCTCTACAACATCCTGGTTTCAACATCTGTCAAGCTGCAACTACAAATAACAACAAATATCTAAAAGCCGCCCCCCAACCTACACACCCACCAGCCTCAAAACACTGGACAATGAGACAATGAATTTAAACCCTGTTTCTATTGTGTTTTTATGATGCTTATCTAGCCTATGTGTGGCTGGACCGCAGCAGCAATTTCAAATGTTGCTGGCTGACTGACTGAATGGCTGACTGACTGACTGATTGACTGACTGACTGACTGATATTTCCACTGCTGGTCAGTGGAGTGCCAAGCCACAGCCTACAGAGCCGCTGTGGTGCTATGTATGGATGCTGACTGGGGGCTCAGGGCTACACCTTTTGTTACAGACAGTCTACTGAGCCACTCTGGTTTCCTGGTTGTTCGGGAACTGCAGGGAAGAGGAGGAGCACTTCCAACACACTGAGCCTCGTTCCCAATACAGCAAATGAAGTACTTTGATTCCATGTATCATTATTACAAAAGGAGGCAGAGGAATAGCTAAAGACAAGATAGAGAGAGCAGGAGAGAGGGAGGGAGAGAGAGAAGTCATCGGTAATGAGGCTTTATACTAACGACTATGACCAACTCTACATATCAATCAGAGGGAGTTAGACATAAAGACCTGCCTCTAGTAAAACTCTGTGACGTTCTGGAGTTGAAGTAAATAAGGACTAAACTATTGTGGATCCAGTTGGAGGCTGTGCTCTGTGTGAGAGACTGAATAACAAAGATAATGTGTCTCAGGTCCCAGTTGTTCACCATGTGACATTTAGACTTAGTGCTTGACCCAGTAGCCCAGGTTTGAGTCCTCTCTCTCCCCAATTTTCCCATCTCTCTAAAAAGAAGATATTGTGTCTCTTCTAACTTTCTTTCTTATAATGTTACACTAAATTCAGTTGAAATCACAGCTCAGTCTTTGTCTTTCATTTATGTGTTTGTTGATTTTGTCGGACGACGCCATAGTTATAAGATCAGGATTTAACCAGAGGCAGTCGAGATATATACTAGGTTTAAACCTTTTTTTATTTATTGGAGACAGAGCTCCTTAATGAAGTTTTTATTTTAACTCAGACCAAGATCATTCCCAAAACCTAACCCAATGGTTTATGTGCCTAAACCACAGGGCAGAGAAACACAACTGATAGACCGACTTCAACATCTAATGTTCTACTCCTGCCCTGCGGCTGTTGATGCAGTCATCATGTGGAACCACTGGTCAGACAGTTAAAGTGTGCTCACTGTGTTTGTTTGTTTACTGTCACTCTGATTGTTGCTTATGTTGGTTGTGTGGCCGTTCCTCCAAGAGTGTTCATTAAACATGTTTTTATTGAACTGTGACTTTAATATCTAATGAATGTAGTGGACACTGGTTGGCGCTATCAATAGGACTACGAGGGCTACGGTAAGGACGCTGAGGTGCTCTGGTTTATGAAGAAGAGCCTCCCATGTCCACTTTGTCACCATCAAACTATCCTCTGGACAGAAAACAGGGACGAAATGAGGTTCGTCAGTGGAAATTACAGCTAGTTCATGGAACTCATCCTGAATCAACACCCCCACCGCAAATAGGATACACACACAATACCCCCCACAGAGTGACACTGAGTCCATGTTGCAACCATGGGGCTCACCTGGGACCTACCACCACCTTCATAAGCAACATGAAAAAGGACCGTAAGCATTATCAAGGTGCTAAATGATTGCAATTCACACTATGGACTCATTTCATTCACACAAAAAAACCACTAGTATCACCTCCAACACCCTCTCCTGCCCTCTCTCACCTAAAGGGGGTCTCAAGAGAAATCATAGACTCCTGCCATAAACCATCCTACATTCCAACCTGAACTGACAACCAATGTTCCACATTTTAAAAGTATGTTTAAAATATCATCAAATTAAATGTCTCATCACGATGTAATTCATTTATCATTATTCTGGAAAGATTTTCATGAATTATAGTCCAACATTAATTTCTCTAGCTCAAAAGGAAGCTGAGATATATTTTATCAGTTCTGAGGTGAATAGTGACAATACTGCCATCTAGGGACCACTCTGGATCCCTTATCCTCTAGGGAATTAACCGATAAACAATCTAATGCATCACTTGACTATTATTATTTGATGTCATATTCTTGGCATTTATTTGTGTGATTAAGAATTGTTATCTTTCTGTTAGTCAATGTATTCTATGTGTACCATTTACCTATTAAAGTATCATTGTTCCATTTATCCATTCCTAGCAATAGCTATGTAGTTCATGTAGGCCGTTATTACATATGAATGGGTCATGGTGGGACAACATTTACATGTAAAACCAAATCAAATAAAACAAACTTACTTGCACTTGCTCACGTTTTGTTTCTTGCCTTAAACTTTCCTTTATTACTTTGGTTCCAGCTTCGCCAGTTTTTCCACGTATTCTTTGACTCCTCGATTCTTCCTCTTAGAGCAAGTCTCTCTCTCTCATGCACGATTTTAGTCGTTGTTACCGTAACAAGCCAAACTTTTCAAATTGAATCACACACAGGTGTGCATTAAGACAGTTTGCCATTTTTCCTTTTTGACATACTTAAACTTTGTTTAGAGGATTTTTGAAGGTTTTGTGTGGGTTAATTAAACTCGAAAACTTATTCCACTGTCAACGCCGTCAAAATGCGCAGAGACATTTGTAAACTGATCTGTTTCGAGTTTTGAGTCCTGTTTCCTGGTGTTTTTTTCTTGGATTTTAAAAGTATCTGTTACTCTATAGTTTACAGTGATTCATTTAGTTTGGGAAGTGGTAGAAAAAATAAAAGTTCGGGGCAGCTAATTCAAATAAAAATTAGAATTCCCTCCTTGTGGTTGTTTCTTCCACCAACCAGCCAAGTTACAGGAAATATGGTCACAGTCTCTCCTTCCTGAGATACAACATTTAATAATGGCCAGATGTGTTTTCGCAGAACATAATTATGTCACAGTGAAGTTGACCTTTGACCTTTTGGATATTCATCACTTCATTTTGTCCTCATAGACATTTGAGTTAAATTGTACCATAATTAGTGAATTCATTTTGTGAGCTATGACCAAACTCGTGTTTTGTGTGTATGACATTGCCCTTTGACCACCAAAATCTAATCAGTTCATCCTCGAGTCCTAAATTTGCCACATTTGAAGAATTTCTGTCAAAGCATTGCTAAGGTATTGTGTCCACGGGAATGAGGCGGACGGACAACCCAAAAACAAAATGGCTGACTATCACTGATGTGGAAGCATAAAAATGGTAGAAATGAATAAGACTGCATTCATCTGTCTCAAGTTATTACTGATGTAGCGAATTACCTGCCTAGCTTAACCCCACCTATGAAGCCCTGAGATGTGGGTCTGAAATCAGGGTCATCTGATGATCCAACATATTAAAGCTTCTAAATGTGTCCTAACCGGCTGAAAATGCATAAACAAGGACGATGATTTGGGGTTCAAAATGTGCCTCTAACAATATTTTTCCTCTTGTCCAGCAAATCATCACCTGCATGGCCTCATCCCAGGGGTTCCTCCTCTTTATTTGAATCCTCAGACTGGATTTTGATCCTCTGCTTTTAATGATAAAACCTAAACTACCTTTATGAGGGTCATTCATCACCTTTATAAATGTGCTCTCCTGCAGCAGCTGGCTGAGTGTTTCTGAGAAGAATTATGCCTCAGAAATTAAGAATGTTTGGATGGCTGCGGAGGCAGGTCCATGGGGAGTCGTTTGTGGTCCTACTGTAACTGTGCGCTGCTGCGGTGGTGCAATAAAACAGGGATTTTAAGGGTTTCAAAGTGGCCTGACTGCGCTCGCTTCTGTCAGCCATAAATTGAGAATAAACATGGCTATATATGGAGCGACCATAAATGCCTTCATAATTCATACCTTTGGGGAGAGGCTCAGGTAGATTAAGTCGTTTCTGTGACACAATGTTTTTACATGAATAATATATCCACAATCCTGCTCCTCTTTCCCCTCCCTCAGCTAAAAGCTTGATCTGGACATCTTTGGACAATAAAGGGACACATATTGCTGATGATTAGGCTTGTGGGTATATAAAGTGTCTAGGTGTAACAGCCCCTCATATAGCAATTTGTTGTATTAGAGCAGCTCTGTGCATCTCATCATGCGGGGGTAAAATAATTACCTATTGGTTGCATTTTTTTTTTTTATCAAATATGGTTATCACAATCTCTTCCTCTCCTTTATGTTTGACTTCACTTGTTTATTTCATGTCTGCATGTTGAAATAGAATTAGGCTCTCTGTGATTAATCCTGCAGCTAAAGCCTTTCCTGCTCTGCCTTCCAACATGGTTTTGATCCTCGGTGCGCTCCTCGGGATGGCGGGCGACTGGCACATGGCAAAGCCTTAAAATACAACAATACAAACATAAGGCCTGCACAGCTCTGTGGATCTGATGCTCATAAGCCAACAGAAGAGAAAGTCGTTAAAGACATAATACACCTCAGAAAAGAGAATCCAAGAGAGCTGGGTGCCAGATTTCTGATCAAAGCCCCTTTTGAAGTTTGCACAGGAGGTTCATAGTGTGTGTGTGTGTTTGTGTGTGTGCGTGTGTGTGTGTGTGTGTGTGTGATTGTGTGTGTGCGTGTGTGTGTGTGGAGAGAGAGAGAGAGAGAGAGAAAGAGAGAGGCAGGGAGTAAGAGACTGAGAGAACATGTTTGTGTGTTTTCTCTTGATATCTGCCTGGGTGTCTGTGAATGTAACAAAATGCAGCGAGCAAACATACACAGTTACAGTGAAATACAAAATATAACAATAAAAGGCCATAATAACAATTAAGTTTCAATGATTATTACTCAGATATCTATAAAACAGTGCACTTGTATTATGAATTTAACATTATTTTTGTATCTTTCCTATTCTTTATGTACTTGAAAGCATCACATCCAAACAGGAATGAAGAGCAGAAGTGTTTCCAGCTTTCTGACAGCATTTCAGTTCATTTTGTTTGATTCACAGGTGACGAGGTCATAACATTTAATTGTTCATTCTAATAACCCGTTTGTCCTTTATTTACTTCTAATACAGATACTCAGAAGTGAATCAGCTTTTCACCCCCAGACATTTCAATGTAAGGGCTGTGGTTCAGTTTCTTGTTTTGTTCACTGTTACACAGTCAATTTGTAAACTAATCTTTTTAGCTGTCCAGTTAGAAATGATTTAATAATTGTCAATTTAACCAATGCTAATAAAAAACTTTCACTGGAATCCTCCCATTCTGGATGTACCTGCCAGATGATGGATTAGAAGAAGACACCCTGTCTCCTGAAAATAATCTACATATAATTAATCAGGAATAAAAACCAGACGAACTGACCATAACTGACCAGATTTCATTTTTGATGAGGAAACATTATTACTGTGTGTTGAGACCGCAACGGGCGAGAACGTCAAAGTGAGCGGAAGTCATTAATTTTCTATGTGAGCCCATGTCTCTTGGCGGCGAGCAGCGGGATGCTGGTTGGCGGCACGTCCTGGGCGTCTGAAGAAGTTGAAGTCCAGGCAACTTCATGGTGATGGGCTATGACACAGTTCAGCGGAAACCAGTCAGTATGTAGAAGTGCTCCACTCTACAGAACAGTAGACCAGTGGTTCTTAAATGTTTTCACATTAAGGACACAAACTAGACCACAGACTCCCATCTGATAAGATTTTTGTTCTTAGATTTTTATTACAGAAAGTGTTTGAAACCCATAACCAGAATAGTCATATATTCTGTCATTGCGTGATTGAACACAGGTAAACCACATTAGGGCGGGGCAGGCAATCACCACACACAGAAAACAGGACCAAGACAGGAAGTAAAAACATTGAGACACACAAGGAAACCAACTACAAAAATAAAACAGGAAGTGACAAAAGTCCAAACAAACGAACAAAGAGCGTCTGCCATGGAAAACCATGACAGAAATGATATTATCCCCCAGAACCCCGTGGGGGTCCCCAGGCCCCACTTTGCTTACAGGGACATAAAAATATTTATAGTAACTACATATATATGTATATAAATATGTGTATATGAAGTATATACACACAGAATATATGTAAACAAACACACAAGCAAACTGATTTGTATTAGCTAACGTTAGCGCTTGCTCCAGCAGACCTCTGCCATAAGAACATAATTTCTGTTAAAAGTTCATTTAACCCTGACAGGTCCCATGGAAAAAAAACAGCGTGAGAGAGAGGCAGACTTTCCTGCAGCACTGGAGCTGCAAGTGAAGTTGCGTGAGCCATTGCCCAGGTATGCAGTCCTGTCAGGTGTCTGAGTGTAAATAAGCTCCCCTTGCTCTCTTCTCATTTTCTTCAATGTCAGAATGTTACTGTCACTGTTCTAGCCCCATAGCAGTGCAGCAAATCATATATTTTGTGACAGTACGCGAGAATTTTATGCTAACAAGCACGATAGCATGTAAGACGGTGTTGCTGACATCTTGATGCAAATCAATGGATAATGTTAATATCGCTAATTTAAGAGATTTCATGCAGTTAGCTTAGACTGTCTGTTTGCTTTGCAGCCCTTTAAATAAAGTTTGTAAGATCAAGCATTCTGAACAAATTTGCTAGCTGTCTGTTTCATGTACGTCAGAACACCCATGACCTTCATCAGGGTCCTTGGTAGAGCTGCCAGCAGCTTTCATTGGTTAAGGCTGGACAGAGATTGTGGTCATGGTCACAGTTGAAGATTAAAACTTGATGTGTTGAGTTTTTCAGTTTTGAACCAAAACCATACTATTTCCCTGAATTGACTAACCTCACTGTAACATGTAGGTTCCGGGATCTAAATCCCACTGTCTGAATTTTATGCATGTGTCTCAGTCAACACAAGGACATGCTACATTTTTATATTCAAACTAGGATAATCAGTCAGACGCCACACAGACAGTTTTCATTTTTGCTTATAAATGTTCCATATTGGATGTTGTGATGATGATGGTGCTGTGTTGATCCATAAGAAGATGTATTTGTGGTTTTAACCATCAGGAGAGGGCCAAAACCTGGCTGACTGTTGTGGCCAATCACAGGTAACAGATTTTAGCCCAGCACCTGTACTGGTGATGGCCAGTCAGTGCTGAAAAGAGCTGAAGAGACGTTCAAATGCAGACTAAAAAGCTCTGGCTGGATTTTATGCGGAGCTGTACATCGGAGCCTTGGGCCTGGTTCTGGTCATAGAACACTATGGAACACTATGGAACACTATGGAACAGTCTACAGTGCAAGCAACAATAAAATCAGACTTTCACTGTTAGCTCTTGTTATCTGAGATTATTCTCTTTTAACCTCTTAAGACCCGAACTCTTGCATGGCGTGCATTTTCAATTTCTCTTTGCTATATAGGCTGATTGGGACGTGAGAAAAATGATGTCCACATATGAGGACATTAGTTTTAAATTTCGATTACTGAGTGGCAGTATAATATCCTCATATGTGTCACCAGGCCCTTGTTGAGAAAAAGTTAGTATTGTGGTCTAGAGAACCCAAAATGTGAGGTCCACATATGTGGACGCCAGGTCCTAGGAGGTTAAATATTGAAGCTTATAGGCCTGTGGGAGTGTATACGCTTCCAAATTTCACATTGTCTTCAGAGCATGCTGTTAACCTATCTTACCGTATAGAAGTCTTTATTGAGTGACACATATAATCGAGGTTGTGCTGATTCTGAATTTGTGTAGCACTTAGTGAAACTTTTTTAAATGACAACTTTATTTGGAAAAACACAAAGAGATGAAACATTGAAAAAGTCTAATTGTGGGCCTAACAGGGTTATAAATAAATGTTTTGGCACCCCTGGGTGAGTGGTGCTACCCATGCTACTGAAAGATGGATTTAATTCTGGCATGTTAAAATAGCATCTAACCTTTTGTTTAGTTGTGTATGATTGCACATGAGGCAAGGACAAGACACATTAAACATTGTCAACATTCATTTTCAGATGTTTCCTGATCATTTTAGCCTCTTCTATATTTCCAGATCTCAGTGTTGATCATTCATTTTAACATTTGACCTGATTCTCATGTATTAGACGGATCATTTATGTTATTGGCCACTCATGGTTTTAAAGATATTATTCCCTTCAAACATCTTCTTTCTATTGGTTTTAACTCGTGTGACTTATTATTTCATAGGGCAACTATTGGTCTTAATTATTGTTTTATTGAATCTTATTTAACTCCTACTTTTTAATGGTTTTAATTTACATGCCTAATCAATTTGCTACCCCCTGGCAAGGTTAGCAAGTCATTGCAGCACTTATAAACTGTAAATAAATAAGTAATAGCTTACATTACTACTGCACCAAAATGTAATGGCTTCTTCCCTGGACCCATCCCTTCACCAAGTTCAGAGTAGATCAGTTCAGTACTGTGTGTATAATCCTGCTGACATGAAAACATAACTGTGAAGGACTTAAACTGCCAAAATTAAGATAGAAAAATGACTGAATAAATACATTTGCATAATAAGCCATTAAATGCATCAACAATAACATCAAAAATAAATACAGGCATTAATTGTGACAATAGAATGTGACATAAACTGATATTTCTGTTTTAATTTGATTCTATTTATTTGCCTTTGTATTAATTACCCTGTTCATTTACTTTCCCATTTAAATTCCCATTGTATTTATTATTTATTTACTTATTTATTATGTATCCATCTATCCATTTATTATTTCCCCACTATTTATTTTTCCCAAACCTATTATTAATTTCTTTCTTTTTATAACATTTCTGCTTCATTATGTAAGTAAGAGTGTCGGAGTGCATGCCTTGCTCTGACCTGAGGGGAAAAGTAAGTAAATAAATAAATAAAATTTAAATTTAAATGGGAAAGTAAATGAATAACTAATATATATATATATATATATATATATATATATATATATAATAAACATCAGTTAATGTCACATTTTATTAAATAATTCATACCTGTATTTATTTCTAATATTATTTTTGCTGCATTTAATTGCATATACATTTTTGTTATTGAGTCATTTATTTATTTATTTTCGATTCTGGTAGTTTCAGTCCTCCATAGGCTACATAACCTCCAGAAGGGAAGTTATATATAGTTGTTAACCTTTCTGTAAATGAGAAATAAATGTAATCATTAGTCATTATTGGCTTGATATTTAAAATAACACTTTCGTTGTTAGGTTATAGATCATGTTACTAAGTTTTTTTGATAGAATTTTAAAAAAGAAAGAAAACTATTATAAAAATTTCAAACAGGGATCACAGTTCAAACAAACAAACAAAAAAAAGTAATGTACTGTTTCAGGTTAACATCAGCATGTCACCACTGGTCAAACACAAGATGCAAATGTAATGAACAAATTTAAATATATTAGAGCAGCAGCAGAGACACCTTTTTTTTAATAAAAATGTCGACTGATTACTTGAGAAGAATCATGAGGAACCATAATGTAACTAGCAGACGGAGTCCTTCAGACTTGGAACAAGTACCCTCTGTGGTGCTTGTGCTTAATGGGCCCCGTGAGGATGTTGCCCCCTGCCTCTGTGAGGGGAGCTCTCCTGAGTCAAGTGACTTTGATGGGCTGCCCCTGGAGCCCAATGCTTCTCTGGCATGGGAATGGGAGGCAGAGGCCCTTGTGAGGTGAGGAGAAGGACTTGTGTGCGGTCTATTATTCCCATTTTCTCTTCCGGTGCACCAAAGACCTTGAGCCTCCCCGATGTGCAGCACACAGAACAATACAACCCAGTTCTCCCAGTCTGTCCTGGACAAAGGAGATGTTCTGCAGTCTGTTTATACTGTCTACCTGATGTTTTAATCCCTCCTGATAAACTGGGATACACCTTTATTCCCAATAGGCGCACATTTTTTGGATAAAGTGGGCTGGAGTGCACTGGGAGTTAATTGTCAGTCAGTGTTGTCAGGCTTTTGTTCCAAAGTCGCAAAAGTCCTTCCAAGATGCCTGATTTAAAAGGAATCAGAGATGCTGTTCAAAGATTTTAATATGCTGTTTGAGAAATGAGAAAGCCTAAGAATTAAGTATGAACCAGTGCTGGCTACAGTGGTTTTAATCAGGGCTTGTGTCTTTGTGTCCAAACTGACCCAAAGGTGTTAATGTGGCATTTGTGTTACAGACAGGACAGATAATTGATGTGGAACAACCAAAGGATCAACCGTGAGTTAAACTTTCACTAAACTGAGACTCCTGATAATTGAGACTGAGAATCCTTTTGTTTGCTTTTCCTTTGGTATAACACAAAAGATTGATCACATGCATTGAAATGCCTCTTTATCTGTGTGTCTCTTTTTTTTTACTGAGCGAACAGAGAATGTGCTGCAGAAATCTCACTCAGTAAACATGTGCATCATTATCCATTCATCGGGATGTATTGTTTGTTTACTGTGGCCCCATTTCCAGAGAACCCAAAAGCAGGCCAGTGGAGTGGGAAGCTCTGAACAAAGGCCTTTCTTCCCCACCCGCCTGGGCCTCAGAAATGCTCACCACTCAGCCAGCACAGAGCCTTTCACCAGGCTTTTGGCCGCCCATGAGTGACAGATGAATCACCAAGAACCTTTCCCAAGTACAGAAGCTGGTGTGACTACACTGTAAAAAATATTTCTTCATTCTCAGATATATTGATGCTGTGACGAACTAACAGTGTTGTTCTGTTGTAGAGATGTAAACACTACATTTAACAAGGTTTCCCTCAAAATAAACTCAAGCTTCGCATTAACCCATCAAAACATGTGTGTGGTGAAGCTTTAAAGCCACAATGTGGATTTGAGAATTTCCCAGAGTATGGTGGCCCCTAAGGACAAAATACAACAGAAGTGCTCTGGGACACTAGGGGGAGTGATGAGCTTGATTTAGATAAACAGCAACGTACTAAATGACAGTGAGGGTCGATACACCTGTCATCCTGTCATTTTTCAGTATATTAGTAAATGAAGCTCAATTTGATACAGACTTCATCGCCTCTGTTCACATTCATTTATATATATTTATTCAGTACTACTTTGCAATAAGACGACCCTCTAAAATGATTTATAAATGGTTCATAACTAGTTCATTTATTTGGTTGTTAACACTTTATAAATCATGAATAAATAATTTTAAACAAGTTATAACAGTTTTCATACATTGATGCAGGCTCACTATTTAGCAAGATCAAGTTAATGTTTACTACTCATTAATCTGACTAATGACTTCCTACTATTTGTAACTGGTAAAAGGAGCCTTATAGTAACTCTAATAAATGATAATATGTTTTACACTTTACAACAAGGCTGTGTGCTGTCTGTCTGTCTGTCTGTCTGTCTGTCTGTCTGTCTTTCAGTGTAATGCACTGCAGCCTGCTTCCTGTTGAAACTGGACAGCTCAGTGATCCCCACTTTCATCTCTAGCTGCTGACCAGAGCAACCTGTAAAGTATTTGTCAAGCGCATTTGACCAGAGCAAAGTTTTACAGTGCACGGGCGAGTGCTGTTGTATGGAGGGCCAGGTCCAGCTGCATTGCTGGGAGGTCTGCCTATTGTCTGGGACACATAAAGACAGGACAAGCCGGGGACGAGGCTTTACAACTCACCAACACGCTGCTGCAGAGCCACACACTCACCGACCATGTCATTGATGCATCAAGAGATGTGGTGTGATGCTCTTCACGTAAATGAGACAAAAGTACACACGCACACGCATGCACACGCACTCACACCTACGCACACACGCACACACGCACACACACACACACACACACACACACACACACACGCACACACACACACACACAGGTCACTTTTGATGACAATACTTTAACTCTAACCACTGACCCTAACATCATCCTTTCCCCAACTGTGGACACAGAGTTTGTCTCCAATTGGAAAATGAACAGATCTTTTTGTCCCCAAAATCAGCCTATGGCAAAATACACACACACACACGCACGCACGCACGCACGCACGCACGCACGCACGCACGCACGCACGCAACAAACACAAACATTAACTCCCTCACATGTGTGCACAACATCATTAACACATAACAACATAACAATAGTGAGGCATCACTTCTACTCCAGCCGTGTGTGGGCGGACACACTGCTCTGACACGGCTTCATCAGGTGGGCTTCATGTTGAGCTCTGAGTGAAGGGGAGAGCTGTCAATCATCTACTGAACTGTCTTGTTGTAACGATGCCCGTCCCAAACAGATGACTAACGAGCCACAACACAATGAATGAAGTGGAGCCTGCGGTTCTGTGTTAGGCTCTGTCCCTGTATGGGTGGAGAGAGATTGTCTCGGTTCTGATGAAGCAGCATAAACTCACATATCTTCCATTCAGCTTTTTCTCCCATTCAGAAAAGAGGTCGACAAAAGACCAAGAAAGAAATTGGAACGCTCCCGACACCCAACAGGAAAAGGATGATTGATCAGTTTCCTTGTCAGTTTTAGATGATGATGATGATGATGTGATTTATAGACATGCAGTCCCTTCTGTCCTCACACCTCTGGATTCTGTGAATCATTCTCCCCTCCATCTTATTACTGCTGGTGTTTATGGTTCCATCATTGCACTCTATTAGTACCTATTTATTTACAAAGCCCTTATTGGGAAATTACCATCGTATATTACGTCTCTGTTGGTCAGATCAGCTGGTACGCACCAAACCTGTTCACATGATGGGCTAACACTCCATGTAGCTAAGGTTCACTCTTAATTTTAAAACTTCCAAAAGCAGAATGCAGTTGGTTTAACTGATGAGACTGTTGGCTGTCTTTATAACCTTTGTATCTTATGTTTTAAATTTTCCTTTTGTGTTATTTTAATCACAATTTTGTAATTTTATTGTATGTTTTTTAATTTGTTTAGTAAATTCTTTCTGGACTACCTGCTCATGAATAGTTTTTATTATGTTTTTTATGTACATTCAGGTGTCTCTTGAAAATGAGATTTCTATGGGATTCACATGAATAAATAAAATAAAAAATAAAAAATTCACCTGGCAAACATAGTCTTTGTGTTTAAAGCGTGATAGAACTTACTGCTCTGCTCCACTGTTGTCCAAGAATGATTAAAACAATACAACAATGAGCGGCACTGTTGCACTGAGTGAAATGTTTCTTCATTACAATCAACACACTCTGTAGTTTATTTGACTGTGGCCCCAAATACTTACTAGACCACCAAATGTAGATTAATCCTCCAGTGAAAATAGTCCCCAGCAAATGCAGCATTTCCTCCTGTTTGAGGAACATTTGATCAAAACTACATTAAACAGCTGTTTAAAAAAATATTTATAAAAAAAAAAAAATTTGAAGATTTATGTTTTCAGTAGGAACCAGTGGTTTGGAGCCGAGGTGTTTGGACAAGAGCAAAAATATTCAACATCAGCTTTATTTTATAATTCAGGCTTTTAATTTTTGCTTTATTAATAAACGACAAACTGAATTCCTGCTCTGAAGTCAGAGCCAAGTTACTGTAACTACAGGTTGTTTGGTCACAGTTAGGGAGGAGCAGCCAGCGAGTGTGTTAGTGGCAGACTGTAGCAGCTGTGTTTTGGTATTGAGGTACCCACAATTATTTACTGTTTAATATTCACTACACTTGTCTTTGCTTAATGCAGTGAAAACAAACACAAACTGTGTCCCAGTTCAGCGGCTGCATTTGAAGACAGAGGGCCAGAAATGCCGTCGATTTTCCTGGGCAATGAAGGCTCCGACGGGTTGAAGACTGTTGCCTGACCTATCCCAAGGTTGCAAGTTGACAGTGAGTGCCGCTTTGTGATGCAATGGTAAGGGCGGGCATAGCTAATGCAAAGCATAAAAGCTCTGTAGGCACAGATCGGCCTTTGCAGAGTTTTGATTTTGAACATGGATATATGAACATATTTAACATTTTGCCTGTTAAACATGGTTGTGATTTTGTTCTGTAAACTTCTGTGAACTAATTAAAGCCGGAGTGTGTGACTGTAAAGGTTCTGTAAATAATCATCACTGCCACTAGACCACCAGCAAGATGTTACAAAGTCAAATCGCCACTAAACACACAACAAGAAGCACAACTGAATAAAGTTACCCTGTAAACATGAGAGCCAACAAAAAACAATCAAACAGCCACACATATTAGCAATGCTAACAGTAAGCCAGCTAGCAAAAGCAACATTTCCTGAACACATTTATAATATTGTTAACAGCAAGTTAGCTAATCTAATCATGTTTACTGTAGCTGGAAATTCAGCCTAAGACTTATCCACCAGGAGCGTGGTCCCAGGAATGACACTGACTTTTTTACCACTAGTGGCGCTATGGAGCATTAGGTATATTTACATGGAGCCCAACATTTCGATTATAAACAGTATAGAAATGTTAAACACCTCAGTCAGAATAAACAGGCCCAGTAGTTAAAACCTTTTCATAAACCAAGCAAAAGAAAAATTGTACCATGTAAATGATTTAATGTTTGTCCACATCATGTGATCAAACATATGCCAAAGCCATACAAAGAAAATGCAATTTAAAGCAATAAAATGCTTGGAGCATATAAACACCACAGTTTTACCTGAATGTATTGAATCACGTCTTATGTAAACAGCTGACCCCAAATCCTCAAACAAAATGGAAAAACGTGTCCAAGAACCACAGCCAGTGTTTTTATGAGTGGGTTCCCGTATTGTTTGTAATTTGAAGACACACAAGGTCGCACAACGGTAAAATCAGAAATCACACGATTTGTCCTGCTGCCTGTTTTGTGGTGCTCCACTGATCTACAGCCAAAGTGCACAAAGAAACAGAAATATAACAGCAAGTGTGGTGCAGAAGAAGACTGCTAGCAATAAATATGAGGTTATACACATCATAATTTGATGCTTGTTATGCATGGCATAGAGGGCATATTTTATAATCCGTCACACTTCTTGTTATTGTTATTCTTCCATTAAAATGTTGGTGCGTGACTACTCTCGCAGCTTTGAGAAAGTCCAGTCAATATATATACCAGGAATTATGTGCTATGACTTTTCTTTGTGATTCAAGTGACCATGGCGACATAAATGGCGAAAAATTGAGCTCTGAAGTTCTTGCCAAAAACAGAGTTGAGGCGAGTTTTTAAATTATGATAAAACCTCAACAGTAAACAGCAGGTACAAATGTAAGATACAATTTGATGAAAAGTTTTCTTAAAAGCTGTTGCCTCTTTACCAGGGTTAAAGAGGGGATTGTGTGTGTGTGTATGTGTTTCCCTCCTCCCCCTGGTGGCCACAGTCACCATAGCAACCAGTGTCTCAGCAGGTGCTACTAATGCAGAATCTGGGCAGAAAAATGGACAACGTTGATTCTGATTGGATAATTACACACATTAACTGTTAGCCTTTTAACTCAGGTATATAAACATAACTTATTTGGGAGCAGAAATGAATGGGGCGCCTTGGTGGCTCAGCTGGTAGAGCATGTACCACATAGGCTCAGTCCTAACCACAGCTCGAGTCCAACCCTCGGCCCTTTGCTGCGTGTCATCCTCTCTCTCTCTCTCTCTCTCCCTTACTCTCCTGTCCCTCTCTCACTGTCCTATCAGAATAAAGGCAAAATGTCCAAAAAAATAAATAAATAAATGACTTGGGAGCACAAAGGTCATTTGAGAGTAAAGATTAGTAATTAGAGACCACAAATAAGTCTTTATTTCAAGAAACTTGCAATGTAAAACATTTTAGTGGCTCAGTGATGTTAAGCAGCATACAGCTCACTAAATATGCATTTTACCAATACCTAATACCTACCAACCTGCACAGATGATGCTATTTTATTTCAGTTTCCTATAAAATACTAAAGTCCTAATATGGCGAGGGATGACACTAAACAACCATCACATGGAGCTGCATTTCCTTATCTTTTCAACTTCCTTAGAATTTTCAACCATTTTAATGAAAGATAAAAACCCTCTCTAGGTTGGGGTTATGGTATCATTCATCCTTTATGCTGTTTTCTCTCTTGTCACATTATTGTTGTTGCACTCACAAAGCTCAGGTGATGCATGCGGCGTGTATCCTGTGCCCCGCTTTCTGACCTGAATGCACACACAATGGATCAGCCTGCTGCTAATAGCATGAGCCTGCGACAGTGGCCTTTACAGTGTGTACAGAATAAAGTTCAGGTGTCAGTAGTTCAACTGATTTATAATAGTGAATGGGCCGTGATTAAGTGCTGATGTCGAGGGATTCCTCACCACTCATTTGGGGAATCAAGTAGTTTGTATCCAAACAAGACAAATGGACCACCGGCTGGTTATAACCTTTCTCATGTGCATGTTCCCTCCAATCATATGCCACTGCACCATGGCTCTATGAGCTGACTTTATTTATAGCCATGCTCCTCCTGCCTGTGTGTTCGTGCATTTTGTGCAATCCTTTGTCTGTGTTATGTAGCAAGAAAACATAGTTGTTTATTCTTAATTTCTTTTTTTTTTTGCACAGTTCTCTGTGCACAGCATTTGCTCACCCTGATCTCCTTATCTGGCTGAACATGTGCAAGGAAATTTATTTAGATTTATCTGTGGATTGGATTGAATTTCACAGATAAGATTTTTATATAATCACAGAGAAAAGAAGAGTCTCAGCTGCATTAATTGAGCTGCTGTACGTTCCGGTCTTTGGGGGAAGTCTTAACGTATCGAAACATCAGAGTAAGAGTGAATTGTCCAGAAAAACTCATCAGCTTCCCATCTCGTCCTTTGACTGTACCAGTTTACAAATGCCATTTAAGGTTTTGAAAATTACTGTAAGATTACTCAAATGTACGTCGTGCTACTACATGGTGCAAAGTTGCCTTTATACAGCTGAATCAAATGCACAAAATGTGCTTTCATGCTATATTTATATGAAAATGAAAGACTTGTATATATATATATATATATATATATATACTCACCCATCCAAAGTCAGAGCAGGACGATGATCAAGCAAACAGAAGAGAGAAGAGAGAAAACATGCACACAAAGGCTGCACTGCTACTCTTTATTCTCAAATGAATAACACTGCTAAATCTCACTCCTCCATATTTAAATGTTTTACTATGTGATATAAATAATCAGCTGTCAATCTCTACAGTGGAGGCCTGTTCATTAGATCAGCTACCTATCAATGTACAGTTATACCAAAAGAACACTTTTGGTATTTAGTGAATCTTAGAAGAATATAAGCATAGCTTGCTCTTCTGGACAGTTCTGATGAAACACTTCCTGCTCAGGTTTTTCACACAAGTCCTCCAGTTGCTCAAAGGGTATCATTACTTTTCAATAATGTCAAAATATTTAAAATATTATGGTATTAGATCGAGCTAATGACACAACATGCTTAATGAAAATGCACTGTCTGGTCCACACACTTGATTTAACTGACAGGTTGTTAACCATAGTTATCAAAGTAAGGTTCAGGGACGTCCACGGGCCCTTGATACTTTTCCCTGGGGTCCTTCAGCAGTAACAAATCAAAACTGAAGAACTGTTGAAAGACTTGTCTTTCTTCTTATAAACATTATGTTCCTGTATGATGTCACTGATCAGTGCAGAACAGATACCTGGGAGTGTTTGGATCCACTGTATCAAATCAATTTAAAATGTTTGATTGGATATGATACAGCAGGTTTGGGGGGCAACTTGGTACGTCTAAAAATCTGTCATTGCAAAGAAAAATTCTCACCTCAGTTATCTCAGATACTTGCCAGATGAAATATAAAGTGAATGGAGCTCAGCTCTTTAAAGTAACATTTTACCTTTTTATCACCAATGTCTTTATATACTTACTCAGATCTACTGGAATGTCACAGTGACACATTTTCCTGATCTGGATGAGTTGAAGACATTAACAATGAAAATTCCTGATCAACAAAAACCAAATGACATTTCAGCTACAGCTGATCTGAACTGATCTGTTTACTTTTAAAAATGAATTATTATGCCTCAGGCATAAAATGAGTCGTCCATCCATCTATAGTCAAAGGTCAAGGACACAATGACCTCACAAAACACCTTTTAGCCATGTGTCCATTACTCTGTTTCCTCCAGTTGACTTCAATTAGGAAGAAATGATCTTTTTTTCATACATTTCTTATGCTGGGTGTCCCAGCTTTAGATTTAGATGGTATAGACCCATCTGGCCACACCTGTGGTCATGCAAGTCAGATAAACTTGCCCTTTGTTGTTTCAGCTAATGCCCCTAAAACATCTGTTTATGTTGAATTGAAATCACCCTCCAGAGACCATGGAAATTATGACAGAAGTCCAAGCAGTTGGAAGAAGCCAGGTGATATTGTTACAGAGCCACAGAGGGACGATGTTGGGGAGGATGGATGGTCAACAACATATTTGTTTCCAACAAACAGTCAACGTCTTAATGATGAACACCTTGACGACACAGCTGATATTGTTACTGTGACGATGCAAGTCCTGTAACCTTAACCTTAACCTAAACCTAAACAAACCTTGGTAGTGTTGTGCTCACTTTCAGTTTGACCTCCAAATAAAATGGTTTCGGTAATCAAAGTCATCATGACAGTTAATTTGGTGAATACAATTGAATGATGGACAAATGTATAAAAATAAATGAAAGTTATCCTTTAAAGAATACACTCATTTATTGAGGTAAAGGTGGATTAAGCTGCAGAACACCTCCCTGGTTAGGTAAACATGGAAGGCCATTAAAACCACTGTATATTTGTCACATAAACAGGAAGGAAAACCCATATGGTTTTACTCTGCACTATATTTATCTGCCGGAACTTAAATCTTGCACATTCTCATTGGCTGTCAAGATAATTTTGTCTGACACTGACAGGTGTTAGACAGGCCGGGTGAGTATGTGGGTATTTTATTTCAAGGGTATGGTACATTTATGATATCTACAGCTTTTATAAAGAAAAATTTTGGTTTCTGCTTCGTGTTTTTTGGGGCGGCAAATCTGGGACAGATTTTACACTGAATGTGTGGGTGGAACTATGTGAGAAAATGTGTTCTCTTTCTCTCTGCGATGCATGTCTGTGAGTGTCTCTCTCTCTCTCTCTGTATGTGTGTGTGTGTGTGTGTGTGTGTGTGTTAGTTTCATGCTAGCTTTCTCACACAGCCGGGTGGCGGGGATGATGGGGCCCACGCACGCTGGAACTCCTCAATTATTCTGGTTATGTGTACTCTACAAAGACTTCATCACACGGTGTTTGAGGGAAGTTTTCACATTGCTCTGTGAATCAAAATGCCAGTGACACCCATCCCCGGCCCTGGATGTCATCTCTGAATAAACAGGGTGTCAGTCTGGCTGTGCTCCTGCTGCCTGCAGACAGCCTCTGTCAGCGTCAGACCAGGAAATTCCACCTCTCGGCTGACAGCTGCCTGTGCTGCGCTCACACCAGCACCTTCGGGGAGATCCCGGCAGCTCCCCACCCAGCTCCATGCACCACCAGGCTAAGTGCAGATCCCCAAACCTGCTGCACGCCGTCCTGACAGCACTTCACTGTATATCTAAATAGAGCGAAACCCGGTGTGTCCCAGGGAAACTTTTACATTCTGCTCCATTCAGAGAGGATTTGTCACCTGGGAAGGAGGATAATGAAGCAGTGTTTCTTCTCCGGTTGTTCAAGGCAGCCCTTTCCTGTAGACATGGTAATGGCTGGATTGGATTAAATGAGCTCTCCTCCTTGTCTGTCAAGGTGAGGACGGTAGAGATCTGTGGAAACGCTTGGATTTTGTTTTAAGCTGCGAGGGTATTAAATGAATATGATTAAGGCACAAAATGAAAAAAGTGAGGTGTCTGACTGAAGACACTGGCTAAAGATAGTTTTAGTCATAGCCAATCCTACTGCCCAGGCAAATCCTGAAAGGACCACGTAACAAAGTCTGATGGAATTTTGTCAACGGTGAAGTTAACTTTGCTGCTGTTTGGTGTGATGTCCTGAATCCCAATGGAAATGAATGTGCACACAGTATCTGATTAAATGTAAATGAATCATGCGCTCTTTGTTAAGCACCGGTCCACCCTCACTTTTAAAACAACAGGTGAAAGACAGTTTGTCTGTAGCAACAGCATCAGGTGGTAGATTAGGTGGACAACTCTGGGAAGTGCTTCATCTGAAACTACTGTTGAAATTCCACAGCTCAAATCCAAATTTAATATCACAGCAAAAAGTAGAAAAACAAAGGTTGCTGCACAATCACATGCATACACATGAGGATGGAAATAGATGCAATTTGATTGCTACCAGTGCCATTATCAATCCCAGGTTATTTTCTGCAACTACTCCCTAAACACTAAACATGCAGACTATCAGTAGACACTACAATTTACCAATATTCCATAAATGCCTCACATGCAGAGTATCAGTGAACACTAGTTAGGTGGCTGCTCAGTTCCTGCAGCACATGCAACTCAGATACGCATGTGGCCAAAAATGATTTAGTTTGTAAAGAGTGAAATGAGACGTTCTAATGTAAGATTTACCAAAGCTGAAACTGAATGATTTTATGTACTTGGGCAGGTGTTAATCTACCTGAGTGGGTCGTCAAGTAGAGCCTATATATGGGAAATGCCACATGACAACTAGCACAAGCACATTTCGGACCATTTCTTCCTGTCCTCCATCACTGTTTCTTGTTGCAAGTTTCCAGCAGCATAAACACAAGTCTGACGTCATTATGCTACTGTCAGAAAAGCATGGTGGCTTTAACATAAAGAGCTGATGAGCTGCCTCAAGCGCAGTGACTCTCGGTGTGTCACAGTGCACTTGCTGCTGGCATCCATTTTTCCTTTCAATCATTAAAGCTTAGTTAAACCTATTAAATCTATTAGCCTGAATCTAACTGACTTAACTAACAAACTGACTAAATGATTAAAATGACTGAATAAAAACATATAGTAACACATCAGTGTGGTTTGGAACACATGTACACCTGCTTATCCATGTAATTATCCAGTCAGCCGAGCATGTGGCAGCAGTGTATAAACTCCTGCAGATCAGACTTTGACTGTGACATGATGTTGAAGCTGCTGCCTCAACATCACTAGAGTTTTTTCTCAGAGTGGAACAACAACAGAAGCATCCCATGAACACCAGCTCTGTGTTGATGAGAGAGGTCAGAGCAGAGGTCAGAGGTCAGAGAATGGACGGAAAGGCAACGGTCACTCAGATAACCACTCTTTACAACTGTGGTGAGCAGAGAAGCTTCAGAGTGAACAACATGTCCAACCTACAACAGCAGAAGACCACGTCAGGTTCCACTTCCTGTCACCAAGACCAGAAACCCGAGTCTCACCAACTGGACATTTGAAGACCTGGTCTGATGGATCTGGATTTGTGCTGAGGCAGCAGATGGTCGGGTCAGAGTCTGAATCCATGGACCAACCTGTCTGGTGTCAACAGTCCAGGCTGGTGGTGGTGGTGTGATGGTGTGGGGAATGTGCTCTTCTTAATACCAATCAATCACTCAATCAATCAATCAATCAATCAATCAATCAATCAATCATGGTCTGAATGTCTCAGTGTATCTGAGTGTTGTTGCTGAATGTGTTCATCCTTCATGGCCACAGTTCACAATCTTCTAATGGCTCCTTCCAGCAGGATCATGCTCCATGTCACAAACACTTTCATCAGCAGTGAGTTCAGTGAACTTCAGTGACCCCCCCCCCCCATCTCCAGACCAGAATCCAGTAGAACACCTCCAGGATGTGGTAGAACAGGAGACTGTGATGTGATGAATCATGTCAACATGGAGCCTCAGGAGCTTCAGAGGAAAATATCTTGTTAGTGTGCTGTTCCTAATAAAATGCTCAGTGAATGTGTATTTTCAATGTACAACACAGTTACAATGAATTTGCATTTGTCAATATCACAAAATATCAATGTGAAAAGTTCAAGCTAAATGACATGTAATTATAAGAGTAACAGTCAGAGTTGTCCTAGTGGGTTACTTTGGTGTAACCTTGTAAGTGCTCTGTCATGTGTTTATGTATGTCTTACCATTGGAGGGTTGCTCTAACTAATTGGTCTTAATTGTTGGTAATACCCCCACGTCGTTTTCCTTTCGGTTACCCCGGCGTGCAACTGAGGAGATGCCTTTTTTATTGATGTGACAGTGCTAAATTGAGAACCTTTGGCGGAGTGTCAAAGCCTAATTAATCACTCTAATTTCATCTCTCCGTGCGTCTGCGGCCATTGAGTGAATATGATCAGAGGGAGAGCCGTCTCTGCATTAGCTAATTAGCTGCTAGCCCTGAGATGGAGAGGCCCTCAGGGTGAGAGGCAAAGGGCTAAAGCCGTCCTAAATTGCCACATAATGACTACGGGAAGGAAGATCGGAACCCAGCTCGTTTTCATTTTATGTTACATTCAAGTTCTCCTGCCCTCTCTCACCCCTACGGCCTGTAAAGCAAGTGACTGTAAAGTACTGTAAAGTGAGCAAAACCAGGACCAGAATTTATCTAAACCTAGACCAGAATAAGTCGCTCTAACCTCGACCCCAGGAGCCGGGGGAGTGGAGGGACATGATGTCGTTGTGGAAGGGGGCTGAATTTATATTTAATATTTAATTTAAAAAGCACAAACTTCTTCACTGTAATGACACACAACAAAAATATTGAGAATTCTATCCATTCTCTATTATGTTGTTATTATGTATTATTTCAGTTCACTGATCAATACAAATGTCTGAAGCTAAATTTGAATGATTATAGGTAAATTATAAATTTATCTAACAAATTTTACCTACCTGCACTTCTTCTTCCTTCTGTCATGATTCACTATAAAGTGCAGTTGGGTGAAAGCAGGTAGATTATAGGAAAAAATTATACTCTCTTTCAACAATTAGTCACAATAAGATTCCACATATTTTATATTAAAATTCCCATATGATATCAGCTTCAAGTTGATTATGATGGAAAAAATAAAACACAGTTTTCCTCTGCATGTGGTAATGCACAATTTTATAAATGACATAGCTAAAGATCTGTTACTGTGTATGATGTAACTTTTTATATCACTCTGTAATCTATATCAACTTAAGATACATATCTAATATATTACATCTAATACATGAGGACAAAGAGGTAAATGACCTCACTTAAATTTAAATTCCATCACATGTCAAATTTAACATTTTGTTAAACATATTAATTCTGCAGTCAAATGTCCTGCCTGTGCACACCACTGGAATCGAGTTGTAGGGTTGCCAGGTTGTGGTGGTGGTGTTAATTGGAGTTATGGCCATGACAACAATGTTCACAGCATCAGAGTCACTGTGCATAAACTCAATAATATCTATATAGAAACTAATGTAAAATCTCAATAAACCGAATAATATTGCATGAAAACAGTGAGTGAAGCTTAATGAAGAACATAGACAAAGGTCACTATCGGTCGTCTCCTCCCTCTCAGGCTCCAGCTGGAAGTTTGTGTCAAATGAAGCTGCAGTCTACACACAGGAAGTTTTCATTTTAGCTTGTTCATAACAGTTCACTATTGACTATGGTTACATTTTGTTTTGATGACACTCACAGACCTACGACTGTTGTCAACTCCAGTAAAAAGATTTGTTCTGTCTGCTGTGTGTGTGTGTGTGTGTGTGTGTGTGTGTGTGTGTGCGTGTGTGTTTTCTGAGAGGAGAGGGTGCAGCCTGACACCAAAACATGGTAGCTGCACCTTGAAAACCTTGTGACTGAATGCTGTGTGTAAATAAAATTCTTTATTTTGTTTCAGTCGTTTGCGATGTGTTTACTGCACATGTTCATATCACGATGATCATGAAAATACAATTTATGGGTCAGCACTAATCTGTATCATGACTGAGGCCTCAGTCTGAGCTGATCACACACGTCCCAACACGTCATGTTCACACAGTAAATTCAACAAACACAAACTCCTGTTTCAGAAAGTCAAAAATGACTCCAACAAGTCACTTGAGCTGAATGTGAAAGTAAATGGATGATATGTTAAATGGACGGCCATTAATTAGCTGTTATTAATCATCATTAATCACACATGGCAGCCATTATTAATCTTGCTCTCACACACACACACACACGCACACGCATGCTCACGCACACACACACACGCACACACACATACACACACACACACACACGCATACACACACACACACACACACACACACACACACACACACGCACACACACACACACACACTTCTTCAAAGAGGAGGAAAAGTCAGGATGTATGAAGCTGCTGCGACGCTGAGACTTGGCTTTGTTTCTGCATATGAAACTTTACAGGCCCAGTGTTTCTATATTGCCTGTCATGTGTTGTTAAGAGCAGCCTCTCTCTATTAAAGCCTTCATCACACCACTTTATATGAGTGTGTGGGTACATCTGGCCAATGTATTTGGCATCCTCTGTAGATTCTGGCTCAGACACCTAACATGAGACCTAAGAGCCCTCGGCACCCCGCCCGCCTGGCACCCGCTCCTCTGGGAAAGCAGGGCTGGGAGAACAGAATCAGGACATGCTGGAGAGCCTAGTGTGTGTGTGTGTGTGTGTGTGTGTGTGTGTGTCTGAGAGACGTTGACCCTTGCTCTTCTTACTGTTGGTTGCTTGTAATGTCGCTGATCCAGGATTTTAAGCCTCTTCTGTAAGTGGTTGTGTGTCGCTCTGCAGAAGTGTGCCACCGAAGAGCCTGAAATGCAAATGTGAATGTGGCTCATGGTGAAGACAACAGATCCTGCAGACCAGACTGATGGGTCCGTTTAACCCACAGTAATATAGTAATCACTATCTGGTTAAGGACTATTAGCTTTAATGACACCTGCAGGTGCTAAACTCTCATGGAGCTTTTGTTTTGCTTCACAGGTCCATCATAATGTATCAGATTTCTGTAAGTTTATTATATGAGACACCATTGTCTCAATTAATTTGACTTCATAGTTTGTAGAGACGTTCAGTTGGTTAACGCATCACTGTGACCATCATGCTGCTTTTAATTGAATGGAATTTATATCAATGATCCACAACAATATTTTGCATTCGAATGCTCTTGCTTTTGAAGCTGCGATGTTAAAGGTGTAACGTAAAATACAACTTGTGAAACAGGTTAACAGTTTATGACAGTGTTTCTGGCATCCAACGCAAAGCTGCCACTCGTGCCTCACTGTGCATGAGCTGATTTGTGCAAAAGTAAAGTTTCTTAAAGCTCCATATTTTCCTCTTCTTTTGTGTGATATTTGAATTGTTGATCCATAAGAAGATATAAGTGTGGTTCATCTCAGTGTAGTTTTACATCTCCTCTCTCAGGCTTCTCTCAGGAGCTCTTGTAACAACAGGTCGGTGAGCCAATCAGAAGAGAGGAGGCTCTGAGCCTCTCTTCTGATTGGCTGACTGTTTTCTAAGTGATCCAATAAAAATATAGCAGATTTCAGGTTAACACTCAGAGAAACCAAATCCTGTAAGGTTGGTGGGTCCAGGTGGGCGGGGTTTGTGACTCCTTTTTTGTGACATCACAAAGTTCCAGAAGTCCTGACGGCTCAGCTTCTGAATACAGGCTGTGTGCATTTCTCTGTGGACTGAGGCTTTGATACTTTCACAGTATTAATATCGAACCTAGACCTGATCTATAATCACACTACACATGGACAGAGACCTTTAGACTCTAAGGAGCTTTGACCAGTTAACAATAATGTCAATTGTCAACAAATCCCATTAATTAAAAGACCAAAACTATGTGCTGGTCTCAACATGCCTTCCCTCAGCCCCAGTGTTTCCTATATTTTTAAAAACAAATCACAAATGTATAAAATCCCAACATCAGCGTATAAACGTCTTGTTCCAGCCAATAAACAAAAGCTTAAAGATTTGTTTTTTCTATCATAAAGGACAAAGAACAGCACCAAACTCCCCACTGTATAAAACCTGTATTGAGAGAATGTGTGAAAAAAATGTTTCAAATGATTAATCGACTAATGAATCTAAATCAATTCATTGGTATTTTTGGGGTTTTCGTGGGTTTTAACGATAATCAAATATACTGTATATAACCAGCCTTATTGTTTGTCGTGTTGATTTTCATGATGTACAGAAAAAAAATGCAATGGTCATCAGTAACAGTATGAAATGCTCCTTTAAAAGTCATGTCTTCTGTATTATTTTTACCCTTGATTTTAATAACAGGAAGTGTAAAGGTCAAATCCAGGTCACCACTCTGAAGACACCAAGAACTCCTTTATAAACTGAAGAAGACAGAGTTGGTTTTAAAAACCATCAGATATTGTGAATCCAGTGAACCTTCAGGAAAATCCTGGATAGACAGTTTATCGTCTTTTGAATAACAGTTTCCTGGGAAATAAAAACAGTGTCCATTAACACACAGTAAATTTTGGGTTACTAGCCTGTTGTGTTATTTTTCTGTGATGCTCGCCAAGGCTTTTTCCTTCCCCTGTAACTACTGGATCAAATTCATATCACACATTAACGTAAAGCACGTGGCCAAATATGTTTCTTTTTCTTGTTTCCATCAGTGAGGATTTATAGGCTGAACTATGTTTTGTCCTTATATTGCACTGAGATGCAGTTTCAGCCAAGACATCCATATGTTTGTTTGACCTGATTGATTTCCTGGAGTGAGGGCTCTAAACACACACACACACACACACACACACACACACAGCTCATACTCTTGTGTACTGGACATGTAGCCCTTTAGAGATGTAAGTGTGATCACGTCCTCAAATTACTCACACTGATAATTACCATGTCTGTATGTTGCCTTTTTTTATTACACTCTGCAGGGTCTGTTTTTCAGATTTCATGTTTTGCTTACAAAGTGTGATGCCTGCTTTTCTCGCAGCCTCTCCCTTGTTAAAGCTCAGTGTTAGAACAGATTATAAACTGATATTTTTAAGTGGAAAAATCTTCCCACCTTTATGATCAGCTCGAGTCCCCGCTGCTGCTGGAGCCATGAGAACACTGAGCACATTTTGCTCCAGCAGAGTGAGGAAAAGCTGCTCATGAAAACAGATTTTTTTATGATTACGCTTCCGGGACGTTTGCCAGCTACTATCACTCTCAGCTTTGGCACAGATGCTTATTTAAAGTCAAGTTTTTTTAGTGCCACATTTGGTTAAAGCGGTTGAATGTAACGGTCCTTATAAAACGGGATAATCAAATATAATGTGCACAGACAGCAGGTTGTAGCCCGCACACACACACACACACACACACACACACATACATTATACAGTGTACACACATACTTGTGGCTGTGATGCATGACAGAGTTACTTCTCACTGTATGATGAGTGAAAAGTGCAGAGGTCGGGTCCGATCACCATCAACAATCTTCTCTGCATTTTTTTTATTTTTAGATCCATAGTTATTTCCTATGTTTCCCAGAATTCTCTTCAACAAAGCATGAATGGATTATTAGGCAACAGATATGTGAAGATAGAGAAGAACAAGTGGCCCCTCCCTGTAACTATCGAGGTGTATTCCAGTGATATTTTGCAGGGTGCAGCCAAAACTGTGAATAAACCTGAATAAACCTGAACACAGTGACTCAGTATGTTGTCATGTATTTTCTTCAGTATTATGCTGCAGATGAACAGAGGCCATCTAACTATAATAATATCCAGTATCACGATATTTCCTGACATATGTGATATTTTTCATAATTGTATAGTATCAAAAAAAAGAAATTACACTAACCATTTCACTGCCGAGTTAACTGTACCATTTACCCCAGCATGTGACAAATAAAATTGCTTATACCTGAAACATAAAAATACAATGATATAATTTATATTATCATTATTTTAACAATACAATAAAAACAAATAACTCATTTCAATGTAGCCTCCTGCAGTTGTAGCCTAAGTCTGATATTTTATCATGTTTAACAGATCAAACGTGGAGTTGGCTCAGTTTGATCCTTGACCCTCTCGGGACAGAAAATGTGAGTGAATTTGTGGCTTTAAATGGAAACGCTGGTTCACTGGTTTCAAATGTTGCACAAATATCTGAAAAAGAAAACAGATGATCTGTTGACTCGAAAAAGGAAAATGTGTCTCAGTGTTCGTTTCCATCATAAAGATGTATGTTCATGCTGGCTGTTGTTTAGTGAGGCCATTAGAGAGTGTGTGATTAGTACGCTCATGTTACACACGAGCAGGTACACAAGCAAAGGAGAAAGAAAAAGAAATGGAAGCAGATTTCTGTCCGTTTCCATCCTGATACAAACAACTAAACAAAGTCAATGTGCATGAAGCAGGTGAGAGGTGATGAGCATGAGAGGAAGTTCAGCTAAAGTGTGTTGACATGGATTTATAATGTAAACAGTCCGTACCGTCCCTGCCCTCAGGTGAGAGCTATAGGAGTGTGCCAGCGGCTAGCATACTGGACCTCCATCGTCATGGTAACTACAATACACCTGTAGGCATGGTCACGGTTTAGTTAGGTTGAGGTACAAACACGACTTGGTTACGTTTAGGAAAAGGTTAAGGTATAGAGGACGTTTGTCACCATGGTTACAATATTAAAAATGGTTTAAGTTGCAGAAGGTTCATGGTGTCACATGGGAAACAAACAGCAGTGTCCATCCATCCAGTCCAACCTCCTCCTAATGTGGGCTTTGTTGCTCTTTATACTAGGTCACCTGACTGCCTCCTTCACGTAAATTGTCATGACAACAGCTGTGAGAGTTCATACAGATTAACAGTCCCGTACGTGCACATGAGTCGATGAAGAACACAAATTATGTTGGAAGAAAAAGAGCGTTGGACGTGTTTCTGTTTGTTACAGAGTTGAGGATGACAGGAAGTGCAGCAGCAGCTCAGTGAGGATCAGTGTCTGGACCCTGGACTCTGGACTCAGCAGCAACTCCTCACATTCACAATCATTCACAATAAATATACTTTAACAAGTCAATTCAACTCAAATCTGCCATTAACATGAAATAATTTAACACATTTTCACAGCAGGGGACGAGTCTGCTCTGAACAGCTGATATTTCTCATTTGTTTCAGGGAGAAAAAAGATTTTAGTTTTATTTTCCATGAACGAGCTGAGATTAATTTGACCTGTTTTTTCATTTACCTTAAAGTTAAAAATCAGCAGCCTCGTCACAGACACACAGGATGTGCTCGGTGTTATGGGAATTATTTCTTCATAGTGTGTAAATCACATGTCCGCCTCCATGTTCAGATCAGATCAAGAGGTTTTTACAGATACTTCACTGGTTTCCACAGTTAAACAATCCAAACATCTGTAACGTCCTGCAGTGGTAACCTCTGTCTTTTGTTAACTGTGTCTTCAGGTGAAACCTGTCTCCTCATCCGTCCAAACAGAATCACACCAGTCAAAGTGAGGAAGAGGATTTTTTTCTGTTATCAAACTGAAGAAGATGGCGGCAGCTTCTGCGTTTAGTTTTGTTTAGTTTGCTCTGCAGACTGTCTATCACTGCCTGTACAACACACACACACACACACACACACACACACACAGAAGTGGAGGTCACGGTCTCAGTCTGAGTGCAGCAGTGATTGAGGATGTGATGGAGTGTAAGGCACATGGCAGTCGGAGGATATTGTAACCTGTGTTTAATCTCAGTTGTTCAAAAAAGAATTTTTTACAATCCTTCTAACAGTGACTCTTGTACAACAACATAAATACTGTGCTGGAAAAAATGAATTTCCAAAAATTAAGCAGTTTTTTTCCCCCGCAGTCTCTTTCTGTAAACATTGAAAAATGCAAATCAAGTCTCAGTTCTCCACAAGACAACAACATCAAAATAACAACAACTGTTCCATTTGTAAGGCTTGGCCGCCTCACTATGCAAATAGTCTCTAATGGGCTCAGAGGAAAATGAAATCTTTTTTTTTTTTTTTTTGTTTCCGTTACCTTCTCTTTTCTAATCCATTTAATGTTGGAGAGTCAACAGTGCTCAGTTTAGATCCAGGAGGGAGGGGCAGAGGCGGCGCCATCAGAAGAGGCTAGTCAGCGTGGTCTGTGACGGGCTCCGGCACTCGTGGCCGTCCATGCCGCCCGGCACTGAGGTGAGCACGGAGGTGACGGTGGGCATGGTGGGATTGGTCAAGTCTGTCAGGGTGGTGGGGGTGCTGGAGGGGCTCATGGAGGCGTTGGAGATCTCTGACGCCGGGCCCGACGGCGTCCCGCCCTGCAGCGCGGAGCCATCGGATGCCTTGTCCACGCCGGTGCTTTCCTGACGCAGCAGGTTCCTCCTGAACTTGGCCCGAGCGTTTTGGAACCAGACCTGCAGGAAAATACGATGAAATGACTTTAATGTTGCTGCAGGAGACGTGACGCACCATTCACTCACACAGACTCCACACTCACTGATATCTGAGGCCTTTCTGCTGCAACGCCACAAACTAAAGAGTCAAAACATCTAGTTCTGCATTCATTTGTCAGGTTTTACGGATTGGTCATTTTTACTTCCTGTTACTGTTACTTCCTGGATCATTCACAGAACTGACTCCAGTGAAAACTGCACTGGTGTCTGGGTGATTCTGAAGCAGCCAGGACAATGTTTCTGGACAGACATGGTATCAGACTTCTGCAGAAATCTCTCATACACATTTCTCAAAACAAAAACAAAAGCAAAACCAACTAGAGGCCGGTGAAGACACCTGAGCTTTTCCAGTAAGAATCAAACACAGCATTTTCTAAAGTAGCCATCGACTTCGGTCCGTTACCATCATGATTAAAAAAGTTTCTCACAGATATTGAATTTGTGTCGCTGAACACAGGACATCATGTCTGCAGCAGGTAACAGAGAACACACAAGTAACAGCAGACATGATGCTCACTCTGATGGAGCACCTGCTGTATGTGAGGCAGGTTTCCAGGCTCTGTTCATTCATTCTGATGCTTCGGTAAATGAAAGGGAGACCTGTGGTTGCCTGAGAGGGGGGACAACACGTTCAGACAGTCCTCACAAAAAAATGTCTTTGTGTTTCCCTGACGAGGAGCTTTAGCACGTTTGCTTCTTCTGTCAGACAGATGCAGCGTTACAGAGCCTCAGACCCGTGGAGGAGGAGGACTGAGTGCAGGGATGGGTCGACCACGAGAGTCTACAGACCACGCTGACCCCTAATCTTGAAGTGGCACTAATCAATATTTTTATGTGTGATGTGAAAGTAGCGATTCACAGAGAGTTTTGACCCAAATCTGCAGTGTTATGAAACACTTCTGTGTTTCTTGGCACATTGTTTTGGTCTCTTCGTCTGTTCTGGTTCAGGATTTGTTTTTCTTCTCTCCTTGCTCAGAACCAAACCTCAGACAGACTCAGTGAGCTGCTAGCTGGTCAGCATGTCATTGTTTATGGCCATGAGCAGCTGAGCCACGCCAACACAGTGAAGTTGTTTCTACCTGCACCACTAATTAACTTCCATTAACTCAGTGACAGCATTTCCTGTAACTTTTCCAAAATAAAAGTGTCACAGTGTTTTTTGCGAGCAGACACCTTTTAATGTGAAGCAGGGAGAGCAGGAAGTGTGACCTCACACTGTAAACAGCAAAATAAGGCTGAAAGAAACAGAATCACATCAGCTCCACTTCAGACACGGAGACCTCGTCTCCAAGACAGACACCTGAGGACACAGCTGAAGGCCGAGACGAACTGCATCAGTCTGCAGAACCACAACGCTCAGATGGGATGTTTTTGAAAGGATGAGGCACTATGTATTTTGTCATCAAAAATTTGCAGCAAAATGGTGAAAATATGCCCCCCCCCCCTCCATTAGTTGTGAGTGAAGAGTCTCCTCATGTTTGTGTAAAGTGTGTTTGCAGATCAAAAATTAAGGTAAAGCCAGGGGTGTGAGTTATGAAGATTGGGCAATAAAACAGGCCGCGCTCTAGTCATCACCAAATGATCTGACTGCCCCCCCCACATCGTCTTGCTTCATCCTAAAACTGCACTTTAATTTGATTCCATGGCTTTATTTTCAGATAACATAAAACAGTACACGTTATAGCTCACAGTCCTAATGAACACTCATACAGGATCCAAGTAACGAGTCTTTAAGTCTGGCAGTTGGTGTCCAGTCAACATCTGTAAAAGCCTTTACTCTTTATGGCTACTCACAGAGAAATAAGCTTTTCTTTTATCATTGCACATGAACACAGAGCATTGATGAATAAGACTGCACCTGTAAACACTGTGTACTGAGAAAAGACGCTGCGATTCAGTCGTTATTCTCACATCATCAACAGCAGATTAACGTCCGGAGCAGCGTCCTGCTCCTCACTGTCCCTGATCTTAATCCACTTCCATTCTTTGAAATGAATTTTCCCTCACTTCTTCTACAGTAAACTGTGGTGTATGAGCTGCAGTGTGGGATGGGTGGTGCTGGAGCATGTTAGCGATGGAGTGGTGATGGAGCCATGGGAAACAGGCGGAGGGAGACGCGCTTCAGCTGGAATAACAGGCACCGAAACTCCAGCGCATCAAAGCAAAACGACTGCTTTGTTTTCTCTGAGCGTTAATTAAAGCAGCAGGATGATTTTTCTTCTTTTTTTTCCCTCAGAAAAAAATTTGATTCGGAACCTTTTTGTCTCATTTTTCTTCTCCTCAGTCCCCCTGATGATTCGCTGTCGTCGTTTGTGGAAATCAAACATGGTGTTGTTGCGTTCTCTTTCTTGGTGTGAAACACAGAGCATTTTGTTTTTCATCCCCTAGTCCTCAGCATCACATTACTAATCTCAAATACATTTCGTTTTTTTTATGGATTTGCTTTTTTTTCAGTTAGATTTTCCTTGAGGAAGCTCTTCCTTTTCACAGCATTATTGTTTTTTTTAATTGCGTTTTTTTTCAATTGAAATTAGAAAAAGTAAAAGAACAGAAAAGAAAAGAAAAGAAAGCAAGAAAATCCTTCCTCTCTTTTTATTCAGCTTGTTTGCAGCTTCCTGATGATTTTCCAAGAATCTCACTGGAATGAGAAACAGCGATGTCTTAAACCAAAGCAGCTGATTTGGCTTCTCTCAGGAAAAACTCACTTCATATGTTTGGATGTTTGGAAACGAGCTGATTTGCATTGGAAACAAGAGGAATTCTTTCACCCCCGTTGGCATGTGCCTCTGTTTCTGCTTCCCGAGGGAAAGAGAGCCGGGTCTGGTGTGCGGTGAGAGGCTGCTGCGGTTACCTGTAAAACCCGCTTGGTGAGGCCGGTCTTCTGGGCGAGCTGCTTAAGGTCCTTGGCGTCTGGGTTGTGGTTGATGGCGAAGTAGGACTTCATCGTCCTCAGCTGGTGGTGCTTGAAGGATGTCCGCATGCGCTTGGTCTTCTGACTGGAGCTGTACTGAGAGTCCCGGTCCATGGACTCGCCGTCGTTCTCATTGCAGCTCAGCGCTGCGGGGCGGCGGGGAGAAGGAGAGGAGGACGGGTTAAACAGAGGGAACTCTGATCCAATCAATTATCATACATTT
>NW_019525658.1:631443-632837 GCF_002814215.2 Seriola lalandi dorsalis
GCTAAAAATCAACAAATATCCCAAGAAAATGAGGAAAACTTTGCACTTAAAACGAGCACACGAGTCCTGGACTCTGGTGCTGCTGAACAATAATGTGAGCGGGAAAGGAAAGAAGTTGTGAGGTGTTTCAGACTCTTTTTAACGTGACTGTCCATCTTCATAACATGTTCTCACTTCAATCTACATCCTTCTCCCCGTTTAAATCTATTAAATCGACCCCATCTTCTACAGTGACACTGCGACCTGACAGATGTTTCCTGCAGCTGCACATCATCCTCCACCCTGCACCTCGTATGTCTGTCCCTGTCTCCATGTCTGTCTACCCTGGGAAGAAATGCTAGCCTGGCTATTAGCCTCTCACACACACACACACACACACACACACACTCACACACACTCACACACACACGACAAAAACAACAACACACATGTATTTGTCCCAGCCTGCAAATTTCCTGGCAACACTCAAAGTGTTGCTGCATGCATAACAGTTCAATATCAGAACGCTGCAAATGACGAATATGAAGTGAGTGAAAACCATCAGAATAACACTTCACTTAATTAGCCCAGAACAAATGCTGCTTTCTGGGCAAAGCATATGTTGCAGCATTTTAACAAAGAGCAGCCTGTTTCCTGCTCGTCGTCCTCACACACAACATCTTCCTCTCAGTGTGAACAGCGTCTCAGAGTCTCCGTGCCGCTCAGGGACGCCACATGTTCTCATGTGACTGTTCAGGTGAAGCTTTCATGTTGTTTCTGGCTGTTATCAGAAGAGGGCGCACTGCCACTTCACTCCCATCCTCATCCTGCTTCAAGTTTTTTCCTCCACACAAGTTTTTTTTTTTTTTTACTAAATACCCACAGAGGATTAAAAACATTTTACTCTGAGATTAGACTTCCTTCACTTTTTTTTTTATCTTGTTCAGATTTGAAGAAAATGTGTATTTTTGTTTTTACAGCAGATTCACTCATATCAGGAACTCTACAAAATACACTTGGCAGCATCTTATAATACAGGAAGTGATGCTTCTTCTGTTAACATGTAAATAAAAGGACAGAATATCATTATTTCCCTTGTTGCAGCTTTTTAAATTAAACTGTCTGAAGCAACAAAACTGACAGAAAAATATAATTTCCTTCCTGTTGTTGACCAAAATCAGAGTCTCACACATTTATACTCCACAACTGGAGGTTAATTAACTAAAGTTGAAAAATGAGACTAAGATAATGTTGCAGCAGTAAAGTTCCTGTTTCCCTCTGCTCGGTCTTCCATGGAATAACTCATCAAATCACATTGATCCCTCTGGTGCACACCCAGTTTTGCTCCGTCCCAATGAAGAAAAGGCTCCAGCAGTGTGTGTGTGTGTGTGTGTGTGTGTGTGTGTGTGTGTGTG
>NW_019525658.1:632857-638790 GCF_002814215.2 Seriola lalandi dorsalis
GGGGGTGGGGGTGGTAGGTGGTGGGGTGTTAGGGTCTGTAGATGTCTATGGAGCCTGACAAGTGGAAAAGGGTGAAAGCAAAAGCCAGAACATCAAACAACTTTTCCTTTTTATCCCTTAAAGACGAAACAAAACTGCCCTTTAAAAAAAAGAAAATAACTGAAACATGAATAAAAAACTGTTGCAAATCATTATTTTTAACATTATCGTTTAGTTGTTTTCTGCTGCAGTGAAATGTAAATGAAGCTGTGAGAAAGTTCAGTCCACGTGTCTGACACGTTTAAAATGTGACTGTGGCCTGAATGTATTTATTTTACAAATCTTCCAACGGAAACACAATGAACTTCATATATAATGATATTTTAAGAAAAATTAAATCAAGTTTTCTTTACATTGAATATTAAGCACAATACATCTGTTTATGGATGTTATAAATATAATAACACCAGGACCTAAAGCTGCTGTTATGTCACTGTGAGGAACACATAATAGATTATATTTATATTGTATACATAAATATATATATATATATATATATATATATATATTAGAATACTTCCTATGATGCAGTTGACACTGTTAAACAGAGTTTTCCTGGATGAAGCCTGTCAGTCTTTAGTCACTCATAATGTTTATTTTGCTTCTCTGTTTTAAATCTAAAATTATTATTTTTTCAAAACAGGTTAAAGCAGGAATTATACATTAGTCTGATTAGGCCTTATATGTATTTTATATATATATATATAAACGCTTGTTTTCTGAACCCAGCTCTAAATAACAACAGCTCTCCTGTCAGCAGGTAAACATCTCACCTGCGTTATAAGCCGCCAGCTCGGTCCCCGGCCCGGGGCTCTTCCTCTTCCTGGGCCGGCCTTTCTGCACTGTCCCCACGCCGTTGAAGTAGGATAGTCCAAGCGTGTTGGCCGGGCCCAGGCCTTTGTGCGGGACCACGTCCGCGTGGTTAAAGTGTGTCTGATATTCTCCCTGGATGAGAGTCTCAAAGTGCAGCCGACAGTACACCAGACTGTCCTTCATGCCAAAGTGGTCCCCAGTGGTCAGCATCTTGCTGCACGTGGTGCAGGTGAAGCAGTTGAGGTGGTAGACCAGGTCCCGGGCTCGCATCACCATCTCCGAGGCTGAGATCCCCAGGTGGCACCGAGCGCATCTCTGCACCGAAAATCTTCTGCGGACAACACAGAAACCTCATCAGCGGCTGGTCACGGAGCCTGGCGGGAACTGCAGCGTGTCAGCGCGGGGCAGGCTCCGTGACCTGAGCAGCCGAACTAACACACAGTTTAACACCAAGTTTCCCTCCCAGCAAACTTTAAACCTGAAGACTGACTGAAGCCCCGCGAACGTCACTTTCAGCTAAACCTGAGCTGGAAATGTTTTTTCATTTTTCTAATTTAACAATAATTCTTTATTCAGGGCTTCCCTGTCAGTGATGGGGGTGGTGAGGAGAGGGTGTGTGTGTGTGTGTGTGTCTGTGTGTGTGTGTGTGTGGGGTGTGGGGTGGGGGGTGTTGATGATCTGAACATTCAATATAGGTGGTGAATAAAGCCACAAAATATGGAGAATGTTCATCAGCTCAAGATCATATTATTATACTATATATATATATATATATATATATATATATATATATATATATATATATATATATATATACTTTTTCAGAGGACAGAAGCTCTGAAGTAGAAATCATGAATAAATTCAGCTGTTTTTTGGAACCAAATGAAGGAAATTTGTTTTTTATATGATGATATGTTTTTTTATATATTGCCGTTTGCCACTTTGATGTCACTTTAACTGCAAGAGATTAAAACTCATTAAAAAACGAATTCACTAATTGAAATGAATTTGAAACACATATATATCCCGAACATTTTATAACATTTCTTTCATCCCGGTTCGTCCCGGGTTGGGACCGTGGAGGTCCAGGCCCGGGCTGTGCGCCCCCCTACCTGTAGTAGTCCTCCTTGCAGTAGATGCTGCCGTCCTTGCTGAAGCAGGTGAGCTCAGACTCCAGGTTCAGTTTGCACTCGCAGCACTTGAGGCAGCGCATGTGCCACTGCTTGTCCACGGCCAGCAGGTAGTAGCGGTCCGCGATCTTCCTGCCGCAGCCCGCGCACAGGGCCACGCGCTCGCTGGTCATACACGGCATAGACTGCGGAGAGAGGCAGGAGGACACGGCGTCAAATAAAACGAATTAAAGGGAAAGGATTTAGCAGAACATCGTGAAAGACTGACGTTAAATCAACACAAGAGGGAGAGACCGAGTCTGTTCGCTTTTTATTCTCACACTGAGGAGCGCAGCTGCTGTCAGACAGAGGAATATTTCTTATTATTTAGAATATATCTCAATGGTGAATTATTTTCGTTGGAATAAATATATATAACGATATTAAAATACATATGTGGGTTAAAATTGAAATTCAATGAGAAAAGGTCAAACAAACTCTCCTGTACTCCTCTGTGAGAAATGTTACAGGAATATTTTAGGAAATGAGGTCTTTAGGTTAAAAACACAGGCAGACGCTCTACTGTGAATAATATGAATCACAATGAGAAATTATATTTGGCTCTTATGGCCATTATTATAATATTAATATTTCTGACAGTGTCTCCACACTAACAGAAAAACAGCAGCAATTTTACACTTATTAACTATTAACTTCTATTTAAACTGAGTGTAGAAATATTGTCATTTTTGGTGGAGGAGTTTGTGCGATTAATTTCTCATAATAATTATAATTATAATTATTATAAATATTGGGCTTATAATAATGCGTTATAATAATAATAATAATAATAATAATAATAATAATAATATATAGAGATACAAGAATAAGAGGCTAAATAAAGGCTTATGACACAAGACTGTCATTCAGTGTTATTTTCGAGAGGCCTCCAAAATAGACACACGTGCACGCACACATGCACATATAATAATAATAATTACTATTATTATTATTATTATTACAATAATAATAATAATTTGCTAATAAAGATGGAAGCTGAATTAATATGAATAATTTTCTTCCTATAGTTTGACTGTATCGCATTTAAAATCACTGCTGACATTTCTCATAAACGCATTTTTATTTTATTGAAGTGTAATTATAGAATGTAATTATTCTGTTGCAGGAATAATAGGGATAAATAATTGCAGTTTGTCTGTAAAATTTATTTCATTTCTGTTTATGAATCACACAGACGCGCTGTGTTCACACTGTTTAACGCGTTGTTTAAAGCTTTAAGGAAAACGATGCATTTTAAGGACGAATGTGTTTTTTTCTTGTTTCTTAATAAACTGCAGCAGCTCGTTCAGCTCAGCTCCGTTTGACCGGAGCTGAGCTGAAGTTCAGTGGCAGAGAAATGTCAGTGGTCAGGCCTTTTTGTAGGAAGTTTGTGCGTCTGGTGCGTTTGAAGACAACTCAGCAATAAGTTGAGACACTTATTGGAGACTTTTCTTTCTGTGTGAGAGTAATACGCGTTCAGAGCTCGGAGCGGTGTGAGTGTCACATGTTTCAGGCTGCCATGCTTCCTGCACAAACAAGCCGAGAGGGCCAACATGAGTCTCTCCTACCGTCTCTGATTCCCCCATATCGATGGCTGAGCTGATGGCCGCTGACTCGTTCTTTCCTCTCCGGTCCATTTCTTCCACCACGCCGTGCACCTCGCCTCCAGGGAGGCCATGGAAAAGCATCGTTGCCGCAGAGGGGAGGATATTGTAACTGTTCTCTTCGGATCTGAGAGCCAAGATGTCCATCAGAGAAGAATGCCCTGCGCACTGACGCCGCTCGAAATTCTGCTTTTTTTCTGCTTTTCCTTTTTTGCCGTGGTAAGTGAAAAATCCAGATCAGGGAGGAAAAAATATGAGGGAAAAATTGGACACGTGTTCTCCACACTACGTCTCATCTGCCAATGGTAACCGCCATCCGAATCTCTGCTGCTCTCATTATTAATAAGCTATGATTAATTCATAAATAAGCGCTTCTCTTATGGAAGAGATTTTCTCTCAGGTGCGGTTTTATTTTATTTTATTTTACTGCTTTTACCTGCTGCTCTATCTATATTTTCTTTTCCATTTACGCAGAATAAACATACCAACTATGGAAGCTCCTGCTGCTGGGAGTCAGAGCCGGAGCCTCCTCCTCGCCGGGAGTGATATTGAAGAATTTCGACAGTAAACAAGGCACTGGCAGCGGCTCCCCTTTTTTCTGCAGAACAGTAAAGTAACTCTTTATAAGTGGCGTTGCCAGAGCTTGGCGGCGGCCTGCTACTGCATCACAGCCAGACAAATAAAAAAATTATATTTCCAAAAAAGCTGACAGGAGCCTGAGAAAGGCTTCCTCCCTCCTCCGGGTCGAACAGTCCGAGTTGATGCTCACAGCAACTCAAACTACTTCAGCTTTGCACAGACAAAACAGAAGAATGAAAAAAGCGCAGGTTTTGCTTTATAAAATCCGGAAGAAGCAGTTTCCCTTCGCAGCAGTCTGTGACATGAATGTTTGGTCTGTCGTGGAGGAGGCCGCACACACGTCCGGACAGTGGAAGAGGAGGAGTTGGCTTCACTTTGACTGATGATAGGCGAGTGTTAGCTGGCCCCCCAAAACCGTTCCTCCTTCTCAAGTCCCGGTTGGACTCTCCGCTCCTTATCAACGGGGCCCTGTTGCGTCACGACGCACCATTTATGTTCATTGGCTGTTCCGCCGTCACCGAACTGTTTGGTTATATTTTTACCGACCGCTCTGAAAAATCAGCAGCTCCTTCTGCCTCCGTTACGCACGGACCACCGGGCCACCGTCCGTACCCCCTTCAGCCGCCCCGTCTGTCCGGAGCTGCGGTTTGAAAGGTCAGTTCGAAAGACAGAGAAGAAGAAGACGGGCTAAGGGCCTCTCAGGTGCTGGAGCTGTGTGCGCGCGCCGAGCAGGTCCACTGGGACCTGGACTCCAGTGACGCACAGAGAGGGTTCCACACTGCTGCTGCTCCCAGCCTCTCCATGACACCACAGCGCTCTGCGCACAGACCCTGAGAGCTGCACAACAAGTCTGAAAAATAAAGTACCACACAGCTCTTCATTCTTTAATCCATATTTTTTTTTAAATTTGATTTAAAAAACAAATTTTAATGTGAAATAAACAAAAACAATTTGTCTGTTCACTTCTCAACAACTACACCCACAACGGTCACATCTGGTCTGTGGTGTCCTTCACGTGAAGAACTCACGTAAAGTACTTTTTTCATAAAAAAAATAAAATATAAGATGTCTTAAATGTCACAGGTCAGTGTCACATTTTAAAGAGATTTTAAAACCAAACCAAGGAAACAACGCGAGACTATCAGGTTCCAAAACTGCCACTAAATGAACTTTAGAGGAAAGTGTGTTTTATTTTTTAAAACTTTGTGTCAATTACGTAAAAAAAGTCATTTCGGCGCCGCTGACTGTTCTCCATCCTTTTTTTTTTAAACAATGTTCTGGCTTCACGTCCTGATCTCCAGCTCCAGAGTTGTGTCTCCACCACAGTTTGGTTCAGCTGCAAAGTGAAGCTTGAACTGATCCCGGATCCGCTCGTTTCATAATTAGCTCTCTGCTCTTAATTGGGAAGGGGGCTGGGGAGGTGGAATGGGAAGTGGACTTTGTCATCAGAGGACGTGTTTGAGGACCGGAGGAGAAGGTTTGATCTCTCTCACAAAAGACGGTGGTTACAGCGGAGTGAGAGAGAATGACACGTTATCACATCAGCTCTGTTTGAAGACTCAGTCCAGTTAGTGAAATGATTAGAGGAGGACTCCATCCCGCCATGCAGCCTCCTCACTTCCTGGATTATTTCAAATTATAACAACAATATTTTAGCTGCAGATTTACGCGCTAAAACATCAATTTACATGTTTCGGTTTCCTTGATATTTATAACACCCACCCCCCCC
>NW_019525658.1:638830-648960 GCF_002814215.2 Seriola lalandi dorsalis
CCCCCCGCTCCCCACACGCAAAACAGTCCGCATTTAGGCTATTGTGAAATTTTATTGCACAAATATGATGTTAAGCTCCTAAATCCTTATGCAAATCACCCCTCTGTAATACCCTTAATTGAATACATGCATATTTATCATCCGCGCTCTCTAGCTGCTATAAGGCTGGGTTTATACATTAAACATAGCGACAGCGGGCATGTCTGCGGGCGTGTGTGAAATATGATATTAGGCGGTAATGTAAGATTAAGGAAAACACATCAGTTTGTATCTGTTTGTATCAAATGCAGGTTCCTGTGTTTGGATTGAAGTCAGTGGTCAGGAGGAAGAATTTAGAGGAGATCCATGTAAACGTCTGGACTGGGTTATATGATGGAATATCCTCAGTAATGTGTGTCCACACCATTCACAGCAGAGCGGGAGAAAAGTCATAATATGATAATTAACAACAGTATCAAGCGTGTGAAGGCAGAACTGGATAAAACAGTCCAATATTTAATTCATCTATGGTACATTTATTTAAAAAGGTAAAACTGAATTAATTACAGCTCATCTTGTTAATCTCTCTCTCTCACACACGCACACACACACACACACACACACACACACACACACGCATACACACATTCACACTAATTTTTCTTTCTGACACAGGGCCAGCAGCACTGGGAGATAAAGAGGAGGAACTGAAGAGCCAAAACTATCACCAACACTCACCAGTCTGTGTCATTAGAAAAAACACCTTCCATTAGTGTGGTGATGTTCAGCAGAATAACTCTAAATAAAAATGTTAAAGCTGAACCAGCTGATTTCACTAAACATTTTAAAACAAATGCTAATGATGAAACAAGGAGCAAGCACTTCCTGTACGGGCCTGCTCTGACTGAAAAATATTTAAAATGAACAATTTTACTTTTGGTTTTTAATTTGGTGACATTCTTTTATTTTGTAAACGTTGCAGGAGGTTTGAACAACATGATGATGATGAAGCTAGAAGTGATGACATTTATATCACTTTACTGTTTTATGGGGATGTTTTATTTTATACGTGTTTTGCATAAATGTGAGTAAATATCTGAATCAGTTGTTTTTTTAAACATTGCTCTTTGTCAATTTCAAAAAAAGACTATATCATGACATCATCACCAGGGCTGTAACTTTGGAAGTACTGAGGTAATGAATCTAAGTCCCCGCTGATGCCCCCCATCCCAAAGACAAGATTGACCAGATACCAACAATAAAATAATTACATACATTCTTAGTAAGTTTTTTTTGCCTGAGATGAATGTGTCAAATCCAACTCCACTCCACCACGAGGAAAAACCAGTGTTCTGTTCATATATTTATTGATCTAAATATAATGAGTGAAACCATCATCACATATCCACCATGTGTAGAAAGTAAACTCTCATCATACTATACTAGAATTCCTAATGAAGACACATGAGGTCAGTGTCCTGGACGATTGCGAGTGCTAAATGTGGATTACTATATAAAATTACACAGGATGGAGTGTTTTATACGTTTCAGCAGCTCCTGGTTCACATGATGTGGCCATTGTCAAATATTAATTCCTGATATCTAAATGAGCTGAATTTGAACAGTTTCAGCAACTTTTCTCGTCTGAAGGTGAAAAAAGTCAGAAAATAAGAGTTTGAAGACAATAAAATGCTAAAGACTAATGAGAGTGTTTTAGGTTAACGGTTCTGGTTTAATCATGTCGGCCTTTACTGACAGAACAATTGAATATATAATGGAGATTTATAATAAAAGCATCAGGCTGGTGTTAGTGTAAAGCTGTTGTTTAATTGGGTAAATGCAACAAGTTTAGAGAGCACTAATCCTAATAAGCTCCATGGAACTAATAAACTAACAGTGTGCAGCTAACTTCAACACCTTGTTGAAAGCACGTGTGTGTGTGTGTGTGTGTGTGTGTGTGTGTGTTAGGGGGTGGTGTTGCTGCTTGTCGACGACTAAGATGCTGATGCAGCTCCACTGATTACTCCTTGTCCCATAATGATTTCCAAACGGGGCAGCCATCAATAACACAAATCTGCATTTCTCAGGAAAACATCACCTCGTCAGGCTCCTGGCATCTTTTTGATCTCCTTTTTTTTAATTGTATTCAGCATAAAGGTAGGGAGGGGGGTGCGGGGTGCGTGGCTTTAATGGGATGCTGCTGTGGAAGTGGGGAGTGGGTTACACACTCTCTGAGGAGAGCTCGGCTGTAATTAAGAAAAAGGGGGAACAAAGCAGAGGAGAGTAAAAACACATGAAAAGGGAGGAAGCGGATCATCTAATCACTGAACGTGCACCGTCCACGCATCCACGTCGCCTGTGTACAGTCGCTTTTTAATGCGGGAGGAATCACACAGGAGCATAAATACAGAGCAGCACACCTGAGCCTCCACTGCTTCTTATTGTGTGCACACCAGCTATAATGGAAGCATCACATCCACTCTCATCTAAACTAATACTACTTTCATCTTGACCAGTAATATATGTACATGTAGTGAATTTCCATATATGACATATGTACATATGAAGTAAAATCATATATGTATATATATGTATATATGTATGAATTACATATTGAACCAATTTCATACATTGACATGTACTGTATGTGTAGCTAATACAAACATGTATGTTTATTATTATATTGTAGATATATGTTCCATAAATATATATCCATCCTAAAGCCTGTCAGTATATGTTGATGGTATATATAAGTATAAGTATAAAAGATAGACATGTATATTTAAATTTAATAAGAAATTAATAAGAAAATCATATGTAAACATTGTATTTTCATGTTTTAAGTATGTTGTTTTGATAAAATTGTATTTGGATATGTCATATATAAACTTATATCTTCATATATCCAGAGGATGTATATATGTGATAATAATACATCCCCATATGACATATATAACAACATTACTCTTGATACAGGGACATAGACAGGGGACAGGGTCATATATTTGCCTTGGCAATGTTTGATACCTGTTTTATATATATTGTTTTATCCCTAATTATTGTTTTTACATATTTGAATGCCTCTTTTCACTGTCAGATCTTTTTGCATAATGTTGATATGAGATGTTTTTTTATTTATGCTGTTCTACACTTTCTATTCTGCTCAGATTCTCTGGACATTTCTTTTTCCTGTTTTATTTTCATCTAAAGTACTTTGTAGCTTTGTAAGATAGAGCTATATGAATAACCTTAATATTATTATTACACAAAATTTCTCTATGGGTGAAGACAGTAGTGGGACATGATGATAGAGATGAACAACATGGTTTTCACACTTGGTTTTTATGTGTTTCTCTTGTGAAATACTGATTAGCTTCTTAATGTGAGAAGGGAAAGTCCCTCTTTGTTTTATAGATGTATGCAAACAGTCTAGTATTGTACTAGTGTAGTAGTGGAGTAGTGTAGTAGTGGAGTGGTGTAGTAATGGAGTAGTGGAGTAGTGTAGTAATGGAGTAGTGGAGTAGTGTAGTATTGTGGTAGTGTAGTAGTGTGGTAGTGTAGTAGTGTGGTAGTGTAGTAGTGTAGTAGTGTGGTAGTGTAGTAGTGTAGTAGTGTGGTAGTGTGGTAGTGTGGTAGTGTAGTAGTGTAGTAGTGTAGTAATGGAGTAGTGGAGTAGTGTAGTAATGGAGTAATGGAGTAGTGGAGTAGTGGAGTAGTGTAGGACACAAAGCCACAAAACTCTATACAAACACTGCTCGGCAGTAATGAGCCAGACTGAATCCAGATCAGTTTCGTTGCTTTGTTTCCTGTCTTCCCGCTCTTGCAGGAAGTAACCTGGAGAACATGAGAAGAGGAGGGGCAGGAAGTGAAGGAGAGGAGAGATAATTGGGACACTTGCAGCATCCATACACCCTCTTATATGTTAATTAAAAAATGATGCAGAAACAGCAGATACAACCTTCTGCCTTCACCATACACATATTTAACATGTGACGCTCTCTTTAAGTTTCTACGTCAGTTTGAAGAAATGCTTTCTGAGCAATTTATGTGTTTAGGATGCTGTTGTGTTTCATCAATGATTTAGGAAAGAGGAAGCTTAGGGAAGGAATAAGGAAGTATCTTAAAGTTAGCTCCACAGAAACTTCAGTAACTGAAGGTAAGAGATGTCACAGTATCGTATCGCTTGATTGACACGATTTGACTGAGAGGATATAAAAATACACAGCAGACAGTGATGCAGAGGAAGCACCACCGTAATGACCCGTCCAAAAAATTACATTAACGTCAGGAGGAGGAGGAGAGTGAACGTAGGAGGGAAGCAGTAAGGAACGTTAAACCAACTTGATGCTTCTTTATTCTCCACCTTTCAGCTACAACATGCTCCACGAGTCAGAGCTTACACTGAGGCAGCATATGTTCACACTGGCATGGTGCTGGAGGAAACAGAAACAGACTTCATGTTCCAGATCTGTGTGGATATACACTCGATGCACACACAAAATATGAAGGTATTCATGACCAGAAAGAGTCTTAGATGTTATTTAGATTAAAAATGTTCAAGATCATGTGCAGTTTTTAGGAAAATGTGGTAAAAGGCTCTGAAAATATTCTGAAAAATATTACTTCATTTTGAACCAAATGTCCATTATAAAGACGACATTAGGAAGAGCTATAAAAAGCGAGTTTGTTATTTGTTATTTAGTATCTGTTTTCAGTTTTTGTTATTAGTATTTGTTGGTATTTGTGTCTCAGAATTTAGATTTGAAACAATGTGGGTTAAAGGTCAACAAATAAATCACAGTACCCTGCAACCAAATGATGACTGATGAATTTCTCACTTTCATTAAAGTGGTTAACTAATATTTGGAGGTCTCTGTCTATAGTACAAAAACAGCCATTCACTTGTCAATGTGCAAATTATTAAATGATTAACATGAAAACAAATAATTTTTCTGCAGCCAGTGTGTGCATGTATTCATATTCTATGCTTTTTTTGAAAAAATATTCATTTCATTTTTCATGTTCTTTTTTGTATCATGTTTTTTCCTTTATTTGAACATGAGCAGAAAAGCTGCTTCACCAGAATCACACAGAGGATGTGGCAGTTACAGGACAGCTCTCATCCAGTCTATCAAACAAGTCCAATATTGTCTGACCTGATCTGCTTCAACAGATTCTGAAAATGATGATGATGATGATGATGTAGAGTGGCTTCAGAAAGTCTTCAGACCCCTTTGCTTTTTCATTTGTGTTGTAGAATTAATTATAAATGGATAAAATTGTAATTTTTGATCATCAGTCCATACTCAATAATCCTTAATGACAAAGTGGAAACATGTTCTTAGAAATCTTTTGCAAATTTATTAAAAATCAAAAACTAAAATCTTTTCTTTATGAAAGTATTCAGACCCTTTGCTGTGGGTCCGACCTGTGGTCAGCTGCTTTCTGTCTGTTTTAATGACTGGAGTCCAGCTGTGGTGAACTGACTGACTGGATGTAGTTTAGAAAAGACACACATCTGTTTATATAAGGTCCCACAGTGCATGTCAGGACGTAAACCAAACCATGAAGATACATATATTAGGATGCAAATGTGTTTATTTTACCTTGAATTAAACATGACATGAAAATAATGTCTGAAATAATCAACCTCTAAATAAAGGAGCTCAAGGTTGGAGTAGAACATAAATGGACAGAGGAGAGAGAAACAGTATATTGTCTGACCCCCGTTACATAAACTGTACATCTGATCTACATCTGAGTATTGTGCTTACTGACTTTTAATAGTATTTCAGTTACAGGCTCTGTGGTATGAAAAAAAACAAACAAAAAGTGTCAGAGACTAAGAGAAACAGCCTTGTGTGTTAAATTGTTCTTTGTTTTTTTTCTTTTTATCTCTATAACCAAAACCATGAGGAGGTTTTTCCCTGACAACTCTTGTTTCCTGGATGGAGATAATCAATAATTAGCATTGTCCATTTGTCGTGTTTCTCACTGTGGAGTTGTGGTTCTGTTTTTCTGCGGGTTTTGTGCCGCACCATGCTCCCACCCCAGCCCCTGTCAATCAGCCCCAGACTGCAAGGATTAAAAAAGAAGCTCATTCTGCCACAGGAGCCCCTCTTTGGAGAGCAATTCTAAAACTTACATGCTTCTTATTTGTTGGGTCAAAGGTTAAATTGCTGACCCTCCCCTCTATTCCTCCCTCTCACCCTCCCCACCGTGAACAAGCTGTACTCGGAGTCTTATATTTACATGGATTAGAGTCCTTTCACTCTGAAGAAAAGAGCTGGTTCACAGTCAAAGCCCGAGGAGCAGTCCATGCTGCCCGAGTGGCCACATTATTCACTGGCAGACAATGACCATATTGTAGTTATGTGGAAAGGGAGGGGGCAGGAGGAAAGAGAAATCCCCCCTTTGCCATGGCAAAGTCCTACACTTGTGCCACGGAGAGGGGAGGGCCGAGCCCCATCCGCTTTTTCAGGCAGAGCAAACAAAGCCTGCCTACTGTGAACAAGATGAAGATGTCAAAAGCTTTTAGGCAGGGGGGTGAGATGGGGTTTAGGGGATAAAACAACAAAACAAGTGAAAAGGTCTTTTCTCAAATGGATAAATCCTACTAAGTCTACATTTCCACATCAGATTTACTCTCTCCTCTAACATCCTTTCTCCTCCCCCCCTCAATAACCTTTCCAAATCATACAAAATAGAAAAAGAGGGAAGGAAGTTTCACCTTAAGGAAAGAAACACAGCTCCTCCTCATATTGATGAAGAAATTCATGAAAACACATTTGAAAATATTTGAATGTTTACTGCAGAATTTTACAGTGAGCATCTGACAAAAAAACAGGTTTAAACTGACTCAAAATCCTGACTGTATAAATGAAAGCTTGAACTTCCTTGGTGTAGCCTGGTAAATAAAGACACTTTTCTGCATTATTCTGGCTGCATCAATGGCAGATTTAAGGATCTAAACAACATCTCCCCAGCATGCACCTACGGCAGTGTGATGTCTCAGAGGACAGAAGCCCGAGGCGCTGTGGAGTAAATGACATAAAGAGGCCTGGTATACAGCCACAGCCAATTCACATGCAAATGGACAGCCTTGCACTGACTCTGATTAACTCCCTGTGAGTTCATAGTTTCCCTGTTAACAAAGATTTAGCCGCTTTTGAGTGAAGCGGTACATTAAGTGGGGAGAGAGAACTGGTGGCGAACCTTACAGTAAAGCCCCCACCCCACCCCACCCCACCCCCCGGGACACAATGCAACCTCCATCTTGTCGGGCCTAATCCGCCTTGCAGATGCAGGACAGAGCCGGTGCTGGTGAGGAGACAAAAGAAACCAGCACTCTTGTTTCTCATTCCATCCCAGTAGCAAAAGTCCTCCAAAACCCCATGACTGAACAGAGTGAATGACTTGAGATTGAGCCAGTCAAGAGCTGTGTGCCCAGTGGACCCTATGAATGAGAATGGGTCATGCTGCTCTATAGTATTGCCTGTATTTGGTTTTCAACAATGTCCATACAGTGTTGCAGCCTCACTGACTGCATGTCCACTAAGAAGTGAAAGTTTCTAAAACAACAAACACAGTGTCTTTGAATTAAAATTATTCATAGAGTCAGACAAATAACACAAAACTAACACACACCTAGAAACAGGGTTTGAGACCAGGTGTAAACCTAGTACATGTCTGGACTGCCTCTGGTCAAATCCTGATTGTATAACTGTGACACCGTCTGACAAAGTCACCAAACACATACAGTAAATGAAAGACAAAGACTGAGCAGTGATTTCAGCTGGATTTACTGTAACATGATCAGAGGGAATGTCAGAAGAGACAGACTGTCTTTGTTATTCAGTCTCTCACACAGAACACAACCTCTGTCTGGAGGCAAAAGTCTTCATTTACTTCAACTCCAGAACGTCACAGACTTTTACTAGAGGCAGGTCTTTATGTCTAACTCCCTCTGAGTGATATATAAAGTTGGTCATAGTCGTTAGTACGAAGCCACTTCCCGATGAATTCTCTCTCTCCTTCCCTCTCTCCTGCTCTCTCTGTCTTGTGTTTAGTTATTCCTCTGCCTCCTTTAGTAATAATGATACATGGAATCAAAGCAGTTTATTTGCTGTAATGGAGGCAAGGCTCAGTGTATTGGAAGCGCTCCTCCTCTTCCCTGCAGTTCCCAGAGCAGCTGGGAAACCAGAGCGGCTCAATAGACTGTCTGTAACAAGCGGTCTAGTCCTAAATCCCTGTCCAGCATCCAGACCTGAACCAGATTGATAGATAGATAGATAGATAGATAGATAGATAGATAGATAGATAGATAGATAGATAGATAGATAGATAGATAGATAGATAGATAGATAGATGCAGGTATACAACCATCACACCAGGGACCACATTTGCATCCTGTCTGTGGTTTCGGCAACACTGCTGTGTTTGGTTCAGGTTAGTGAAAGATGGTGGTTTAGGTTCAATTTAAATAAACAGATGTCTGAACAGGTCCTCTGGATTAATCCAGACCAGGATCTTTGCCTGACCTGAACCAGAAGCTGTGAAAAGGGTTCATCCCTGTTGTTGCTTTCTGTGCTGTCATCTGAACACACTGCACCTACAATACGCTTTATTCTACAGCTGCATGTGTCATATATCAGCATTAGAGTGAATGCTTGATTGACTTCTCAGCCACTCACAACTTGGTCACTGTCTGTTCATGGCATACAAAGAAATCCTGCATTCTGTCTGACTAGCAGCAAACTATTTACTAGTGACATTTCGGTCTTAGACCTTCATCAGACAAAAACATTTTTTTTAAATCTTTTTGTCTAAGACCGAAGTGTCACCATTAAATTGTTTGCTGCTAGTCAGACAGTGTATGTGATTTCTTTGTATGACACGTAAAAAACCTGCTTCCACGCACCTGCCTCACTGACGTTTCCAGCTTGATACAGTCTGTTCATGCCTCCAGGTTCATGTTGCCAGAGCATGGATTTTCTGGCAGCCAAGATGAACCATAATTCAAGCTGAAGTTGTTTTACTCACCGAACAATCAGTAAACTCATGTTTATTATATTTTGCAACGTTAAGGACGAGCGTAAAGGGACCAGGTGACTTTGCATGACTTTTTAGTGCAGCTTTGATTCATATAGGTTGGTTGCTGTGCCACCCCTTGCCTCAGCAGCAGCACCCTACATGGTGCTTCTCTGCTGGTGTGAAACCAAGAGAATAGCCTTTGTCAAGGTGTACTCGCTTCAATTCTCACTCATCTCCCCTGGCACACGGGTGTTAAATTATATGCTCCAGAGGACTCCACATTCATATTTTTACAAGACCCAGGTTATTAGGCAAACAGGCTCTGCACATGTCCCCCGCTATGACAGTTTTCGCAGTCAAGGATTTCGACCTTTATTTCTATCCAAGTACCGCCTGCACTCCCCTTCACACCCCCACTGACACACACACGCACACACATACCCACATGCACAATCCTTACCACCCCTCACCAATTCCTGCTCCCTCTAACTAGGTGAGAGCCTCTAAGTCTGCGGAGGGTGTGATCACAGTATAGTTGCTCTGGGTGTAAGACTCCAGGCAGAACGGCTGTGGAGCCGAACCTCCCAATCTACCCCATGGATTGATAACACAGCCCTCAGCCCCCTCACCTCTCATTTTGCAGCTTTATTTATAGTCCCCCACTGCACAGTTCATAGGGAAAAAAAACAGTGTTTCTGATGACCATTTGTTCCTGAAGAGGAGACAAATTACAAATGTGAGTTTCGCCTTTGTACTTTGAAAATGCCTTTTTCATAACCAAAAACGGGCCTGATGAAAAGACCAAGAAACATCAAAGTGGTTCGCCCTCCGACAGAAAGGTTAAAAGTTGAGCTTGAACACTGATTCTCTTGCATTCTTCCTGGCTCGATTCTCATTAGCCACTCATTTTAATCAGATGCACCATCAATTAGTATGACTTTTCTGTGTGTTTGATGCTTAAAAGTTGGATCTCAAGGACGCAGAACTTTCTGCGTACTCAGATGGGAGGCAGGGTTAGTGAAGCACCCACTCGTGGCTGTTTTTTTTTTATCGCCACCACACAGGAAGTGGTTAATTCTCAGACCCCCGGGATCCAAACCGGCAGGGCCACGACAACG
>NW_019525658.1:649075-673457 GCF_002814215.2 Seriola lalandi dorsalis
TTTTTTTTTTTTTTTGGGGGGGGGGGGCTTACCTGTATGACCATCTCATGCACAGGAAATATGGGACTAGTGTGTGTAAGGGTTGGACCATTTGTTTGATTATGGGTCACTAGTGCTCTTTTAACAGACTGGTGAATCTATAAATATGTACTGGTCAATAAACTGGTCTTCCCAAACTGACAAGAATAACATTTTGAGGAGACTCCTTTGAGATTTCTTTGGTTCGTCGTCATAAAAACAACCTGATTTATAGATAATTGGCTATTGGCTATAAATTACAGCATCTGCTCTGACCTACAAACACGTAGCAGCTCAGCCGCGGTATAGCTTCACTATGGATGGAACTATAGAAAGTGTTTAGAAGCGTATGGAAACTGTAAATAGATATTGTCCATTAGGGGATTTGCAGTGGGCTCCACCAACAGCTGAGACATCTGTACATGTGAAAGCTGAGATGGCTTTTACATGCGAGCAAGAAATAGAATGTGGGTGTTTAGTAACAGCCAAAACTGCAGCTGTATAATTTTGAGAGTTATAATTTTCTCTGATTTGCTGTGTGAGAGTCTTTGCACATTAGTATGTCACAAGCTTATTGAAATCTTCCTGATGCACCACAAACATTTCAGTCCATTGTATAAATTAGAGGACAGTCAGAGTCTGTTCGTCTATCCCATTCTCGTGGACACGATATCTCAGTAACACCTTGACAGAACTTCTTCAAATTGAGCACAGACATTTCATAGGGACTCAAGGACAAACTGATCTGATTTGATTTGGTAGCTAAAGATCAAAGGTCAAGGTCACAGTGACCTCACAAAACATGATTTTGGCCTTGTGAAAGCAATATCTCGAGAACTCCTGAAGGGAATCCCTTCATTTGGCAAAAACGTTCACTTGGACTCAATGAGATTTTGGTGGTTAAAGGTCAAGACTCACAAAGTAAGTTTTAGCCCTTACTAAAGACTTCACACAGAAATTATGACAAAATTTCACACAAATGGTTCATATTTTATATGACTCTGGATAAACATGTAACCTGAAAACATTCTGAGTGGAGGAGGTGGACAACCACAAGGAGGTGATTCTAGTTTTACATATCATCTATTCCTTACGTTATCACAGAATTAACTAAAACAAACAACATATTGTACATTGTTTTCTTTCACAGAGAAACATTCAAGTATGAAAAACAGACCTGGTGTCACTGTACTGAGGCTTGATACAACAGAATCCAGGCCTGATTAGCAGAATAAAGGAATAGAAATACACAGAGATTTATAGCAGAGGCTCAGGCAGACAGACCAAAGCAGTGAGGATACAACAGGTCAGAGCTAAATGACACCCATTCTATCACTGTCTGCCTCAACGGTGCTGAGGAAGAGGAGGGAGGAATACGACTGAGAGGTTCTGAGAACAAGCAAAGCCAACATCAAAGCTGTTTAAAGGCTGACACGAACATATGGGGCCAGTAAAACCAACTACTGGCTGTTGGTGTTGGTCTGCTCTGACATGATGGACAAGATTCCGTTTGACTATATACTGTACATTTAGTGTATTAATGATTCAAATTTACTGACAATGCTATAATATTACTTTTCAATTTTCAATTTAATTTTTAAACATACAAATTTAGAGACTATAAATGATGGGATGAAATAACAAGCATGACAAACAAAAAGTAAAAGTGTTGACCTGTACAGGAAATGACAGTCACAACAACCAAAGCACTTGGTTGTACACACACAAAACACCATCAGGGTGATGGTGTGAAGAATGAAAAAAGAGTGTGAGAGAGAGGTTAAAGCCCTGCGTTCTCGTTCCATGTACTTGGCGGCCAACAAATCTTCGTTTTGAAATGAGAAAACCAAAAATGGGGAAACAAGCTGTTACCATTTAGGAATAGAGAAAAAAACTTAAAGCGACCTGTTTCCTGTTTGTTGTTTTGGTAATAAAACAGAAAATGACAAAACGACCGGCTATCTGTTTTTTCTTGATGTGATTCTCAAAGGAAATCAGGAATTGAAATATCTGTGTGGAAATCATCTTTTAAAATTTTTGATTTTTTTTCGATGTGACCCGGAAGTTGTAAATAGTTTCCTGCCAAATGTGTAGTATAGTGCCCCCTCCTGACAGATAAAGGACCCTGCCTGTGTAGATTCACATTATTGGCTTTCACAGTAAAACTATATCAGGTGTAATCAATACATACATATATAGTAATGTCAGACTATGGGAAAATAGATTATAGTGAGAAACCCTGAGGTCTGTGCCACTCACCTCTATACTGGTAGAGAACGGCTAATGCTACGATGATAGAAACCGGTTACTCATTTAAAGTACTTATGGTGACTAATGAATATGATGCCATTCATACGCCTGGTTAATGTTACGCAATGTCGAGTTTTATATGATGTAATGCGTGATCGCGTTCTACAAATAAATCCAACATGCCATAAATAATAGACATATTATTTGTTTGGTTGGCTGTAAATGTCTGTTATTGATTAGTCAGACTGGCTAAGATGGTTAGGCTAACGAAGGCTATTTTAGTTCAGAGTCAGAATAAGAATTTATTTTATTGTTGCTTGTTTCCCAACTTTGATTTTCTACTTTCAAAACAAATATTTGTTATACCTCCTCCAACATGAAAGTGATTTCATAGAGCAGAACTGAATGTTATAATTGGAGCCATCCTGTTAATTTGGTTTTGGTTATTTCCAGGTGAAAACTGGGCTACATGTAATTGATTAATAACTTTTTTCTAGATGCAGTTTATTTTTGATTCATCTGTATTTTCACAAACTTTCAATGTGTCACAAATTTTACAGGATTGTGTTTCTAGCCAAAACTGTACAAAATGAAATCCTTAACAAAAAGACAGTCGTTGACAATAGTTTCCGGATTGTATACTTTGGGGAGAACAAACGTGCCCATGGTTTGTGTTCAAATTTTGGCCTGGTGATGGCGTTGCAGAAAGGGTTAGGGTTCCCCCCAGAGGTTTTACACTTTGGAGACCAGAGATGTGTCTGAATTCAGTGGCTACATCTTTCAGAGGACGCGGCCTATGAAGGCCAAACCAAAATGAGACGTCTGGTCTTCGGAGAACTTCTGATTTATCTTTGGCTTTTATTCAAAGAGTTCTCTGTTTGAAAAGTGAGCTATCACTGCTGCACACTGAATCTTGGGATAGGTTGGGAATCAAAAGGATCCACCAGGAGACGAAGGATGATTGTCTCAGCCGCATTTGAAGGAGTCTTCGAAATGGTACAACTATCCGTCTTCAAATGCAGCTATCGACCCGGCCCCTGAATTGAGACACAGCTCATGAGTATGTACAGAAAATCCGATTAACATCTGGCCAGCTGTCATAAAGACGCCCACAACATCATATCATCATGTTAAAAGTGTGACCACCAATTGCCTTAAAACCAGCACCAGTTCTGTTTGGTACACCTGCACACAGTTCTTGAGGTTGTTTGTTCCAGGATCTTGGAGAAACCTGCCTCAGTTCTTCTGTCTCAATGTCTTCTGTCTCCTCATGAGTCCATGATGCTGAGATCAGGGCTCTGTTGGGACCAGACCACCTGCTTCAGGACTCTTTTTTCTTCTGGTCTCTGAAGAGCCGACACTCCCTGATGGATAGGAATCCAAACATCTAAAGAGCCTGAAACGTCTGCACTGTATACAAACAAAAATAAGAAGCATTATATGTCAGCTGTTTGATTCCAGAGTTGTTGGTATATTTGGGATTGTGCAGTCACAGGGTGGTTGGGGTGGAACATTTCAATTTGAGGACAAGAAATAAGGTGATGGAGGCAGAGAGAGCCATGACAGAGGTACTGGAGCAGGGATCTGCTGGTGAAAGGCAGGTCGCTGAGCAGAGTTGAAGGAGTTAACACTGAGCTGTGGTTAATCTCCTCAGGGGGACTTTGGGGCAATATCCAGTTAGACTGGAATGTGAATGTGTGTGATTCTGACCAGGGGCTGGCACAACTGTCTCTCACTCCTCCTGCAGAGAGCCCTATGGTTGCTCCTCTCAGCAGTGTTATTTCTCCCCAGCACCCTATTAAAACTGCTCTCAACACATGGAACTGGCTTCGACCACGGTAGACAAGCAACTCCCTAGAGCCTAACCACTGACGCTTGAATCCAAACCACACAAGACCTCAGAGTACACAAGCGTTATACTGAAAAATTACCTCTGCTCTCTGTAGATGTTAGGCAGTCAGATTCAAACTTTGTAAGAGCAAAATTCCAATTTAGTCAAGATGTGTCAGTCCAAAGATTTCTCTCCAGATACCTCAGCATTTGAGTTCCAACATGTAAAATTGTGTGGTAGCAATACATCAACACATCACCAAAAACACATAAATATCTGAATAAATACATACATTTTAAAGTAAGGTGACCAGATATCTGAAATGAAAACTGGGGACATTTCCAGTTTGATGGTCAATATATCATTAAAATATCCAATGTTTTTACCAATGAAATAAAAAAGGGGGACAGTCCCAGTTTCATGTATTTTTACCCTGGTAACTGTTGTACAGTATTAAACTATGGTGAGGACGACTGAGAAAACAATGACTCCCTACCTTTGGAGCAGCCATGAAGCCCCATTGTTTAACTATTCCTTAGTTATTTATATGCCTTTAGTTCATAAGAGTCCTCAAAACAATCAAAAGCATTTTTCATAAAAGTATTCAATATTTTGAATATTGTCATGTAAAGTCCATTGCAGAAAGTCGGGAAACTTGTTCTTCTTTACTTCTTCCAACATGAAAACAATTTTTTCAAGTTCCAGCTAGAGGACTTTGAGTATGTTTGTTTTAGTTAGTTTTCTGCCTAGAGACCACAAAAAACTGATTGGACAACTCTATTTCAATGGTTTTAGCTTAATTTGTGAAGCCGCCTCTATAGTGAGCAGGCAGGCCCCTCTGTTGGCCAAAACAAGCACAAAGCTAGATGCCTGTTTTTAATTCACAGTTAAAAACAGGGCCATTTCCGGGGACAGGCCACCAAAAACAGGGACTGCCCATGGAAAACTTGCCACCCTATTTTAAAGACGCTTTTGTGAGCTTTGCTAATGCTACATTAGCAGCTGTTTATTTACCAGTCTAGAAGAAACATTATGAGTTCAGCATCACACCAGTGGTGATAAGCAACATCAATGTTAACTCTGGTCTCTATCACATCTTTTCTCCTACTGGAGTGAGTTAGTTTTGCCCCTCACTTTATTATAGTCTCACTACAGCTTCCAGTCTGCCCTGATGACATAGCTACGTTTCGTTTTTGAGAATCGCTTTTAGTGTCAATAGGATAGATAGGATAGATACCAGTTTCCGTTTCTCTCTATTATGTTGGACTCATGGTAGAACTGTACGTGAATGTTCAGTTGTCATGAACACACAGAAGTGCACACACTCTTTGCCACTGCTTTTGTCATGTCTTGCGCACTCAAACATGGACCAACGCTCAGCGCAGGGCACAGCTCATAGCTCACCTGTGCCGTTCCAACACATAAAAGCAACAATGTACGGCATTGGTGGTTCACCTTATGGCGCACATACCATTTAAGTTCAGTCCTTAAAGCATGGGTTCAAATCCAGCTCGCGCCATTTTCTGCATGACATCACCTCTCTCTCTCCCAGCTTTCCTGTCTCTCTCTCACTGTCACTATCACATTAGGAAAAGGCAAAAATATCAAAAAATAACTTAAAAAAGATAAATGATGCCTGCATGAAACAAGATTAATAAAGCCACTTTTTGTTCTGCTTCACTTGCTACACATGCTTCAGTTGGGTATCAAACCCAACTGAAGCTGGCCCTGTATTAATTGGTGTCAGATGGAAGAGAGAAATTTTGTGGTATCGCCCACCCCTACAGTGATGGCCAAAGCTCTTGTCAATCAACAATCACCTCAAAGAAACCATGTTTGGCAGCAGAGAAAACTTACAAATAGCCCTTTTAAATGTAAAGTTTTAAAAAGACTATGCTAACTGTTAGCTAAAACCAGTAAATAACATAGAGCTGCAAATAAATCAAGGTTGAATATCTTCTTAGGAATGTCATAGGATGGTGTGTTCATCAGTAATACACCTGTTTTGTTTTCTTGCAGTCAATTAAGTCTGTGTGATTGTAATTACAGACTCCCAAATGTATCTATTTGAATAAAGAACCAAATCCACCAGCCTCTGCCAACTGCTTTTGTTCATATGCAAATGTGATATATGTACATATATTGAATTTCCATACATGAAATATATGTACATATAAAATAAAAATATATATGTAACTAGACAATGCAATTTCTGGAGAAATTGCAGTGATATTGCTGGCTTGTGGAAAAGCTGAAGCTAAACTGCATTGCTGGCTGCTAAGAAAAATCTGAAGGTGAGCTTCATTATTTTGAAAATTTAAAATAGAGCTGCAATTAAATCTGCCAGCCTGCCTTCCTGTCTGTCATTGTAGAATCAGTAAGAATGACAAACTGAAATTAACTGCCAAATGTTTCCTGACTAAAACTGTACTGAAACGTATTTCAAGCGAAAACTGAGATGTGTAAATCATTGTCTGTATTTAGTGTTGGAGCAGTCTGTGGCTGGACTTTGACAGAAATGTCAGTAAAGTGGTTGATAAACACCACATCACCATCAGGTGATTTGAATCAGCTGTGCCCTCACTTAGAACACTTTGAATAGACATGTTTAAAATTAATGATAAATTGATAAGAAAACATACATAAGCATGTCTGTTGTTTTAATAAACTTGCATAAATATATATAATAAAGATATAGGTACTTTTTAATAAATGTACGTATAGAAAGTTTACTGTGGATGTTTCATATATGTTATAAACATATCTTAATATAACAATAGATATGTTAATATCCCCTTATAGGTGACATATATGGCAACATCACTCTTGGTATAGGGACATGTCATATATTACATTTCTGTATCTTTCAAAATAGCTGACACATTCAACTTAGCACCACAGTTTTAACAATAGTTTTTATATTAAGCAGATACTGCAGTTTAGCATTTCTTTAAAATGTTAACAAACAAACTATGAAGGTAAAACATTTCTCTCTTTGCTAGCAAATTATTCTACTCAGTAAAAATTCACCCTGTTACAATGCAAATGAAGGAATTTTGAAGGAAGTTGAGATAGCGTCAGGATTTTTCAGCTTTACAGAACAAATCTTCTCAGCATAAGGGTCCTAAAAGAAATACAGCCAATATGTTCAAATGGCTCTGAAGACATTTTTTAAGCAAAATGGCCCTTCATCTAAAGTGTAGTGGTTTTTACATGGTGGTTAAGGGGTTTACTCCAGTGGGTTCCTCTCAGTAAACTTCAGGGGGTGTGTCTCCATTTCCGTTGTGAATTATGCTAACGTTAGCAGATGGTAGTGATTTGCAGAGGGCTACTCTTTGTGTTACAGGCAGAGCTAACACTGTATTGGTATTTTTGTTTTAAAATGCCACAATGCACAAATCCTTTAAAGCTTTAATGAGAAGGCATTCAGGTCGTCACTTGGTGACAGAGGAGAAAATAGTGTTGTCTTATTATGAGAGTTTCATATTCTTAAGTAATTTTGTAAACAGTAGTTTTACTGTTTGGTAAATGGGGGCAACAAGGCCCTTTAACACTGCCAAGGTTAGGGGTTAAAATGTAAGTGGGCTACTCATGCTACAAATTAAACCAATGATCTAATAATTCACTACATGAAACCCACAGCAGAAATCAATATCAAACTGCTAAATGAAACTGGAGGATATGAAGCCGTGGTTCAGTTGGAAGTCTTGTTTTTATGCCTTCTCCTCTATGAGGCCATGATTCCCCAGGGTTTGTTTACCCTCTTGTATAAGCATGTGGAGCGTTATGTCGAGCGAATGTGCAGCACAGAAAGCATTCCCCTGCAGTTTACTGTGGGCTTGGCTGGGTATGGCAGATGTCTGCAACAGTGCTCCACTCCAAGTTGAGGGCTCCATTTCAAAGGCCTGTTTACTGGCAAGCCTTAATAGGAAGTGATCTTAAAGTGTTCCTTTAAACATGTCGGAGGCTAATGGTTTAATTTGCTCTGGGTATTACTCTGTCTAATGAGATTTAGCATGTGCTCCCAACTGCACTGCTGAAACACTCATCTTTTGGAAAGAGAGACATAATTCCCTCTGTTCATTTATTACGCTGCGCATCATCAGATTTGATTTTTCTTCTTCTGATGAAGTGTGTGTCTGTGTGTAGCCAACACACTGCTGAAGTGTGTCTTTATGGCTGTGTGTTGTGTGTGCAATGTGTATGTACATGTATTTTTAGATTTGTCTTTCTATTGTATATGTTTGACCTGCTTATTAGTGTATGTGCTTAAATATATTACAAAGACTTTATATCATTATTCTGTAGCACTTAGCGACTAGTGAGTTGCTCAGCCTGCGAATTGTGCCATTAATTTGCTTTAGCACCGTGTGTGTGTGTTTGTGTGTGTGTGTGTGTGTGTGTGTGTGTGTGTGTGTGTGTGTGTGTGTGTGTATGTGTGTGTATGTGTGTGTGTGTGTGTGTATGTGTGTGTACACTACAGCAGAGTTCGGTGCAGGACTGAACAGTGATGGATTGGGTCCCACAGGCCTCTGGTGTGTTCATTTCCAGAGTCCAGCCGGTGGCTCAGGTCATCCCAGGGATCAAAGGCTACGACTGGATCACGGCAGCATCCTTCCCACTGGTCCAGGGACTTACATCCCCCTTCCCCCACCACCACCAGCACCCCAACCCCCCCCCCCCTTCTTTCTCTGGATGAAGACAGTTAGAAAGTTATGTTCTCCTGTGTGACAGCTTCTTCATCCACCTCTCTCTGATAGAGGACACCCTGTTTTTTTCCTCATTTTACTTATTGATATTGAATACTCATGTTCAAGCTGTCTAATTCTCCTGAGTACCATAAACACAACAACCAGTGAAATTTACAGTTGCAGCAATGGAACAATGAAAGTACATGTTATTGCATGTTTTAGTCCATTTACTAAACCTGAGCTATAACTTTTCTTTTTAATTTTTTTCTGTTTTTTTAGATATTTCGGATATTTCCAAACAATGTATCTCAGATTTCACACTGAATGTATATGACATATAGGCCTACTGGTGTTTTTTTCAGATCTCAGAATACTTCTTAACAAAGTTTACTTAAATAAAAAAAAAGGAACCATGAACAGGTGGGGAGTGATCCTTTCTCTATAACAAAATTATTTATTGATTCGGTAAATAATTTCAGACCTATGGGGTGTTACAGAGTCCAGTATGCAGTATATTGTTCCAATTTATGATTGACAAATGCTGTCATCTTCTCTATTTTATAAATGTCCATTGTAATTTCCTTATATAAGAATTTCCTGGTAAGATTCTTTTTACCTGCCACCAGCAGTATATTCATTAAAGATTTATATCTATTCAACCAGTCTTGTGGTATACAGTATATCCAAAATATATTGTCTCCATTTCTGGGGCCTTGTGTATCTTTCTCCAATATTCTCTGATGACAGGTTTCACCCTTCACATACAATCCCATTTTTTCCTACAAACCCAACCAATGCCGAGTCAACGTTGCCATCTTTACAGACCAACAGCACTTGGCTACTGTGAGTCTTCCCCGTCAAGACAACGGCACAACTCGTGAACTTACCTTTTCAATGAAGATCCAAAAAAGCAGGAAGATTCGAAAACCCTGATAATGAAAGATCAAAAAAGTAAGAGCCATGATGATTCATGGTGGAGAAATGTAATCGGTGCCATAGATTTCTTTTGATGCCAAAATATTATACATCTCTGAGTCATGATTTTACAACTCTGCAAAGATTGAATTATATGCTCCACTGTCAAGAAACATGGGAGAAAAACAGCAGATTTAGCATGATGGTACATCGGTCTCACTATACACTTGCATGTACACTGTGCATAACTGGATAAGGTTAAACAGTTGACCCACAATCAAACTTTTTACTGAACAATACTGAATTTGAGAAAGTCTAATAATGCAATAACATTTGTATGGTCCATTAAGATTAATTGTGATTTAGTTTTCATAACTTCTAAAGGTTCTCAGTTTTGAAGTAAGATGATGATTTTGATGTCTACATTTAGGATAAAAAGGTGTGTAAGTCCTCAATCCTTTACAGTAATTTAACTTAATACTTTTGAATGCACTCAAACAAACAATCATAAATCTCAGTTGATATATATATATATATATATATATATATATATATATAGGTTATAGGTCTGTACAAGTTAGCTAAATGTATATGTATATGTGCTAAAATATAAGATAAACAGCCCAATTGGCCTTTCCCCAAAACACAGCCAATTTGATACTTTCATTTGGAGAGTTGATTAATTTTAAATCTGGAGACTTTTAAATCTTTTAATTAGAAAACTTCATAGAACTCAACAGTCCTCCTCAGGGGCTTTAACATCAGCCCCTAGCTTTTTCTCAGTGTGGTTCCCATCTCACTAAACGGAGTATGTGAGGGGTTAGATGCTGGGGATAAGCTCTTGTGGTAAAGCTCCATGAAATGGAGCAATGGGATTATGGGGTCCATATACAAGTCTCCAGCAATCCTCTCTGAAATGGGTCTCCCCTCATTCAGAGTGTCTACGTTTCATCTCTTTGTGTTCTGATCTATTTCTCCTGAATCCAATAGGTTAGATTGGTGCTTGTCAACAGAGACACCAGTGGTGACCTGTAGGCAGAGTGACTCACCTGTACAGAACTTGCAGATACAACACGTTCACAACACAACTGTTGTGAGTCAAAAACTCATCGAATATATCGATAAAAATCATGTAGATTTGATGCATATTGTTGTCCATCATTACATTTTAAACAGCAGTGTCCCTCCCAGGCTACTGTAGGTCAGCAAGTTCACCTGTGGCCTTCATGATATCCTGCAGTGGTAAAGTGATGAGATTCATAATAAAAATGAGCAGAACTATGTCCCCTCCACAGGGATGGAGATGTGACATTGAAAAAACAGTGATCTAATACTGAAGCAGAGTTTTAAGGACAAAAAACTGACCAGTAGTCATTTTTGAAATAAATTTTGACATACTATATAAGTTGTTTGTCTCCCCCTTCTGATACGAACTATAGGACCATTTCCTGAATTAAATGCCACAGATGAACTGTCGCAATATATCACAATATGTCACAATAAGCAGGTACTAGGCCTAATATATACCGAACAGAGGCATCCTGCTGTGATCTTTGCTGCTGTTGTTGTTGCCATTTTCAGTGAGTCATGTTCTGTTACTTAGTTTTAGTTACTACATACGTTTTACAGTTTGCTTTCAGAACCTTCACACTGGTTAGATGAAGTAGTGCTCACAAGCGCAGGGGGTTTGGCGAATCGGAGGAAAGTTGGCTTTTAAGGCCTGAGCTAATATTGTGTGTTTCAGTCCGCAGCTTAGCTGAGGGTTGCATCACAGGCAGTTTGATATATTGATATATGTGTAATGTAGCATTTTTTTCTGAGTAATGGTTGGAGGAGAAGCTTGTTTTGACTGCTTCTATCTTTCTGCAGCTTCATGATTTGTCGTTCGTCAGCTGACATCTTTTGCACCCAGTGGCAGGAGTTGGTCGCCATGGTTACAATAATAAATGCTCATGGTCTGGTTAGGTTTATGCACAAAAGCTACTTGGTTAGGTTTAAGAAAAAGATCATGGTTTGGGTTAAAATAAGTACTTTCTTAACATTCGATGATCTTTGTTGTCATGGTTACCATAATAACAACATGGTTAATGGTCATGCCTGAAACAAACAACACAAATCGCTGCTTTTACACAGGAATCGAACACTGTTCTCCTCTGAGAGAACTCTGTCATAATTACCAAGACCACTAGATGTCGCCTAGCAACGGTGGGTCATAGTTTGCTGCTGCACAGACGACCTATGGGCTCGTTTATCTTTGATACTTTATGAAACTGGTGTTTAGATCAGTAAATGAATAAATGAAGTGGTTACGATGACTCACTGTGTTGTATGAGATCAGTGCGATTAAAGAGACATTACTGTAACAAAACAGACATTCATATGAAATTATATGAAAATGAAATGAAAACAGAAATAACCTAATATCAGCTGTCCTGCCAGCAGGTAAATCAAACCCACTCTGAGCGTGTGCAGTTTTGACCGGGGTCTTCTGCTAATATTAAGCAGTCATTTGTGTCAGGAAATGATCTATAACTTATCCTATCAGTGGCCTCTTCACAGCATGGTGCAGAGACAATCTCCAAGCCAAACTAGCCCTTCTCTCTCTCTCAGCTGCTATCTTTAAATTGAAATATTGTGATTATTCCCCTGGTTCAGGGTAGGCTAGCTGTAATCGCCAGACAAATGATGTGGAAAAGCAATAAAAAGCTTCTCCCGGGAGACTCTTCTAGCTGGCCGAGTGACACGGGCCGTGAGGAATACGAACTGCCGATGTGTCTATAGAGAGTGATCCAAGTTGTAGCAAAGCACTGCCTCAGAGCCATAGATCTGCACTGCTTAAAGGGGATTTGACTAAACAAATGGCAGCATATGGTAGATGAGAGAGAGGAGGCGAGTGGAGAAAGGGAGAGGTGGCATTGTTTTCAGAGAGAAGGGGGGGGTGTAGTGAGAGGGGGTCCCGTATCTCTCCTCCCCTCTTCAATCTTTCATTATGTTGTCACACTCTAGCTGCATGCTTCCAGTAACACTTTAATTAGCCTCCATGAGTTTAATTGTGCATGTATGTCTGCCAGCTTGTTTTGCTGCGTAAATCTGTCTTGTTTGTTTTTTTCTCACTGCCGCTGCCTCCGCTGCAGGAAACACTCTGCACCTTCAGCCTCAGCCCTCACCTTTTATTTTCATTTCTTTACTCACAACATACTGTAGGTAGAGGTTGTCTGAAGTTACTGTCTCATGTAACCTTTTTTTTACATTTAAAGAATGCATGACAACGTTTTTGATCTTACTCCATCAACGGATTCCTGTGACAGATGGTTGAATTAAACTTTACTGATAGCATTATTTGAAGCATTTGTTCAATTAAAACTGAAGTCCTGAGACTGTCCTGTACAAAACGAGCCCATAGGTCATCTGTGCAGCAAGTTATTATGACCCATAGTTAGGTTTTGTTGCTAGGCGACATCTAGTGGTCATAGTAATGATAGGACAGTAACAAAGGTAAACGTGCTGTGACAATGTATAAAGAGAGTCAAAGACCATGTCAGGAGGAAGTTGTGGTGGAGAGCGGTGTTCGATTCCCATGTGAAACCAGCTGTTTATATTGTTTCTGTTATCCATGACTGTTTGTTGTTATTGTTGTAACCATGACAACAGAGATTGTCTAATGCTGAGGAAGTATGTATTTTAACAGAAATCACCATCTTTTCCTAAACCTAACCAAGCCATGACCGTTATTATAGTAACCATGGTGACAAAGGTAGGCAGGCCGCAGTCGGTACAGTTGGGATGTTTATTATTGTAACCATGACAACCAAGGTCCGGTAGGCCTAATGCTGTAGGGGCGCTATTTCGTGAGACACTACTATGGGTCGTATCAGGGGGTTGATGGTTGTTCAGGTTGGAGGAAGTCGGGCTTTTATATGATCATATTTCATGTTTATATCGCAATTTTGTAAAATAAAATCAATCAATAAATAAATACCTGAAGAGTGATATAATGTGTCAGAACGTGAGTTATTCACACTGTAAAGCCTCTGAGACAGATTTGGAATAATTAAGTTGACTCGACTCGATTTATAAGCATATTACATTATATAATAATAAATCTAAAAAATGGAAAAATTCCTAATGGATGAGAAAACATTTTTTTGTTGTATTTTTGTTTGTGAGTCAGCATTTCAACAAACTCTCTCATGGAAATCTGAATGAAGATTGAATATGTGTGTCCAGTCGTGGCTCAGCATGTAGAGGAGGTGAAACACTGTCACGCTTCTCACTGACAAGAAGACCACACTCACACATCCTGATACAAACAAGCGATCAGAGCAGCTCTGGAAGTCCTCCTCTGTTTCTCTTCTTCCCTTATTCTTTGTGGCGAAACAAGGAGTGGGCAGGTTTTCTGGCTGTAGGAGGTTTAGCAGCCTGGAGCTAACAGGAGCATCAAACCACGGCTGTGTGTTTCCAGTGTGTGTGTGTGTGTGTGTGTGTGTGTGTGTGTGTGTGTGTGTGTGTGTCTGGAGCTGCTGTGTTGCTGTTGGTGCTGCTACCATTTGCCTCCGTCTCCTCCCTTCTCTGGCCTAATCAGCAAAACAGCCTCAGCTGCCCCTTCGGATCCCCTGCCAGGGTCCCTATCATCCTCTGATCAAATATTAATGTGTGATACTGAGGTTGCTCACTAATCCAAAGCCAATTAATATTATCTGTCAATTATTTACAGATCCTGAGGTGCGGAGGCAGATCCCCGAGGACTATATCGACCAGGTTCAGAATACGTAATTGACTTCCTCTTTGCCCCCCCCCCAACACACACACAAACACACACCAAGCCCAGCCTCCCTTCATTCTTTCTTCCTCTCCCCGTCTTGCGTACTTTCATTTTTTCCCTCTCTTTTCATCTCCTCCTTCCTTTTTTGTTTATGTGTGTCTTTTAAAGCCTAAATGCTTGTCTTTTCAGTGTTTCAGGGTGAACAGCGCAGGATGCTGCCTGGGCATTAGCATTGCTGATATATCTGACATTGCGGGATGGGGAGGTTGGCGGGGGTGGGGGTGAGGGGCTGGTGGAGGGGGCTGCGCTTTGCCAGGGCTTTGTGTCTGACTCTCATACATTGCAGTCAGGGAATACTGTTATTAGTTTTTATCAGTGATGTGCAACAACATGACATATGTTTCAAATCCCCGCGCCTAGTGATTTGGGTTGTTAGCTCCAATTACTTCCATTGTTATTCCAATAGATGCTGAATTTGCTGTTGGCATGCATTTTCCCTCATGGAGGTGGCCTTGCAAGGTAGGAACTTGGTTGACTAATGCATAAAACTACACACCTAGAAACACACACTTACTGTTTTTGTCCTTTACTTCCTCTCTCAGTCATGTGACGGCTGAGGGAAGCGGCAGCTCGGTGGTAATGGAGTTTTCACCCTTAGAAGTCTCTATTTCACACGGTAAAGAGACTCTGCTGCTGCCTCTGCCTCTTTTAGCTTATGTAGCTGTCTGCACAGGGGGGGTGGGGGGTCAGGGAGGGCCTGCTAGTGGTGATGGCGTTCGGGGTAGGGGTGGAGGGGAGACTGGCATCTGAGAGGGAATAATGATGGACCGCCATTTGGATCCCTTGAGCCACAAAGCCGGCTCTTCTGCCTCTACAGAATAGGAGAGAAAAAAGGCCGCAGAAGAAAGGCGGGATGAAAGAAGAGGGGAGTTGTTTCTGACAGTGTATTTGTGCTGTTACTAAACTCCCATCACCTCCCATAATGCACTTTGACCTGCTAGGGCCTCTAATTGGCTGGCTCGGTGAGGAGTCACAAAATGTTGAGGTTTCAGTCCACTCCTCTGTCTTCCAATTTTCCATCTCCGTCCAGCTGGTGTTGTGATGTACGGCTGGTTTTTGCCGTGCGGCACATGTTGCACTAACTAGCTCCTCTGCCCCGAGTTCTGTCTTTGTCAGGTCTTTGTACGCTGCTCTTTCTAATAAATATAGCGGAGTTGTTTTGCTAGTGTTATCCCAACCCCCCCCACCCCCACCCCCACCCGTTAAACATGAGCTAGAAGATGGCTTCCTCTCGTTAGTCGTGGCTTCAGCGCTCAGATCTCACTGTTTGTGGGAGCGGTTTAATCTGATATGTAAATACAGTGTTTGATCCAAAGCGATAGTCTAACGAGCAAAAATCTCTGCTTTTCTCCGCCTTTCCTGCGCTGGTAATTAAAACAAAGCCTGTTTGGGCTTTTCTCCTCCATCTCTTGTCGTTTCTGTCTGTCTCTTCCTTGTCTTTCTGCCTCTTTTCCTCTCCTCTATCTCTCTCCTTCCCTGCCTCTCTGTGTCTCTTTGACATGAGTGCAGAGCAGTCTTGATTTTTACACATTTCATCCTTTACACCAGGCAGCTGCTGCATATTTTGTCAGAGCTGTTGCTGTGAAGTACGTTTGTCATATTGGAAACGCAATGTTTGAAGCCAGGCTCTTTTGAAGTGGCTGATGTGAGGTTGTTTTAACTGGAAGGCAAAGGGACGGCAGTAGCCTGTAATGGGGGAGTATTCAAATGACTGACCTCTAGATGACAGACCCAACCAACTGCGCTATGAATAAACAGCAGCTTGATGTGGCGCTTTACGCTGCGCTTTGTTCAGGTGTTGATATTATGTTCCTATCATACTGCCTGCTAAATGACTGAAGGTCACTGGTGTCTGTGGGATGGCGCTGGGATCCATTTAGCTGAGAGCTGAACAGTGAAAAGACCACGAGTGAGTGCACAGAGCCAGTCCTCCTGGTGAGGTGTGTGTGTGTGTGTGTGTGTGTGTGTGTGTGTGTGTGTGTGTGTGTGTGTGTGTGTGTGTGTGTGTGGTGCCGATGACTCTTCAGAACCATATGAAGATATATTTACCTCACACATAATAAAAAATGGATGATTTGCTTGTTTCAGTCATATAGCACAGTGAGCTGAAGTGGCGGGAAACTCATTAAATACAATCACTGACCACAGAAAGATTTGTTGTTTGACCATTTACATCTGCTCTGTATGAAGCTGGCCAGTGTCATGTTACTACTCATCATCTAAGATCCAGTTAAGTCACGACCTCTCTGTTCTGTTTCTGTGTTTTCTCTTGGTGATTTCACTTGTATTGGACGGTTGATATTTTAGAAACATAACAAACACTGAAAACATTGGAAACAGGGATGTTGTGGGTATATATGTGTCTTAACCACTTACTTTCCAAGAGGCCATGTAAATTCAGCAACGAGCCTCTGTTCCAGCGACAGTCAGAGCAGCAGCCATTTCGTTCTCAGGTTGTCCGTCCATCTCATTCTTGTGGATTTGATATTTCAGTAACGCTTTGACAGAACTTCTTCAGATTTGGCATAAAACATTCAACTAGGACTCAAGGATGAACTGATTAGAATTTGGGGGTCAAAGGTCAAGATCAAGGCTACTTCACATTTTTGTGAATGCAATATAACAGGAACACCAGAGGGAACTTCCTCACTTCTGTCACTGTGACCTCACAAAACACATTTTTAGCCATAACTCATGAATTCATCAACTAATAATGACACAGTTTATCTCAAATGTCTATAAATGTAAAATGAAGTGATGACATTTTATATCCAAAAGGTCAAAGGTCAGCTTCACTATGAAAACATAATGTTCTGCAAAAACACTTCTGTTCGTTATTCAACACTGTGACCGTGTTTCCTGATACTCAGCTGGTTGCTGGAGGGATACAACCGTGAAGCGGTGATTCTAGTTTCATCTAGATCCACACACAATATATTTTGCTGTTAATATGAATTTTCTGAATAAAGCAACAGCAGAAACAATCTCTGGCTGGATCACGTTCAGAGGTAATGTGTTTTTTGAATAAATGAAGCCACATTTATTAACAGCAAAGGAGTCACCAGGAGGTGGTTAAGGTGGATAGTGGTTTACAAAGTGCAGGACATGTCAGGGTCCTGTCTGTAGTTTAGGCAACAGAAACACTTTGGTTAAGGTTAATGAATGAATGAATGTTTTAGTTAAATGTAAATAAACAGCTTGTGAACTTTCAGTATGAAACCAGACCAAATAAACAGGATCTTTCTGACCTGAACCAAGAGCTGTGAACAGAACCAGGAACCACTGTAATGATGCAGGTGGAGATTGCACTACAACATCAGATAGCCTGATGAAAAACAATCACAGACAGGTGATACAGGAAAAGCCGACGTACAGTGTCTCTGTGGTGTAGTTCCACCATGTGTCTCCAGAACTTCACTGCTCCAGGTCTCTGAGCTGAACTGGAGGATGAACCATTCTTCATAAACATGTTCTCTCATCTGGTGTGTAGTTGATGGTGGTGGAGAGCGCTTTGAGGTGTTCAGCTGGACTCAGATCAGGTGACTGTGAAGGTAACAGCATGTGATTTCCATAATCTTTATCCTCATCAGACCATCAGAGACCCCTGTGACTCATGGATGGAGACTGTCATCCTGGAAGTGTCATCCTGGAAGAGACCCCTCCCAGCAGGATAAAGGTGATCACTCAGAACAACTTTGTATTGATGAGCAATGACCCCTCCCTCTAAGGGAAGGAGCCAGAAGATCCCCTCAATGTAAGGGTCCACCATTCATGCCTGGATCGTTCCCTTGGTCTCAAGTGTTCTGAAAAACACAGATCTGAACGTCAGCATCAGATTTTAAACATCTTCTGAAGAATCTGTGAGTTAATACTGACAAGAAATGGAGAAATCATTAAGAAAGGGTTACACCATGAGTCACAGTTCCTCCACCTGAGTCAAGCTCACACCAGAGACACTGAAAACATAGTTGTAACCTCAGTCTGTGACTCTATAGTAGTAAACAGTAATAATTTAGTTTGTGAAGTGCAGTGACTCAGGCTGGAGATGGATGTGTAGAAGGAGGTTCATGTTGAACTAGTTCATGTTGATGTGTGTGAACTGAACTTTGAGCTCTTGTGAACTTACACAACACTGGTCCAAACATTTAGTGTCTTTTTGTTGTTTGTAATTTAACAGATAAACTGTATATCAGCAATGTAAAGACCCCCAGCTGCACCTGTCAAATCTTCTAGCTATTTAATTGTTAATTAATGTTAATTAAACCAGCTATGTTGTTAATTAATGAATTAATGAATTATTATTTAATAACTGTAATTGGTTAGATGGGTCCTCCTGCAAAGGTAAAACCATCTTTGCTAACCTGAATCCAATAAAACTGATGAATGAATCCAGTAAGGTTTCCTCCAGTTTTAAAGCTCTTGTTTTGTCAAACTGATTCAGTTTATTGCATCTAGAAGAATAAAAATGCTCAGTTCAATAAACATGAATTAAAATCAGATGATAAAAGTTCTTTCATGCCTCTGGTGACAGCCAGAACTAGAGCAATGTTGTTTTCAGATTGTCATGGACATGATATCTTAATAACACCTTGATGGAACTTTTTCACATTTGGCCAAATATTCACAGTGTCTCAAGGATGGTCTTATCGGGTTTTGGTGGTCAAAGGTCAAAGGTCAAGGTCAGTGTGACCTCAGAAAACACTTTTTAGCCATTACTCAAGACTTCACACAGCATTTATAACAAAATTTCACACAGATGGTTCATATTTTCTGTCTCTGGATAGGAACAGGGATATAACCTGGAACTAGTCTGAATGGAGGAGGGATACAACCACGAGGAGGTGATTCTAGTTCTGTTCTGTTTCCCTGATCACAGGTACAAACATTGACATGAAGAAAACTGATCCAGATCATTCAACATTTCACAATCAGAAAACCTGCAACCCAGAGTTTGGAGGGGGGAGAGGGTAGAAGTGATTTCATAAGGAGACAAGTAAAGAAAGGGACAGAAGCCAAGAAATCTGGCTCTCTGCTTTTGATACACCACCTTCAACTTCTGGGCACGGCTCTGTTGACTTGATATTCTCCTAATTAATTTGTCTGCAGTTGGGTTACCTTGATGAAAGATTGCGTTTGGAGGGAGAGAACACCTGGTAGCATATGCTGCAGGGACTGATAGCACGGCAACAGAGTGCCAGGTGCAGATAACAGACAGGACGATTCAGCAGATTGTGTATATGTTTGGGAGGAGAGAGGGCGCACACACACACACACACACACACACACACACACACACGTACGTTTATATCTGAAACACTCGCACAAGTGAATTACACGTCAGGCAAACAACTTAATTTCAAGGTAATTGTTATCTTTTAACCATTTAGACCCTGTCTTCTTAAAATTATGTTGGTTTACAAATGATATCAAATATGTATGATGACTGAGTTGTGTTGTAATAATAAAAATAATAAAAATAATAATAATAAGTATTATTATTATTATTATTATATATAGGTAAGATAAAATGCTTAGTAAAAACGGGCCCTGCTGTGTAGGCCCACAGTTTCAGAGATGTTCTGCCCCAGTAAGTCCGGTGTTGGGCCAGAATTGCTGTAATAGCAATATTGACAGTATTTCGGGTGTTTCACATCATTTTTATTTTTATTTTTTTTAAAACAGGGCTTGCCTGGGGAAGTCAGATGCCTGTCCAAGAAGTCTTCTCTGGCTATGAGGCTGGTCCAGTGCCAATATTTAGGCACCACTGCAGGAAGCATTGTGCCCTCTCTGTAGCGAGGCAGAAATGAGGATGTGGAGGACAGATTGCTGGATGGGCATGTAGTGTGTTGGCTTGTGCACCGCCACAAAGCTATAACAGAAAAACTGCTAAACATGATCTATCTGGTTTCAGTTCAGCTGCCTAATCCTGACCAGACCTTTATTTCCCATAATCAGCATCCATCCCTTACATTAGTTGCAGATGTTATAGGAAGCAATTATTTGAAATTGGCATTGATGTAAAGAGGTTAGCATTTAACGCTATCTAACACAAACACACACGTCACTAACACATCACAAAGTTCCAGAAGTCCTGACGGCTGGTTTTAAGGCTCAGTTTCTGAATACAGGCTGTGTGCATTTCTCTGTGGACTGAGGCTTTGATACTTTCACAGTATTAATATAGAAGCTAGAGCTGATCTATAATCACACTACACATGGACACAGACCTTTACACTGGATGGAGCTTTAATATATTCATTATTTACTGTTGTGGTCTTCTATTAAATATTATTGGTGTATTATTTTTCAAGACATTGCTGTGATATAAAACTGTCGAACAGGCCATACTGTCTGTATCTTCTAGGAATTTGTATCTCCATTTTTGTCTTTTTATTCTCATCATTTGTTCACAATATAACTGCTCTTAGTAAAGCTGCCTTTACTGGATGCAGAATAAACTTTAGTGGGATTGTCAATGGATAAAAATGACCGGGGTTCAGTGTGGTCGATTGATCTACACTGCCTGAGCATCAAGGTCGCAGGAAGTCTGAATAAAGTGAGTTGTGTGCATTAACATGACGTGAAGATAAATAAAAGCACAGCATCTTGTCTGCAGAGCTCCAGACTTCTGGACCCATTCTGAGTCAGAGTTTAATTAGTTTGCCTGTTTTCGGTCTTGAAAAACAGTAAAGTGTGAACTCTCCTCCACCGACGGCTTCTTTCCAAAAATATCAGCCTGGAATAACCTTCCATCAGCTGGAGCCTGCAGCTCAACATTCAGCATCAGGTTTCTGTCAGGGCGTCGTGGAGCAGTGGGATGCAGCTCGGCTGGGTTTTGAAGATCGGCAGGTCCGCCGCTGAATACCACCTTGTGTTTAGGGTCCTGAGAGGAGCGCCCCAGCAGCTGCCCTCCTTCACGCCTGTTTGTCAGGAGCTGTCGATAAGTCCCACACTCACTCCGCTTTAAAGGGGAGGGGAAGAAAAGGCTGAAATAGGATGCTTCCTGCCCTTTAACATGCCAGAGGCTTCGTTAAGGGAACCTGTGAAATCAGTTTAATAGGCTGACATCACCCCTGGGCCTCCGTGACCCAGCCCTCCTGAGACCCTCCTCTCCTCTCTGATTCCTCTCTTCTTTTTCTCTCACTTTCTTCTTCCTCTTTCCTCCCCTCCATTAGCTCTTCTTTCCTCCGCTCTTATCGATTTTCTCATCTTCATTCTTCCTCTCCGAACATCTCTTGTTTTCTCACTTTTTGTCCATCTCTTCTCTCCTTGTTCTCCTTCATTTTCCATTTCCTTTCATGCCATTCATGATTTTTTGCTTTAATTCTCCTTTCCTCTTATTATCTTTTCTTTCCTGTCATATCATTTCTTTTTCCCTCCTTTCATTTGTCTTTTTCCTTCTCTTTCTTTTGTCTTTTCTCCTCCTCTTAAATCCTCCTCTCTGTACATTTTGCCTCAGCAGCAGTGTTTTGTAGTCAGACTAACAGGGGATAGCTCTATTTTTCATCCAGCTGACCTTGATGAAAACAGGGGAGCAGGTCGGTCTGAGGATGACCCTGAGTCTGCCTGAACCCACCTGACATTAGTGAATAAAATATAGCGTGGGCCTCCTGTTGGGGATGGCTGCTAAAAGGGAGATCACTCCACCTCCTTTTATTTATTCTCTTTGTCTCCTTCTTCAGACGCTAACGCCGGGAATGTGACGTTAATGTGCATACCGGCTGTTTGAACCACCGACCACAGGTCAGCCACTTTAATAGAGAGGTTCAAGCCTCTCTCAAAGGGATAGCAGCCCGACGCCTCCATTAATGTAGAGCAGGAATGTAGCTATAAAACAGCACTTCCTCATGTAAGGTTTCCCTGGGTAGAGCCGGGACCCTCGTGTTTTATCCTCTCTCCTGCCAGGAACGCTGCAACGACACACTCCAAAAATCATTACAGCTCTGTTCATTGGTGTTTGTCTTGGATTTTCGACTGCTGACTGGGAGCGTGGAGCAGCTTTTGCTGTATTTCCAGGTTGCGCTGCAGGAGGCTGGTGGTGGTGGTGGGTTGTATCTCTCTTCTCTTCTCAGGGTTTTGTTTGACTGTTTATGTGCTGTGAATATTTTGTCTTCTAGATATGGTATGAGGATTTTGTGTGTGTGTGTGTGTGTGTGTGTGTGTGTGTGTGTGTGCAGTATGGGTCCTGACACTGCCTGGATGGTTATGGCTGCCCATGGCTGTAGGCAGGCCTTGGGGGGTGCAGGCCCTCTCCTGGTGGGGATAAAAGCAGGAGGCATCTGGCTCCAGCGGAGCTCCAAAAACTCAAAGTAGCCTAAGATCCCCCTCTCCTAGTTTAGCCAAACAAGCTGGACTAATCCCAACTATCAGGGGATGCTCTGTCAAAACAAGCAGCAGGGCCCTAAGGCAAGCCTATCCACCGAGTGGTGAAGGGCCGCAGAGAGAGGGAGAGAGGGAAGGAGGCCCTTCCATTAGCATAATGCCTCTCGGTAGCGAGCTGGTGTGCTGGCCTGACAGCCTGAGCATAGGGGCACAGCGTCTCACTGGGGGTTTGCACTCAGAGATGGGGCATCAGGGGCAGAGGGGGCACCAGTGGAGATGTGGGAGCTTTCTGGCTTAAATCAGCGAGGGGCAAAACCCAGCCCAGCCTGCTGATGGCAGCTCCTCCTATCTCCTCCTCTCTGTCTCTGTGATTCCTGTTCCTCTGGCTTATTTTTAGCAGCCTTCATCCTCCAAAAGCAGGTTGAGTCCTCTTCTCTATGAATATGTAGGCCTATGCCCTGGGCTCGCCGTCATTCACCCAGTTCACCAGCTATATCCCTACCTCACAAAGCTATTCTGGTGCTGCTGATCCTCTGTTGTGGCTACCTGCTGGAAAGCAGCTAAGAAATTGTGTCGGGGAAAAAAAAAAAAAGAGCTGCTTGACACGCAACACTATAAATCTCACTCTTCCCATATGAAATATTGATTTAGCATCCTCATTATCCTCCATACATGTCTTTTGATATTCAAATGACTCTATTTTCTCTTAAAACCTTTGAAACGGCGTCACCGGTTGAAAATATGCACGAATCAAGTGAAACCGTTCCATCTCCTTTTGTCATCATTCAGTGTCATTTAATATTGTATGTGCAGAATGGCTAAACAAAACAAATAAGTTGGCTGTACGTGTCATTAGCCCTAATGGGAACATAATGGGGTTAGCTCAGGCCATGTAATAATGAATATCAATATCAGCAGCTTGGCCTTTTATTAAAGCCTTACATCATCTCTCAGACACTCAATTTGAGTGGGAACCCAGTGTCCAGGAGGAGGATGGTTTTGGTGTCCCAGCACTTCTGTCTTCAGTATTAAAGTCTTATTATTTTGTTATATATAGTCCCAGATTGATTTATGGTAAGTGTTTTGGATGTGATTCTTACATGTTGTCATATGGTATGATATTAGCAGCAGCCATACATAGATACAGTATTTATGATTCCAGAGTGGCTGTTGGAGGCTACAGCTCAACTAAAAGATCCTTTTAAAATAGGAAACCCTGCCGTCTGCCTCGAGTCCAGCAAGTCCTGCTGGGATTGTACTTGGACTGGATCCAGTTGATTATCATTTCAGCCCACTGTCACTCATAAGGAGGCAGGTTCCCGGGCCCAATTATCTTTGAAAACCCAACCATGGAGGCTGGATGTGATCAATGAGGCCGATGCCAGCGTCGATATGCTCCGAGTCAAGCCTATTGATCAGCGGACACGTAGAGACAGACGTTTTGAGCTGTATAATGTCAGCAGGGCTGGCGGGTGAGGGGGGCTGGAGGGGAAGAGTGCCAGGAGGTGGTGGTGGTGGTGTGTGTGTGTGTGT
>NW_019525658.1:673496-702400 GCF_002814215.2 Seriola lalandi dorsalis
TAGAGAAGAAGAGGTGGGTGGAAGGTGGAGGGGGGTGTGGCGGCAGCGCTGGGAGCCTCAGGTGTGCAGCGTCAGAAGGAAGAGGTGACAGTTTGCTGGGGCCCAGGGGCCCCTAGGGAGGGGATCAGGACCTGCCCTGACTCCCAGCCTCCCATCTCACGGCAGCAGGGTGACGAGCCACCCCAACAGCCCCTCCCACCGCCGCTACCGCAATTAAAAGTCTGGCTCAGTTGCAGGCTGGAGCGCAATAAAACACAGAGCACAACAACCCTCTCACCTTACGCTCAGGGACTGGGACACACATACACACACACACACACACACACACACACACACACAAAAGCTGGGACACTCTTCTTCTTCTCTTCTCAGAAACACAAATCTCCGTCTCAGATTGGCATTTCCACCAAACTTCAGTCAGAGCTTCATCTCTGAATTTCTTTGTGTACCTGATTGTTTTGGATGGTTGTTCATGTCTGTTTTGGGACGTGAACTAGATGCAGTTCATCAACCAGAGTGTCAGTACTGGACTTTTTTTTTTTGTACATATTCTCTGTATTTGTTTAGAAAATGCTCATCCTAGTATCGTCTCATGGCAGCTACAGTAGTTAAGATCAGAGGGGGATTATGGCAAATAAAACATGATTGAGGTGCAATTAAGATAAAAGGGCCCTTGCTACCTTTCTCATTCTGTATGGTAAATATGAAACTACAGCCAGGAAACCAGTATCTTAGCTTAGCATAAAGACTAGCTTAGCTCTGTTCAAAGGTTACAAAATCCATTCACATTATCTTGTTTAATGTCTTGAAATAAGGCTGTTGTGTTTATATGGAGGTTTTTTTGGGACTATTTGTAGTACCAGTACTAGTTTTACACATGTTATTTACTTCACTATAGACCAATTAAATCGTTTGTAAATTGTATTCTTTTTAGCTTGTGTATTTTTTTTTCCCTAAAATTTTTAAAATCATAATTCAATTCCATTCAATTCAATGCTTTTATTGTAATTGCACAGTGTACAGCAAAATGATGTGTCTGCAGTGGTACACACAGTAAACATATCTACATACCATGACAAAAACTATAGTAGACACATTACAATATAATGTGTATAAATAAATAAAATCAAACAATACATAGTATAAAAACAGAGTGAGTCCATATACTCAGTTATTATTGCACATAGCTGAATTGCACATGATCAGGGTATTACATTCATCGATACGATCATACATTACATTCAATAGCGATTGGGTAAAAACTTCAGCCCCAAAAAAACAGATCTATGAAGCGTTAAACATGTGTTTAATCGTAGAATGAAAGCTTTTTGTTACAGTCATGACCTCAGTGTCCTCAGTATCAGCTGTGGCTGCGGCTCCATGCTAAAACGCTGAGGAGACAGTTGGGATTCTCTGCATCTAGTTCTTCGTGTACAATGTGTATTAAATTGGAAAAATCAGCTGTTCATGCTGATTATCAAATCTGTAACAAAAATCAGATTTCATCCTCTCTCTGAACACAGCCTCCGACACCTCTGCTCCAACCTGAAGGATTGTGCTGCTGGGACCAACAAGCAGCAGAAGCATCATCATCACCTTCATGATGAAAGCACTGGTTAAAAGTCATTTCCCTAAAGTAACCTTTCTCTATATCGTTTCTAGTATCAAACTAATAATATCCTGTTTCATGCGACAGAGTGGAAACAGAGATGTACTCAAATATCCGAGGAAGATGAGGAAGTGAATTCAATACATCATAATCTGAGTAAAGCGGTGGAGGAGGCGGGGCTGTGATGCAACAACCATGAAGCTGTTCAGCTGTGGCATAATGAGAACAATGCATATATATACTCCTCTTAGTCTGACAGCTTCTTTCTTATACACAAACACTAACTCAACAGGTGAAGAAGAGTTCATTCCTGCTTTATCATCATGTTATTTTACTTCTTAATTCTTATAGATATTGTGGATTTAATATGAATTTTAATGAACACAATGTATGCATTTTGTTTTATATTGATGTATGAGGTTACTGGAGAAGGAGAGTGCCAAAGGCTAAAGTTGAGGAAGATGCAGACAAGGAGGAGGTGAATGCGAATTAGAGCCGTATGTGTGTGTGTGTGTGTGTGTGTGTGTGTGTGTGTGTGGGTGGGTGTGTGTGTGTTTGTGTGTGTGTGTGTATGAGGGAGTAGAGGGAGGAGAGGATAGCTTATACTGGAGTCCACAACCACAACTCCTAATACAAATAATACCAGCAGAAAAAAGAAAACAGCTTCATGAATTAATCTCTCTTCTTCTTTCTTGCTAACGGCAGTCTTCCTCCCTGGCTTGAGTCTTGCTTCTCCCGGCATCAGGGAAATTAATTAGCTGTTTGTCATCCCAAGCTGAACTGCGGGAATTGGTAGAAGACCTCAGACTCACCAGCAGACAGGCAACACGAAGACTGGGATGGATTGGAGGCTGGTTGGTTGTTTGGTTGGTTGACAGACAGACAGGCCAGACTGTGACACTGCATGTGCTACAGCTGACTTCTTCCTCCCCCCTCTCTTCTTCCTCCTCCTCTTCCTGAGCCTAAAGGAGGGTTTGCCCATCAGCCCAACCTCAATGCACGCTGTAAAAGAGGCAGTGGTTCATTGTCTTTGAGAAGATGGAAGACAGAGAGGAGGGAAAGCTACCTTTTGTGTTATTAGAAGAGGACAGGTGGTACTCTGTTTCACTGAGCCCTAGGAAATGCAGCCTAATGTTAGCCAAGGCTGCTTTCATGGCCTCGGGCTACAGGAGGGACTGAGATAGCAGGCAGCAGGTACTCGGTGCCATGGGGTAGATTTAGCAGCGGTGCGAAGCTTCCGATTTGGTCCCACACACACACACACACACACACACACACACACACACACACACACTATACCACTCCGTTATTTGATTGAGGCAGGTAACTTTCACCGGCTCGATCACAGTTTTAGGGAAGAGCAGATTAAGCTGAAAGTTTAGTTGTTGGCTTGACAGTGACTTGGCAGGTGTCTTAAAAAGCATCTCTGTGGTTGTTTCACACCATAGGACGTTATACACCGAGCTCAGGCACAATTTATCCTTTATGAAGTAAACTAATGGACTCTGTGATTGCTGACATCTAAGGCAATTGGGTCCATTATGTTGTAAGAGTGTGTCACCTCTGTCCAACATTTCTGGATGGTTAAACATCAGCTATGCCCCAGTGATGCTTTACAGGAAGAGCAACGAGCCAGATTTAAGTAAATTAATACTTGTAATACTATTTGACATATATTTGACAGATATAGAGACAGCAGGACAGTTAATGCAGGGACACAAGATAACAACTTGGAAAATGTATCACTGTACAGTTCTCCTGTGTCTTGCTGTGCGTCAAATACATGTCAAACAGTGTTTTTGCTGGTGGCATCCAAGACACATACCAGAGCAGCAAAAACTTAGAAAATTGTGTGGCTAGGGTAAAACCTACTAAATGAGATATATGTATATAAGTATATATAAATTTTGCTATTGCTATATAGCTAATGTTAGCATTAGCAGCTGCTTACTCACCAGTCTAGAAGAAACATTGTTTGTTCAAATAAAAAACGTCACGTGTTAACGTGTACAAATACCAACGTTAACTCTTGTCTCTGTCACGTCTTTTCTTCTGCTGAAGTTAGCATGCTAACTTGCTAACTAAGTCTCTTATCTTTCTGATACTGAGTCACTGTAGCGCCCAGGCTGCCCTGAAGACATAGATCTGCTCAGAGGACGATTACAGTGTAACTCATGTAGAGAAGGTGTGAGTGAAGGTAAACAGTCCTCTACAGCTCCACATCACTGTGGTACTCCACTGACTTCATGCTAGCTAAGTCTTTTGAGCAATCCGATCAAATAAATAGTATCAAGTATGCAAATATCTTTGCTTTGAATTTGTCTACCATACACTTCTTGTTGACTTTGTGTTTGTGACGTACTGTAGTGTAAAATTGTGTATAATATGTTTTGTTCTGTTAGTGTATAATCACCTGAAATTAAGAATCATTGTGTTTTTGTTAGCTTAGAATGAGGGAGTGGATCTTCTTCCATGGAGCCATGTTACTACAAAAGCCCAGAATGAACAAACCAAACACTGGCTCTTACCTGAAGGCCACCTAGGTGCTCCCTGGTCTGCACCCTCACCACTAGATGCCACTAAATCCTGCACACTGGTCCTTTAATGTTGATACGGTGAAGCTCGTGGTGCAACATACGTTTTCAGTTGATATTGTGTTTGTGTTGACCTGATCTGAGTCCAGCATTCAATCTCTTTTACCAGCTCCTAAGAAACAATATCTGTCTTTGTAGCTGCTAAATGCTGCAGTATGTTTAGCAGCTGCTCTCTGACTGTGTCTGTCTGCTGTTTGCTGTAGTGCACGGTGACTTTTTAAAGCTTTTTCTCTAAAACTCTGCAGCTAAAACAACACTATGAGAGCAGTGAGAGTCGGCAAGCAGACAGCTGAAAAATGAGCCAGAACTTGCTCTATAAAGCTCCGTGAAGAGAGGAGCTACAGAGTCAGCTGATCAGTTTCACATTGTTATTTGGAATTGTTGTTATTGTAAAATATTGGTCAAGATAACTCTTGTACAATACTAATGGTAACATTTATTGTTTCATATTGTACATGGTCCAGGACCATTCTCATTTATTACAATTTTGTTCTTATTTTCACACCTGTGGCCTCATATTGGTGTCATAATAATAACATTATATTATACTGTATATGTACTACAACATAACACTAATGGCCAAAATTTGGCCATGTGGCAACATCACTGTGAGATGAGATGAAGTTTGAAACAAATCAAACCAGTTTCCCCAAGTTATTTGAAAGAGAAAACAAAGACAAACAATAATCGGTCTGTTAGAGATACCAACTTCCTGCTTCCACTCACCAGTCTTATTATCATTACCTTACATCTCTTATTGCCAATGTCTCAGTCACTTTCAGTTTGACCTCCAAATGAAGTGGTTTAGATCATCTGGATAAACTGTTGGTTTGTTTGTGATGTTATCATGTTCCCAACAATGTTAGAACAATGTTATCTTGATGATGATATCTAAAACCAGAATAATCCTTTCAATAAGTCATTTCACATGTGTGTGTGTGTGTGTGTGTGTGTGTGTGAGTGTGTGCTAGTGTGTACCTGTCTTTGTTGTACTATAAGTAAAAGGACCCCATCCATAACGTCCATCCTGTGTGTGTGTGTGTGTGTGTGTGTGTGTGTGTGTGTGTCTGTGTGTGTGTGTGTGTGTGTGTGTGTGTGTGCGTGTGTGTGTGTGTGTACGGTATCCTGTATGTGTTGTCTTTGTTGTGTGCGTCTAATCCCCAGGTCCCCAGGGCTCCCGGGGAACAGCTGAAGCAGGGGCAGCGGTGGCTTGTCAGCCTGGGGCTCCCGCTGCTCCTCTCCCTTTCACTGCTCCCCATATGGTCCTGCAGCGCTGGGTCCCCAGGGGCCTGTTAGCGCCACACCACCCAGACCTGGGCCCTGCCACTAGGCCCCTCTCACCTCCTGTCTCACCCCTGTACCAGGGCCTGCCATCACCCCTTAGTCCCCTCTACCCTATCTCCCTTTGTGGTTGCCCCCCCCCCTTTTTTTTTGATTGTCTGGATCATGTCTCGCTATGAACCCAGATATTTCCTTCTTGTTTTGTTGTCTTCTTTTAGCCACCCCCCCCCCCCCCCCCCCCCCCACCCCTCCTCCACTCATCCCCTACCTTTTAATTGATGTTTCTTTTCTTCCCTGCCCTCATCTGTCTCTTATTTCTCCGGGCCGTGCCCTCGTACATGGCGCGGTGAAGTTAATACAGGGATTTATGGCTCCCGTTAGATGTATGACTTATCTCCCGTTCTTTCTGCTGGAAACTTTTCAGAGAAACTCTCCGTCCATCCACCGCCAACATCGCAGCGCGGCCAGCTCTCAGCATTTGAAGCTGTAGTGGTACAGGCCCGGCCGGTGACCCCGCAACACCTGTGGCCCCTTGTGACACAGTGGCTCCCTGTCTCTTTAAAGAATGATTTAGACTCTGCGGGCCCTCGGCAGACCTCGCTGCCAGAAAGTACCTCAGTTTATCTTCACTGATGGAGCCCCAAGCGTCTCTAAATCAGCTGTCACTACCTCTCGGGGATTAGCAGGGATTTATAAATGAACAAGGAGTGCTGTTTCACGTAAGTTATCAAACAGATCATAAAACACCATCTCTGGGATTTGACTGTTTGGTTACACATGTTGGAGCTGCGCCTTATGGTAATGTTGCCAGTTCGGGGAGTGTTTGCACAAGAAAGAGCATGTCTGTGATCTTGCTTCTTTTTTTTTCCTCTTTTTTTATTTTTTTCTTTTTAATTTGGCTGCATATGAGCAACTGGATCACCCTCACACCAGCACATGACTCATCCACCTTAAGTGAACCCATGAAGACATGATGCTGCCGTCTGGATGTCACGCATGTGGAAATACACACGACCACATTTCTGCATTGATTTCATACCACTGGATTCAACACACACATATTTTGTCATGTAATTTTGTCAGACACCGTCTCTTCCTGATAGACCTTTTCACATCAAATATTAATCCACTAAAAACATGCTTTTCTGGCTCAATTACAGTGAGTCCACATATTGAGTCCTAGCGCCCTCTGTTGATGACAGGGGAAGGTGTCCTGAGTTCACCACATCACGCCTCCTTTGAGCCCCCACAAGAACCAACAGTTCGACTGTACATGTTGATGTTTAGTGGAGTCTGGACCAAGTCTGTAACTGCATAAAAAAATTTAGTTTAGTAATTAAACATGAAAGATAATTTAATTATTCACTCAATAGAAAACAAAGGGAAAGAAATTCTACACACTTCTTCACAGATTGACAATAAAAAGAATTTTATTACTAATAAAATATTTTTTGTTTGTTTCTAAATATTAGAGAATGAAAATATATCTACACACACTTGTAAGATTTTATGGTTTCATGTGTTGTGGTAAATCCTCCTTGACATGGATTAGTTTCTTAGGTTGACGACCTATAATAATTTATTTATCAACTAGTTTAATTATTGATTTTTTTTACAACCTAGAACTCCTTTATAAATGGACTCTTAATGGAAAGTGATAGACTGAGGTTTAGCAGATTGTCCTTCAGTTTGATACCGTGTCAGTTTCTGGCTGGACCAGTTCTGGACTGGTCTGAGCTGCGGAAGTGGACTGGGCCGGGAACTCTTTCTCTCTTTTGAAACTCAATCTCTCCAAGTCCCCCGTGTTGTGTCTTTGAGTGGAATATCCTCTGCTGCACTCACGCTGTCATCGGCTACCTCTCCTGGCTTCTTTCTCTCTCTCTGTGTTCCTCTGCTTCCACCCCCCACTCGCCTCCACCCTCCACCCTTCAACCCAAACCCCCCCCCCATCTCCTTTTCTGTTCTGTGCGCAGGGCTCCAGTGAAGCCTGCAGCTGGCCGTGGCCTCCCCTCCTCTGGGCTAAAGACTCGGCAGGGGGGCAGGGCTCTGGATCCAGCTTAAAGAAAAGCAGGCAGATCAAGGACAAGAAATACTGGGGGAGAAAAAAGTAATGTATGATCCTCTCTGTGAACAACCCCCATCAACCATCCCCACCTCCTCACCAGCCTCACCCTCATCCTCGTTTCTATATATCTCTTTTCTCTCACTCTTTCTGTCCTGCTTCAGTCCCCACCCCCACCCCCCCCCGTCCACTTTGGTTTACCGCTGCTGTTCTGGCTAACTGCTTTCAGATGCCCGTCCTCTCAGAGCAGGAACACAAAGTCGCAGGCAGAGACTCCATGTTCAGTGACGCAGAGTCCACAGACACAGTCCTGTCAGTTTGGCCTTTAGGTGTTAAGCTGACACTCTCATCCAGTGAACTTCCTTTACTGTGTCACCAAAACATCATGAGCAAAAGATGAGAAGTTCAAGGGTCAAGGCCAACTGTAATAATATTCCTGTGACCATAGCAACCATGTGGTAATGTCAGAAAAAGGTACAGATGATTAAATACTGTAAGAAGCAACATGACAGCAACTAAACAAATATGTTCAGTGAGGAACGGAGGCAATGTTTGTTTGTTTTTTAATTAATGAAGCTGAACATTTATTGACGATAGCGGATTCATAAAGAGACATGTCACTCACATCCAGAGACCAGGTTCACATACAGGTCGTTAGTGCATAAAGTCCTTATTAATGCTTAATAAATCACTAGATCTGTTCTGAGCCATTTGTAAGGACAGCTTCAGGTTTGTCTCTGGGTCATAGGTTTGGTGTTGTCTGCACTTAAACATGTTAATAAGTCATTAATTAAGGGCTCTTACAGCAATCCATCATGCAGCTGTAAATGTTAAGTTGTTAATAAATGGATTTGGGTCCAGATGTTTTAAAAGATCAGAGGTGAAATGTTCCATATGAATTAAAGAGGGACCTTTCACATGTTGTTCTTATCACTGGTTTATATATATTATTTATTACACACCGTAAATTATTTGTTAATCATTAATGAAGCAATTAGTTACAAATCATAACCGCTTTAGAAAGTGGTGCAATTCTTTCTGGAGCTCAGTGAAGTTTGAAGTATTAAAACATCACTTCAGCAAGAAGGAAATTTACTTGTGCAAAAATATAATGAATAACATGGACAGACAGAGTCATGACCATTAGGTACATATTGACTAATATTATAATATTAAAGAACCATTCCAGTGTGTTTAAGTTTAAATACAAATCACATACATGAAGCATTTTTCCTTTTACCATTTTCAAATGCATGCTGAATTTCTACCCTGTCATTCCAGACAGTCATTGATTTCCATTCACTTCCCGATGCTATGAAAATAGCCGACAGTTTCCTCTTTACACATCCAGCAGCTGCAAAGTCGTGTGTCTGGACACTGATGAATCTAAGTCCCTGTTCACAAATATCTTTTGCCACTATTTTATATCTGCTCTTACCTGCTCATTAGCACTGGTGTATGTTGTATGTGTTGTATTTTTAATGTTTTGTTTTATGTGATTTTTTATTGTACTTTCTTTGGGAGAAGTATCAAAGACAAATTTCCACTGAGGTGGACTATAAAGTCAATCAAATCAATAAATCAATTAAATGCTCCACTAGTTCACCAGATAGTTGCTAACTTTGTCTGGTATTTGATGCTGGGAAGACACAGTGGAGTGTAGTGAGATATGTCTTTTATTTCTGAAAACAAACTCCTGCTGCAGATGGAAATGAAACTGATGAGAGCAGAGTGACAGAACAGCATCATCACTATGAGCAGGGGTTCATTAATAAGTAGATAAATGAGAGTGTCTAAACAGAGAGTGTGACAAACGAGCACACACAGACACAGACACGCGCACGCACACGCACACACACGCACACACACACACACACACACACACACACACACACATACACACACACACACACAGGCAGAAGAGAAGCCCCTCCCAGTGATGGTGATGATCCTTTAACTTCATTGTTGAAGACGAAGTGACTCCCCGTTTCTCCAAGACACAAAAAATATTCTGTTGTAACCTCATGAGAATCTCAGTGCACCTTCCACATAACATGTGCTCCTTTGACCCACCGATAATATAAAAATATGAGGTTAGGTTTAAGTCAGTCCCTGTGAACATCACCCTGTCATATTTTAGTTTAGTTAGCACTGAATCACTAGAATGATCATTAAAATTTTCAAGTGTCTGCAACTTCCTCTTATTTTATATATTATATGAAAAAGCCAGAGACGCTGCAGTGATCTTGAAGAAACACATCTCAACTCACACCTCGTAGTTCAGCTGTAGAATTGAGCAGGTGTGTGTTTGAGTGTGTGTGAGTGTATGTGTGTGTTCACCTACACACTATGTGCTGCATGTATGTATTGCCTTTCCCTCTATGCCAGTCATGTGTCTTTCATCAACTATCGAGCTTTTTGCCTCTGGTGTTTAATCAAGTGCGCAGACTCATGTGTTGTCTGCCTTACACATGCAGATTAATAATTCCATTATCCTATCTCTCTCTCGCTCTCTCTTTCACTCACCATGTTCCATTCGTTTGCTTTTCTCACTTTCTGTCTCTCCTCCAGTTCATCTTTGCAGTTGCACTCGCTCCTGCTTCCCTCTCTTTCTCTCCGTTCCATTTGCAAGGTGTGATATTGCTTTAATTGAGCAGAAACATGTGGAGAGATCAGACATATCTCGGGGGATTAGAGGAAAAGCTGAGAGTTTGTGCAACTGGCAGCCTGTGTTTGGAGCAAGGGGTCTGCTGGGAATGAATGTAGTTAGTGTGACCCCTGACCCTGCGAGCTGTTGACGTGGAAGCTGGCCAAGAGGGGTCCAACAGAACGCTTTTGTTAATCTTATTCAGGGGTCCCTGTGAACTGTGAGCGGGGGGAAAGCTGGCAGCTCAGACCTGTGGAATGCAGAGCTCTTTATTCCCATGCTTTGGAAACAGAGGTGGGCCCTGGAACTAGCAAGGCTCCTTTAGCAGGACCTCCTCCACTCAGCTCAATCGACACTGACAGTTTCCTGGCTTAGGCTTGCCAACTGGCAGGGCAGTGGTGCAGGGGAGACAAATGTGAGAGAGGCCACAGGCAGCAGGACAGAGCTTCTAACAGGCCACTACAGTAGTCCACAAGTTTCACTGTAGCTACTGAAACTTTTCTTAGTTCAGATGTTTGGATACACAAATTCAGAACAGGACATACGAGATAACTAACCAGTCTGTCTGTATTATATGTAACAGAGGTGAGAGGGAAATGCTGTCACTGGCATCAACAAAATGCTTTTTTTCCCCCTCAGTGTGATGACCCACGATTCCACATGTCTGTTACGTTTTGTGGTAAGCTGGACCCAAATGCAACCAACACAAGGGAGTAGTGCAAAATGTTTTAATAACAAAAGATGAACACTTACAAACAAGGAACAGGGGCCGGTGAACAGGAAGGAAAGTAACCAGGCAAGGGAAGGAGCCTGGGATCACAGGGGCAGAGCAGGAGAGCATCAATTGATGCTCAAGGGCAAAACAGGGCAACTCAGGAGGACGGCCTGGAGGCCTTATGGACAGGCTGGGCAGTTCAGTGGGATGACCCGGAGGTCAGGCAAATGGATGGAGTCATTCTGGAGGCTGACAGCGAAGACTGGGTCTCTCTGGAAGTTGAGTCGGAGCACAGCGGCGAAGACCAGGTCTCTCTGGAGGTCCAGCAGGAGGCCAGCGAACAGGAGACCGGCGGAGCCGGAGGCGGCCGAACCGTCGACTGGGTAACAGGAGCAGGAGGTTGCAGAACCGCCAAATGGGAAACAGGAGCAGGAGGCAGCCGGACCGCCGACAGGACACGAGGAGCAGGAGTCGGCCGGGCTGGCGACAGGACATGAGGAGCAGGAGTCGGCCGGGCTGCCAACAGGACACAAGGAGCAGGAGTCGGCCGGACCACCGACTGGGAATCAGGAACAGGAGTCAGCCCGACCACAGACAGGAAATGAGGAGCAGGAGTTGGCTGGACCGCCGACTGGGAATCAGGAGCAGGAGTTGGCCCGACTGCCTACTGGACACAAGGAGCAGGAGTCGGCTACACCACCGACTGGGAATCAGGGGCAGGAGTCGGCCACCCCACTGACTGGGAACCAGAATCAGAAGTCACCCGGGATTACCAACAGGACATGAGGAGCAGGAGTCAACCAGACCACCACCAGGACACGAGGAGCAGGTGTTGGCCAGACCACTGACTGGGAACCAGAATCAGGAGTCAGCTGGGTGATGGGACATGAGGAGCAGGTGAGATGTTGCCCAGAACCACCAACTTGGGAACAAGGGAGGAGTTGACCGGGGTGGTCCTGGAGAGCTGAGGCTCTAGACTGCTGGGCGGCTGGGACTGTGGCTGTGGCTGGAAGCTGGAGACCAAGGACTGGTGGCTGGATTTCTGGGGCAGAGGCTGCTTGGGGAACTGGCATTTCTGTGACCTGCATCTCTTGCCAGGGACTGCAACTGGTGATGTGGTTCTTGTTCTGCTCAGGTGGACAACTGGTTCCTGTGGCGCTACACCAGTTAGCATACTATCTGTTTCACACTTACCAGTGGGCTGGTTTGCAGCGATTGAACTTTTGAAATTAAATATCTAAATATGTCATCTTTTAATGAGGCGATCTGTATAATTCATCTGAAAAGTGGATCATATGTCAAAGTAAGATCATCCATGATATAAGATCATCAGGTCACCCACCTGACTTTTGGCTTAACCTCCAAAAAGTGGTTGATAATTTGGCAAGTTTTTTTGGGTAATTTCACCATCAAGATTTCAAGATCTAACATTAGAACTTTCTGTTGCACAGTCTCATGGCCCCATAAGGAAAACTTTAGGATCTTGGTCTGGGGGGTTATGGTCTGGTGATTATTCCTAATTGTTGGCATTTAGTTGTGTGTCTACTTGGGTGTATATGCACACAAGGATGCATATGAATTAAGACAATTTAGGTATGTATTCACCTGTACTATTAACCTGTACTATAAAGTATTCACACCCCTTCACTTTCCCCACATTTTGTTATGTTACAGCCTTATTCCAAAATCGATTAAATTCCTTTTTTTCTCATCAATCTACACACAATACCCCATAATGACAAAACAAAAAAGGTTTTTTAGAAATTCTTGCAAATTTATTAAAAATAAAAAACTGAAATATCACATGTACATAAGTATTCACACCCTTTGCTATGAAACTCAAAAGTGAGCTCAGGTGCATCCTGTTTCCACTGATCATCCTTGAGATGTTTCTACAACTTGATTGGAGTCTACCTGTAGTAAATTCATTTGATTGGACGTGATTTCGAAAGGCACACACGTGTCCCACTGTTGACAGTGCATGTCAGAGCAGAAAACAAGCCATGAAGTCAAAGGAATTGTCTGTAGACTCCTGAGACAGGATTGTATTGAGGCACAGATCTGGGGAAGGGTACAAAAATTTCTGCAGCATTGGTGGTGCTGAAGAGCACAGTGGTCTCCATCATTCGTAAATGAAAGAAGTTTGGAACCACCAGGGCTCTTCCTAGAGCTGGCCGCCCAGCCAAACTGAGCAATCGGGGGAGAAGGGCCTTGGAAGAAGAACCCAATGGTCACTCTGACAGAGCTCCAGCTTTCCTCTGTGGAGATGGGAGAAACTTCCAGAAGGACAACCATCTCTGCAGCACTCCACCAATCAAGCCTTTATGGTAGAGTGGCCAGACGGAAGCCTCTACTCAGTAAAAGGCACATGACAGCCCACTTAGAGTTTACCAGAAGGCACCTAAAGAAATCTCAGACCATGAGAAACAAGATTCTCTGGTCTGATGAAACCAAGATTGAACTCTTTGGCCTGAATGCCAAGAGTGACGTCTGGAGGAAACAAGGCACCTCTCATCACCTGGCTAATACCATCCCTACGGTGAAGCATGGTGGTGGTAGCATCATGTTGTGGGGATGTTTTCAGCGGCAGGAACTGGGAGACTAGTCAGGATCGAAGGAAAGATGAATGGAGCAAAGTACAGAGATATCCTTGATGAAAACCTGCTCCAGAGCGCTCAGGACCTCAGACTGGGGCGAAGGTTTACCTTCCAACAGGACAACGACCCTAAGCACAAAGCCAAGACAACGAAGGAGTGGCTTTGGGACAAGTCTGTGAATGTCCTTGAGTGGCCCAGCCAGAGCCCAGACTTGAACCTGATTGAACATCTCTGGAAAGACCTGAAAACAGCTGTGCAGCGACGCTCCCCATCTAACCTGACAGAGCTTGAGAGGATCTGCAGAGATGAATGGCAGAAATACCCCAAATACAGGTGTGCCAAGCTTGTAGCTTCATACCCAAGAAGACTTGAGGCTGTAATCTCTGCCAAGGGTGCCTCAACAAAGTACTGAGTAAAGGGTGTGAATACTTACGTACATGCAATATTTCAGTTTTTTTATTTTTAATAAATTTGCAGTTTCTAAAAAACCTTTTTCACTTTGTCATTATGGGGTATTGTGTGTAGATTGATGAGAAAAAAAAGAAATGTAATCCATTTTGGAATAAGGCTGTAACATAACAAAATGTGGGGAAAGTGAAGGGGTGTGAATACTTCCCGGATGCACTGTATGTTGCAAACTAAGGTATACATTATGTATGCTTGTACATTATTTGCACTTGTATGGTAGTTCATTTTATAGATAGGCACAATATACCAAGAATGAATTCTATGTTTATTTATTTAAGAAGTTCATATGTATATGTATTTTTTTCTGTTGTTAATTTTGTCAACATGACTTAATAAAAAATTCTTCACAAAGAAAAAAGATGTCTGCAAAGACTTAGTAGTACAGTGTTATTATGAACGCGCTACAGAAATAAAAGCTAAAGAGTAATAAGCTGTAATTTTCCTTTAGGACATATTGCACAGATATAACAACGGTGCACTATGGACAATCATCACTCTCACAGTACAGTCCAAAAATAAAACACAGTGAAACAGTGAGGACCTGTCGGGACCCACTCAAGGACCCTTAGGAGCCCCCCAACCTCACTTTGGAAACTTCTTCTCTAAAGGGTGCAGCTGTGGGGATCAGACGAGGCCTCCACTACACACAAACACACACACACACACACACACACACACACACACACACACACACACACACACACACACACATAGGACATTAACCACTCACTGGTTAGGCCAGATCAGTCAAGATTAAATAAGTGAACCCCTCCACTGGTCTGAAAGGAAAGCTGCTGGAGCCTAAGTGGTAATCTGTGAGGCTGATAGAAGGCTGGGAATTCAACAGACAAACATCTGAACTCACATAAACGGACGCTCTGAGTCTGAGATGTGGATCCGTGGAGTAGTGTGGAACCAGATCAGCGCCACAAAAATCTTCATCCTTATTATTCAAGAAGAGCCGGTCTGACAGACAGGAAGTGAGGAGGTTAGGCTTTGAGGAGGAGCCTCCTCCTGCTCCCACAGCACCGCCAGTCAGCTGAGTCCGCTGCTCAGCAGCAGGGGAAATACCTGCCAGTCCACACAATGGTGCTGCTGGGATTACAGGCCCCCCTGCTGGTGAGCAGCCCGGCAACGAGGGAGGGAGGGAGAAGATGGGGGGAGGTGTGCACAACAGCTACAGCTCCCTAAACCTGACCCGGGACCAACACTAAGACTGTATGTTTGGGTTATTTTAATCTAAACGTCCACAGCAAGAGGATGATTAAAATAAAAAAAAAAATCTTTCCTACAGAGCTGACCTGTGCATATTAACTCAGCAGAAAAATAATATGAACCAACTGGGTTCAATACTCAGGCTATGTTGTTGGCTTGATTTTACTATGATGGAATATTAGGGTTACATTGAGGAAAAACTTTGAGAAAGAAGGTAGTTTTAGAGGGGAAATATCAGAAACTTTAAAATGAGGAACATGGAGCATCCTGTGAAGTTCTACTTTAGCATTGGTTTCACTAATAATGAGATACTTCATCTTTTGGCTCATCAGCATCATCATCATCATGATCAGCATCGTGACAGTCTATTCTATTGTTAGACAAACAGCAGCTGCCACTGACTGTGCTTTCACCTGTTTGATTGGTTGATGGTAATATTCACAAAAAATTTTACATTTTTAATTCTCATAAAAAAAAATTAAAAAAAAATAAAAAATTTAAACATTGTGTCTTTTCTTGTAGAATTACGGCTTTATTTTCATAATATTTTGACTTTATTTTCAAAATTTCAGATTTTCTAGACAACCACTCTTCCATTCGACTTCCCACTTTGCAAGTGTATGTCTGAAGACCTACAGTATAGTCTGAGCCACCGGTTGTGGGCTGTGGGTGTAATCCTGGCTATTCCAGGAGGTGGTGTTCTCCTCCCTGTCCACTTCCTCTGCCTGTTACTGTTTTCAAAATCCCCCTTTGCTACGGGAAACGTGATTGTGCACTCACACAGGCGATACATACAGCATGTGTTGACTGTTTTGGTGTTTTCTTTGTGGGAATCAGTCATTTTAATGACGGTGCAGTCACCTCGCCACGTGCGAATGTTCCACCAAAACAAGGTCCCCTCTGACACTATTCTACAGGGGCACCATCGCTGCATCCTGCGCTCAGCGCTGCCCAAGATGATTGTTATTGGTTTAAATAAATGCAAACAAGCCAACAAGGGATTTTCCCTTATAGAAGAATGATGATGGCACAGCCAGACCATCCTCCAGCTCTGACACAGCGCTGTGGAGATACAGCAGGTCTGGAGGTCTGAGGACTTGAGGAAGAGCAGTGTCGACTGTGAAGTGTTTTGGATTAGCAGTTCTCCTGAAAGCTTCAAACATCGATTTTCTTCATGTTACTTGAGGTGAAGAAAAAATGAAAAAATAACGTCACATGAACTGTGATGATCGGTGACATCAAAGACTGGTGTTTTGTGAGTTTGTAGAACCCATTTCTCCTATCAGGCCACCAACAGGCACTGTGTTGGTTAATTATAAGGATATTATATTTATTAAATTTGAATCCATATAGGCCTCAGAAAAGTAAAGCCCCTTTTCCACTGGTCAAAAAACCTGCTAAGTTACACACAAACATCAGGATTTTGTTGACAATGGAAAAGGGAACAATCAGCATTCACTCCCAGGTCACATGACTCTGCAGTAGGCCTGGGTATTCATCGGCTCTGGCTCCAGACTGTAAACACACCTGTCACCTGTCCAGCATGGTGCTGATAAACCAGGAATAAAAGAGTGAGCTGCAGCTTAAAAACACGTTTCCAAAGCACACAATCACAGATCGAAGCGTCACTTTCTCTCCTGCGTGTGTGTGAGTGTGTGCTGTAAGTGCATGTGATGAAATTGCTCCCTGCAGTTGTGTGTGTCCTCTTTGAACAAAAACATGAACTCTTGCCTATTTTATCTGGTTTACTCACGTTTTAAAAAGCTGCTTATACCTGTTAACTTTGGTGGAAAAAGGGTAAAAGTGTGAATAGTGACATTTGGAATACGAGATTCTACAGCACTCTACCCTCCCATATATTCAAATCCAAATAAAATAGAATTAAGGGATTAATAAATACTGGTTCCCCAACCAGTCTAACTCTAATCCCAAATCTAACACTTTATCCCAACCAGCAAACACACACTTACACATACAGCCCATAGCCCCCCCCCCTCCACACACACACACACACACACACACACACACACACACACGCAGGCTTTTGTGGCCACATCCTTCTCTGGTCTGCTGGTTGTAGCGTGTGCAAGGCGCAGGCCTATGATTTACCTGCTGTCCCAGGCTTTAACGCGCCCCATATGGTGAACAATGACCCATAAAGACGCCTCTAAATTAGACAGGAGTTATAAAGGCAGCCCAGACCTCTGTTTATAGCACAGAGCCTGACTCTGCTGGCTTCAATGTGTGTGGACTGCCCACTGCTCAGACTGCAGGCATATTATCTGATTCACATCACATAACAAACTTTAAGTCCTATCACTGACATGTAGCTAAGTTAATTCAGATGATGTCACCACGTAACAAACGTATACAGTGTGTGGAGCTGAAACAGTGTGTGTTAGTGTGGATTTACACGCAGTGTGTGGATGTGTGTGTGGTTTTGCTGAGCTGTGGTTGGCAGCTCTCTGTGCTGAGCAGATGGAGTGGGGAGGGATTCTGGCTACAGCTCTTTGTGTGATATAAAGATTTGCTTCCTCTCGTAGCTGCTTCCTCTACTTTGTGTCTAGACGAAATCAGTCAGAGTCAGTCTTGTTCTGCCACTTCAGTTATCCAGTCATTGTTGCAGCAGGTTGGTGGAGATGTGTAAATGGTCAGGTAAAACAAATGACAGAAACATATTTTCTTGTGTGGCAGGCGTTTAAATATAACATTTAGAAAATCAACAGTATTGGGTCTTTGCAGATCATCAGTGGGACTGTTTCTGGGGCAGCTGTGGCTCAGGAAGTCATCTGCTAATTGGAAAGTTGGTGGTTTCTCCTCCAGTCTGCATGTCAAAGTGTCAATGGGTGAGACACTGAACCCCGAATTCCCCTTGATGTATCATCGACGTGCAAGTGTGTGTGATGGAGAAGCACTGAATGCATAGAAAGTGTCAAATGAATGATTGTGAAGGGATGAATGTGTAATGTTTTAAGTCATTGATAAGACCATAAATAAATAGGTGCCATCTATTTACCATTTAAATGTTTTTGAACTAGTGCAAACTGTGCCTGTCGTAGCCTGATGGGACCAATGACTTCTATTTACAAGGAAAGACGGACAGTGATTAGGGTCAGGGTTACAGTCTCAAAAACTACCCTTCCAACAAACTTTGTTGTTGACACTTCACTTCCTCTGGTCCTCAGAAACACACCTGATAGGTTTGAAGTTGATGGAATGAGCAGAGATCCTGAACATTGACAGACAGACAGAGAGTCCTCCATTGATGTTGGAAATTCCCGTTTAATTTCCATGACATTTCTCTGCCTCCTGCACTAATTGATGGAAGGAAGAATTTTCAAAATGTCCACCTTCCACTTATTATATTCCTTTCGCGCCAGCAACAGCCATTTTGTTTTCAGGTTGTCCGTCCAATCCCCCCATTCTCATGGACACAATACCTCAGTAATGCCTTGACTGACCTTCTTCAAACTTAGCACAAACATTCACTATCTAGGACTCAAGGATGAACTTAATTTTGGTGGTCAAAGGTCAAAGGTCACTGTGACCTCACATTGACCAAACACTTTTTTACTTCACAGCAATTATGACAAAATTTCACACAAATGGTTCATATTTTCTATGACTCTGGATAAAAAGGGATGTAACCTGAAATTAGTCTGAGTGGAGAAGGCAGAGAACCACCAGGAGGTGATTCTAGTTTTTACTTTTTTCAACATCTTATCAACAGATTTCATGACAATTACTGAGCAGTCGCTCTCCCCAGAGGATAATCCCTTTTCAGTTTGGACACTCACTTTGCACTTTACTCTTTAACTTCCAACCGACATCTTTCTCCACAAATTACTAAAAACTGGTCAAAACACTTCTCACAAAATTTGAATTGGCAATTCATGTTTCTTGGTGACCCCCTTACCTTTCCTCTTCTGCCACCATCAGGTCAGAATTAATATTTTTAGCCCTGCAAAAGCTCTCAGAACAGCACTACTAACACTAACAATTAAGTTCTGTGTATACTACATGATGATCTTCAGATCCAGGCAATGTTTTCTAAAAGTGCTTCCTTAATTGAAAGTAGCAGGTCTACATTCAGATAATGATTTAACTAACCTATTTTATATATTTTATTTTAAAGACAGACAGATCTTTGTACTTAATAATAATGAATGGAGGGATCTCACTTATCCGATCGACTTCACATTTTGAAGGTGTTTTGCTGAGGATCTAAGAAAGATCAGTCTCAACTGTTCAGTTTTTTGGATGAGTAGTTCTCATCCCTTCATGTTGTGAATTGTGGAATTGTTTTTTTTATATATAATAATGAAACCAGTTGTGACATCCACACTGTTCTGCTTTGCTCACGATGATCTGGGCTTTATGAAGGGGATGAGCAGTGAGCGCCGCGGGACATTCACACTAAATAAACTTATATGTTTATACACCACCGCAAAGAGGTGGAGAGCTAGTGGGGCGTGTAACTGTGTTTAGGCCCGCCTCTTGGGGGTTTATGGCCAGAGGAGCAGTAAAGATGTCATGGCCAACAACCAGGAGGGCTTCTTGTGTAAGAGGATCTAGCGTTTTATGTTCAGATGCCATTATATGAAATGCAAACAGCTCTGATTCCAGCTCCATGTCTGAGTTCTTCACAGTGGCCCAACCCAACTGCCAGAAATCACAGCTACACCTTTAACCTTGATGTGTCCCACAGTCTGCTCTGGCCCTACTTCGAAGGTGGAGGTGACTCTGACGCCCTCCCAGCACCGGGCCTTCAACCAGCCAGTCCTGTGTTTCCTTTGTTTAACCTCTGACCTGAGAAAACAAGACATGTCCCAGAGTTCTGAGGAGGGCGAGGGGAAGAGGAAGTGTCTGGTTACAAATTAAATATATGCGTGTCAGCGGGCCTGCTAGCAGCACCGCTACTGAAATGACATGTGGTACCAAGGCTCCCACCATAAAGTTTTAAGGCCTCACTTCCATCTGTGCTTTTCAAAGGGGATCTGGATGATGGCTGGACCCAAGGCAGGATGGAGCCTATTTGTCAGGAACAGAAAGGATAGGAAAGGAAAGGCAGTTTGCAGAGAAGACAGACTAAAAAAAACATCACATGGATGGTTTAGAGAATGCTTTGGACAGTTTTGGAAATAAATTATGAGGAGCAAAAATCTGCCCTAAATTACTTTAAAAAGTAAATTAAAAAAACATGATGAAGATGGTTTGGTGTAGGAGTTGCATATAGACAGCCTATGAATTTCACCAAATCACCCATTTTTGTGTTAAAATCTATAATTTTTTGCCATAATCTCCTGCCTGTGTGTGCTTAGTCTTGTATGTGAGTGACAGTTTCCAGCTTGATGACGTAGGCACGCCCGCACGCTCTGGTCAAAGCCTTTTCCACTATAGCTGGAGGTCAGTCACTGTAGAGAGTAGAGAGTTATAACTTTAATGGGGTCAAACTGCTGTGGCTTGTTTGGTGTGGTATCCGATTCTTCCTGTGAGGGTCCTGCTGAGTTTTGAGTTTGCTAATTTAAGTTTTTAATGAAGTTGAGCATCTGTGATAAAAAGCTAATGTTAACATGCTAAATTAGGGCGTTATGTTATGTGAAGCATAAGTTAAGCTATTTGAGCTGTCATATTTCTTTTGAATATGTGTTATTGTATTTTGTATTGCGAAAGCTAGGGAAAAGCTCCTGTTTAAAAGCACAGTGCCTTGTTTTGTTTTTTTTTAATTTAATTTATTTATTTCAAATTGTTTATTTTATTGTATTAATAAGAGTAAAAAAAGCCTTTTCCAATATGGCTGGAGGAGAGTCCAGCTTGGCAGGCGCCCACTGTACACAAAGGTTACCATTTTGTTTTTACCAGAGTACAACAACTTGTGAGTAAAGACCCAGAGACCTAGTGCCACTTCCTGTCCCATTATTCCTCAACCTAGAACACAACACAGACCTAAAAGTCACACGAAGACATTGGTGCCATGACCCATGGGATTCTTCAAGCATCAATGCCATCTCAGTCGCCGTGGGGAGCTCGTCATCATCACCTTCATCCCGAGTTGGTTATTTCAGTCAGTGTTTTTTGTGCATTGTGTAATTTTTTTTCTCATTCTTGTGTATTTGTATCGGTATAAACCATTATGAAACCAGCAACTTTTTCAGAAGGGAATGGGATTTCTGAGGGAGAGGTTTACTCTGACGTGAATTTTGGGAGAGGGTGGTTTCTCAAAGATGGGGTTCAGACACCAAATTTGGGTGGGTTGAGGACCCCCAGGTTTTGTTCCACTCGTGTCCAGGTTCTGCCATGTAAATTACAAATCCCACAGACAGCACCTCATGCTGAGTTGAGTAACCTAATCTCAGAGTTGGCTAGTCAGATTGGTCAGTCTATTGCAGCCCAGCTACAGGGTGACAAAAGAGGAAGTGAGTCTGTGTCAGCAGAGTTCCTTAAATCAGAGCAAAAGTAGAAGTACTTCCTGAGTTAAACCTTTCTGGTGTTAGGCTTGTAATGCAATAAGATGTTATGGAGCCACAAGTCTTTAGAGGTGACAGCAGTGATAAGAGTTCTGTCCGTGAGTGGGTTGGGATGGTTGAGGTTCATCTTGTGAAAAGAAAAACACCAACACATCAGAAGTCACAGGCAATATTAGCTAGGCTAATGGGGAGGGCTAAGGATGTATTGAAGGTCAGGGCGTGAAGTGTCTATGATGTTTATCAAGTATTGCTCAGATCCCATCTTCTCCAAAAGGTTCAGCTTTAAAGCAGCGGAAGAGTGGACAACCAGTGAGGTTCAGGAATGCATTGATAGCTTCCAGCGTGAACTTAGGACACACATTCAGGCTAGCCCTTCAGCCCAACAGGGACATGCAGTCAACCACACCCAGTCTACCATGTTTCAAGAAGTGGATATGTCACAGCCAGTGCAGGTCAGTCCCACTTCACAGCCCCATTGTTCCCCAGGGCTTGTTTCACTAGCTTCATCGGCAGTGACAGTCAATGCAGGACCAGCCTCAGTCCTCGCTCCTCAACTTTCGCCCACTGCCACCCTATTTATCCCAGCTCCGGTCACTGCTCTCACCCCACATCTCCCCAAGGTGCCAACAGCCCCCCACCCAGTGCCAGTGCCAACCACTTAGCTCACACAGCCACCAGTATCTCTCCTGGCTGCTCTGCCCAGTCTCGAGCCTGTTCACTGTCAACCTGTCCCAGCCCCCACCCCAGCCGTTTATGTGAATGGCATGCATGCTCTGATCAGTCTCTTGGACTACATGATGGCACCATAGAACATCCAGTTTGCAGCCCCTGCCCCATCACATCAGTTTTCTCCAGGCCCTCTTCATAGGAGAAACTGTTGGGTCTGTGGTGAATCCGGCCACTCATCACTTATGCACTGCAAGAGAATTTGTGTCTCTCATGCTTGCTCCTCGTCACTGGAAGAGAGACTGCAACAAACATGCGCAGGGACAGCTGGGCCAGCTTGATGTCGGCCGCAGTCGCCCTTTGGAAAACTAGAAAACCCACGCTTGGTGAGGGGCAGTGTGGGAGGATGACAACAATCCCTCATTGGAGATGAGCCGGATCGCGAACTTCTCTACGTTAACACCTGTTCAGCCATGCCAGAAGGCTAAAAAGTTGTGGTTCAAGGATCAGCTGAGGTGCCAGCTTTCAGTGAGCTACACCCAGGTTGCAGTGAATGAAAAGGTCGAACTGAAGGGCATTATAGATTCAGGATCCATGGCTTGCACCCTGAATGAGGAGGCTGAATGTTTACTCAGAGAAGCTGGAGATCTTGTGGGAGAACCTTAGTTGCCAGAATGTATTATACTAGTCGGCTGAGGTGGGAAGCAGACCTGTCCCAAATGCATATATGATTTGACATTGACTGTCTTTGGAGTGAAATGCATTCCCCCTGTTCTGATGGTGTCAGGCCATCGTAATGAACTCATCATTGGCTCAAAAGTCCTCAAGCACATACTGCGTGTTATGAAAGGGAATGATGACTACTGGAGACTCATAACTGCTGGGTGCAAACATTTGCTGTTGACTGAACATTTCTTGGATGTGATGCCATGCACAACCAGATGGAGAGGTGACGAGATACCTGACAAGATCGGCACTGTGAAGCTGCCCCGTGCTGTTACCTTGCTCCCTCAGCATGAACACCTGATGTAGGGCAGGCTGCCAAGCAATATGCCAGTGTTTCCGGGCGGCACAATTATCGTGGAGCCTTGCACTTCTAAGTCCAAGCCGAGAAATGTCCCTGTGAGAGGTGTGTACATGCCAAGACTCCAGAGCCTGCAGCAAGAACCCCTTTGGAAGGCATAAAGAGCTCTGCTCCCATGAGGCTCATCTGCATCGACTTCTGGTAAGTAGAATGTATTCACTCAGATCAGGGTTCCAAGTTTGACAGTGAAATGGTGTCTGAGGTGCTGCAGCTGTCTGGCATTGCCAAGTCCCATACCACCGCCTATCACCCTATGGGCAATGGTGTCCAAGAGCTGTTCAACCGCACCCTTGGTAATATGTTGCAAACCATCCCTCTCAGAGCCAAGCAAGAATGGCCACAAGAGATCCAGGCGCTGACCTTTGCCTACAATGGGACTGTCCATGAGACTACTGGCTATGCCCCATTCTACCTGATATTCGTCCGTGTTCTGAGGCTTCCAGTGGACATTGTGTTCTCGCCTGTCCTGCATGATCCCATTGTGACAGACTTCAGTAGTTACTCCAAAACCCTTCTGTCTTACCTTCTCCGAGGCTTCCAGAATCACTCAGCAGCACACAGACAAAGAGCAAGAACACCAGAGCAATCAGTACAATAAGAGAGTAAAAGATGTCTCTTTGCATGTTGGAGATCAAGTGCTGCTTGCAACAAAGGAGAGGGGGCAAGAAAAAACTGGCCAACAAGTGGGAACCCACAGTGTATGCTGTTTGTGAAATTAACCCCAAAACTCATATCTACAAGATCAGTGATGCCACAGGCTAGTGTAAGGTTGTGCACAGGAACCTACTGTTGGATGGGAGTTTCCTCCCTGTCCGAGACGCACTTTGGAGACAGCCTTTGGACACCTTACCAGACACTGGTGACTCCAGCATCAGTGAAGAGTCGGATGGACTCAGCAGTTTGGAGAAGGATTCCTCTTGAGCGCGGATATCTGAGTGGGTCCTGTTCAAGTCAAATCATATGGTTCATGGAGACAGTGCAGAAGAGGAGCTGGTTTCGAAGCTCAAAGATGAAACCTACACTCACTGTGGATGGGGTGGACGAAATACATGTTGCCCCTGACTTTCCTGGATCACGAGCTGCTGCGGTTCCCACTCCAGACAGCTCTCTCAAAAACTCTGAAAAGACACAATCTGGCACAGCCCCCTCTCCTGTCATCCCTGACGAGCCTCAGTCTTCCACAGGGCCCTCTCATGTCATCTCTGCAGAGGCACAGTCTCCTGTCCTGACTCCTCCAATGAGCCTCAGTCTTCCGCAGTCCCCACTCCTGTCAACTCTGGTGAGACCCAACCTGCCACTGCCCCTGCCCCACCTGAGCCAGGCTCTGCCCACAGTCAGACCTTCACAGTCATGCCCCTAACCAGGTTCCACCTAGGGGTAGGGTTGTCACTATAGTTGGTAGGGTTGTAAGTCAGTCAAGAGGCTCATAGAGACCATGGTCCAGAGACCCATTACATGGGGTATGTTGCCGCTGCAAAACGCTCTGTCTGTAGCGTAGAAAACTTTCAAGTCCTGCTCTCTGCTTTCGAGGCCTGCTCAACCATCCCAATTCCTTTTATTCTGTTTTACAGATAGTTCTTTTAACTGAACTATAAGATGAGATCTTTGTGTTTACTTGCCTGGGGTACTACAGTTCATCAAATGTGCTTGGTGTTGAAGTGCTACTCATGTGTACAGTGATTTTGGTGAAATTCAGGAGGTGTCAATGTAGCAGTTGCATATAGACGGCCTATGAATTTCACCAAATCACCCTTTTTTTTTTAAAATCCTTTATTTTTCGCCATAATCTCCAGCCTGTATCTTGCGTGTGAGTGACGGTGTCCAGCGTGATGACGTCGGCACGCCCGCATGTCAGAGCGTTTTCCAGTATAGCCGGAGGTGAGTCCATGTAGAGCCGTGTAGAGAGTTATAATTCATGATTTTAATGGGGCCAAACTGCTGTGGCTTGTTTGGTGTGGTATTCGACTCTTCCTGTGAGAGTCCTGCTGAGTTTTGAATTCACTAATTTAAGTTTTAATTTTATATAAGTTTAGCATCTGTGATAAAAAGCTAACCCTAACATGCTAAGTTAGACTCCGTGCTATCATCAAGATGTACAGTTGTCTCTGGTTAATGCTGTTCATTCTGAGAGCCAAGCTTGGCGGGAACCCACTTTACACATAGCTCACCTCTGCCATTTTGTTTGTACCACAGGTATGGCGATAGTTTTGTCCTGAGATTAATGTTTTGTGAAGTGTTATCTAATGAATCTATATATGTTTACATACTGTAGCATGAAATAAGCAATTTTAGCTGTCAAGTGTTAAAAAGAGATGCCTGTTAATGATTTAAGAGCATCAGTATTAAAGTATTAAACTGAATTTTTAGTATTTTATATGAAAAAGCTCTAAATATGGGTTTTCTGGTAACTGAATGTAATTTACTTGTTTGATTATTTAAGAGATATATATTTTTAGTCATATTTCTTTAGAATATGTGTGTGTATTGCACTTTGTAGGCTAAAGCTAGGAAAAGCTCCTGTTTAAAAGAGCAGTACCTTGTTTTTTGCAATTTAATTTATTTATATCATACATGTTTATTTTATTGTATTGTTTTATGGCTGAGTTATTAAGAGCAGCAAAAATGATGAAAAAAAGCCTTTTCCAGTATGGTTGGAGGAGAGCCCAACACTGTACACACAGTTTACCTCTGCCATTTTGTTTGTACCACAGTGCAACAACTTGTGAGTAAAGACCCATAGACCCAGTGCCACTTCCTGTCCCATTATTCCACAACCCAGAACACAACGCAGACGTAAAAGTGACACAGGTTACATTGGGATCAAAATCCCTTTTTTCTGCAAGAATGTCCCTGTAACCTGGATATTCCCATAATCTGAATTCTGAAGAATGATATGTTTGTGTTCCATTCTTTCTTTCTGTTCTTCTTTCCTACTGTATTTAACATGTTGGTTAGACAGAAAAGTCATCCTCAATCCAGCCACAGCAAATACTCTCTGAAGGAAATGTGATTGCAACCAGATTAATGTGAGGATACATTGTTAATTGATGTATTTGAGTCACAGATATGTTGATACTGAACATATCAGTAAATATATTTATTTTTTCACCAAAGCTGCAGTTTCACAAAGATTAGATTTTCCTTAAAGTCTAAATTAAGATTTCCTTAAAATAAAAACCAACTAGAATCACCTCTTTGTGGTTGTCTGCCTCCTTCACTCTAGTGTCAGATTACATCCTCTTTATCAAGTCATATAAAATATGAACCATTTGTGTGAAATTTTCATAATTGATGTGTGAAGTCTTGAGTTACGGCTAAAAAGAAATTTCTGAGGTCACACTGACCTTGACCTTTAACCACCAAAATCGAATTAGTTCATCCTTGAGTCAAAGTGAATGTTTTTACTAAATTTGAAGAAATTCCCTCAAGGCATTATTGCGTTCACAAGGCCAAAACAGTATTTTGTGAGGACACTGTGACCTTGACCTTTGACCGCCAGAGTCCAATCAGTTCATCCTTGAGTTCTACTGAACATTTGTGCTAAATTTGAAGTTCTATCAAGTTGTTACTGAGATATCATGTCCACAAGAATGAGTCGGACAGATGTACCCTCTAAATCTGACCTCTAACCACGAACAACATGACCATGTTCATGGTGATAAATCAAGAAGTCAGTTTATGATTTGTCCGATGGATCACTCCACTTTCGTGCTGCTGTGCTCTTCCAGCTCTATTAATGGTTGCTCTACAGTTTCATTCCACAGATCTTTCTGGTCAGGTGTAGTCATGTCCACAGGTGAATGGTGTCACTCACTCTGAGCATCTGTTGAACAACGTTGAACAAGTTCCCATCAAAACAACAGGAGACTGAGAGAGCAGCACACCTACCAAAAGTGATAACATCTCCATGGAAACATCAGGATTTTACTGTTGTAATCACTGCTGTAAATGTCTTAACTTTTTTCCTTGACAAAGGAAACCTTTAAACAGATTCTGTGCAACATCCTTAAGTAACTCTCTCAACTAAGGAGACTCATACTTAAGTAGGAAACTTGTTTTCTGTGCAACTGGCCACCTTGCAGCACAATATCCACTTGTAGTATCTACAGCATGACCTTTACCCTAACCACTTCCTGTCACCTCGGCAGCAGTTGATAAATACAGATTCATTCATTAAAGAAACATAAGCTGAACATCAACCAGCTAGCTATGATGTTTAGTTGTGTAGAAATTTTAAGACTAAAACTTCAGGAAATGAACATGCGTTATAATAACTTACAAGTTCACATAAGAATATGTGGACTATGGTTACATTAAATATAAGTAAGGAATTTACAATTAATCCATAATAGTGTATATTTAATCACACTATCACTAAAACACTAAAACCCTGAAGATGCACCTGTTTCCTCATCAGCGTTCCAGCGTACAAAATAATTCCTAAAAAACAGTCGTAGAACAGGTTGAACTCATTGGCTTTGTCCACATCACCTGGTGTTGCCTGGCTGTTCTTCTATTTATAGCCACCTCTCTGGTGTTGTTGTGCTTCAGCTTCCTCTCTACTTTCCTTTTGTATTCCTCCTTGATAAGCTATTACTCTTGACTTCTAACCAATCAGATGGTGCTGTGGGTGGAACATTGCTCCAGACCACAGAGTGGAAACTACAGCTCAGAGACAGGCCAGAGCCAAAGTAGCGCATTTTAAAATTAATTAATTAAATTATTTATTATTATCATTAATTTATCGGTGGAACAGTGGAACAAGGACTTACACATTATATTACATTCCTGCAGGTGTGAAAAGGTACGGTGCATGGATGGCTTGAAGAAGGTCTCTTAAGGAGAAGGTCTGCTGTTGGTCTGTTCAACAGACAGACACATACAGAAGACAGGTTCAGGGTCCTGGTAGATATTAACAACCTGTAAACAAATTAAAGAGCTAACCAACTACAGCCAAATATTCCTGTCATGGTGTTATAGGGAAGAAATGAAAACATGGATTCTGCTCTGACAGACAGTCTTCAGCTCCTGTGTAATCCCAGGGCTTCAGGCCAATCAAGGTGTTGACAGCTAGACAACACAGTCTGCACCATGCTCCAAAGAATGTGATAAATGATACAGATGTAATTTCTGCACACATCCGCCTCTTGTAACTCAATCTTTCACATTTTATTTTAATGCATGTTTTCCTCACTTTCATGTGATATTTTAGCATCTAAACAAGCAGCACATTTATTACAATTTAGACTTAATGAGGATGTATTTTATTCTTAAATGTATTTTATTCTTAAACACTATTCTCGTAGTGCTTTGTGTGTTGCTGTCACATTTCTCAAAAATCTCTTTGTCCCAAATCTACTGGAAATGCTTCATATCACACCAGAATCTGCTGAACACTTCTTGGCTGGTTTGGGCCTCTGTGTGTGCATGTGTTGCTTGTGTTGATTGATACAAGTCAGGTGTGGACCATCCAGGCTGTAATGTGTTTGTGTGATGCAG